>NC_090450.1:400345056-400648086 GCF_031143425.1 Pleurodeles waltl | reverse complement strand
GGAGGATGGATCCCCCACGCCTTGGAGAGTCGTGCAGAAGTGTTTTTCCGCCGGATGGACGCCAACAAGCCTTGCTACACGCAAATCGTGCGTTTGGCGTTTTTGGACGCTGCTGGGGCCCAGGATGGACCAGAAGGTCGCAAATTGGACCTGCAGAGAGAGGGGACGTCGAGCAAGACAAAGAGTCCTCAATGAAGCAGGTAGCACCCGGAGAAGTGCCAGAAACAGGCACTACGAGGATGCGTGAAACGGTGCTCGCCGAAGTTGCACAAAGGAGTCCCACGTCGCCGGAGACCAACTTAGAAAGTCGTGCAATGCAGGTTAGAGCGCCGTGGACCCAGGCTTGGCTGTGCACGAAGGATTTCCGCCGGAAGTGCACAGGGGCCGGAGAAGCTTGCAAAGTCGCGGTTCCCAGCAATGCAGCCCAGCGAGGTGAGGCAAGGACTTACCTCCACCAAACTTGGGCTGAAGAGTCACTGGACTGCGGGGGTCACTTGGACGGTGTCGCTGGATTCGAGGGACCTCGCTCGTCGTGCTGAGAGGAGACCCAAGGGACCAGAGATGCAGCTTTTTGGTGCCTGCGGTTGCAGGGGGAAGATTCCGTCGACCCACGGGAGATTTCTTCGGAGCTTCTGGTGCAGAGAGGAGGCAGACTACCCCCACAGCATGCACAAGCAGGAAAACAGTCGAGAAGGCGGCAGGATCAGCGTTACAGAGTTGCAGTAGTCGTCTTTGCTACTATGTTGCAGGTTTGCAGGCTTCCAGCGCGGTCAGCGGTCGATTCCTTATCAGAAGGTGAAGAGGGAGATGCAGAGGAACTCGGCTGAGCTCATGCATTCGTTATCTAAAATTTCCCCAGAGACAGAGACCCTAAATAGCCAGAAAAGAGGGTTTGGCTACCTAGGAGAGAGGAAAGGCTACTAACACCTGAAGGAGCCTATCACAAGGAGTCTCTGACGTCACCTGGTGGCACTGGCCACTCAGAGCAGTCCAGTGTGCCAGCAGCACCTCTGTTTCCAAGATGGCAGAGGTCTGGAGCACACTGGAGGAGCTCTGGACACCTCCCAGGGGAGGTGCAGGTCAGGGGAGTGGTCACTCCCCTTTCCTTTGTCCAGTTTCGCGCCAGAGCAGGGGCTAAGGGGTCCCTGAACCGGTGTAGACTGGCTTATGCAGAATTGGGCACCTCTGTGCCCAACAAAGCATTTCCAGAGGCTGGGGGAGGCTACTCCTCCCCTGCCTTCACACCATTTTCCAAAGGGAGAGGGTGTCACACCCTCTCTCAGAGGAAGTCCTTTGTTCTGCCATCCTGGGCCAGGCCTGGCTGGACCCCAGGAGGGCAGATGCCTGTCTGAGGGGTTGGCAGCAGCAGCAGCTGCAGTGAAACCCCAGGAAGGGCAGTTTGGCAGTACCAGGGTCTGTGCTACAGACCACTGGGGTCATGGAATTGTACCAACAATGCCAGGATGGCATAGAGGGGGCAATTCCATGATCATAGACATGTTACATGGCCATATTCGGAGTTACCATGGTGAAGCTACATATAGGTAGTGACCTATATGTAGTGCACGCGTGTAATGGTGTCCCCGCACTCACAAAGTTCAGGGAATTGGCTCTGAACAATGTGGGGGCACCTTGGCTAGTGCCAGGGTGCCCTCACACTAAGTAACTTTGCACCTAACCTTTACCAGGTAAAGGTTAGACATATAGGTGACTTATAAGTTACTTAAGTGCAGTGTAAAATGGCTGTGAAATAACGTGGACGTTATTTCACTCAGGCTGCAGTGGCAGGCCTGTGTAAGAATTGTCAGAGCTCCCTATGGGTGCCAAAAGAAATGCTGCAGCCCATAGGGATCTCCTGGAACCCCAATACCCTGGGTACCTCAGTACCATATACTAGGGAATTATAAGGGTGTTCCAGTAAGCCAATGTAAATTGGTAAAAATGGTCACTAGCCTGTTAGTGACAATTTGAAAGTAATGAGAGAGCATAACCACTGAGGTTCTGGTTAGCAGAGCCTCAGTGAGACAGTTAGGCACCACACAGGGAACATATACATGCACACCTATGAGCACTGGGGCCCTGTGTGACAGGGTCCCAGTGACACATACATATAGGCCACAAACTTATGAGCACTGGGGTCCTGACCAGCAGGATCCCAGTGACACATAACAAACATACTGAAAACATAGGGCCTGATTCTAACTTTGGAGGACGGTGTTAAACCGTCCCAAAAGTGGCGGATATACCACCTACCGTATTACGAGTTCCATAGGATATAATGGACTCGTAATACGGTAGGTGGTATATCCGCCACTTTTGGGACGGTTTAACACCGTCCTCCAAAGTTAGAATCAGGCCCATAGTGTTTTCACTATGAGCACTGAGGCCTGGCTATCAGGATCCCAGTGAGACAGTGAAAACAGTGACAAACACCCTGACATACACTCACAAACAGGCCAAAAGTGGGGGTAACAAGGCTAGAAAGAGGCTACCTTCTCACACCTGGTAACAGTCAACTGTTTTATAAAACATGGACAGAATGCATTAAAATGTGCCTGCAAGTTTCAAGGCACCTGAGGGCACATTCGTGAAAAGTGATACAACACAGAGTTGCTGCAGTGTTGCATCAAAAAAACTTGCGCTGTTTAGTGCCATTTTCGTGCGATATGGATGTGCTGGATTTATGGTTCGGCGCACCATATCGCAAGGGCCAAACTGTGCATCAAATGTTTTGACGCATCTTTAAAAAAATGACACAATGTGTCATAAGGCAACTGGCCCCTATGTGACACAAAGCTGATTGCCGTGTTGTAAAGCACTTGTAAGTGCAGCAAATCAGCATTGTTTCACTTAGGCGTGCATTACATGGCAGGATGCGTAAAAAAAATATGCATTTAAAATAATTTCAAAACATTTAACAGCAGACAGAACAGCAGAACAAAAATGGAGGGAGCACGATCTACCAATCAAGAGGGCACCAATCCCAAACTCAGCCAAGATAACCAGACATCAGTCCAGGGAAGAGAAATACCAATTTCAGTGAAGAGGAGAACCAAATATTAATAACTGAGGTGGCAACAAGGAACACCTTCTCTTTGTCATCTCCAAATTGCCATTAGGGAAGAAAGAAGCCATTTGGATATTGGTACTGGACAAAATCAACAGTGTAGGTCAATCAAAGAGGACAGTGCTGGATTTGAAAAAAGGTGGCATGACTATAAGCGCAGGAGCAAAAAGAAACTGGCCAAGAACCTTAGGGCTCCCATGAGGACTGGAGGAGGACCTAATGTTCAGGAAGGGTTGCACCCATTGAAGGAGTAGATGGTGTTGGAACATAACATTTAGTAATGCTTTTAGTGACCCAGATGTCATCAGAAGGTTTCATATTAAAAGTTTAACAGAGAAAAAAGTTGCACTGACACATATTTTAAAAGTGCTCATGTTTTATTGGT
Organism: Pleurodeles waltl; assembly: GCF_031143425.1. Lineage (NCBI taxonomy): Eukaryota > Metazoa > Chordata > Amphibia > Caudata > Salamandridae > Pleurodeles > Pleurodeles waltl. The sequence goes on along the minus strand of NC_090450.1, from coordinate 400,644,634 downwards.
GATGTACACCATTGTGCTTACCACAATTGACAATGTGCTAACAAGATTTAAATAATGTTGAAGTATATTTTAAATATTAGAGTAATTGCTAGTAGTTAAACAAAACTGACTTATGATGATGATTGTGTGACTTAGGGATATCACGTTACGTGTGCATAAAAACAAATGCACTTCTCTGTCGTACCTAATGTGATGTTATAACAAGGATTGCAATTCTTAATGCAATGTTTTATTCTTTCTGATGATATTTTATTAATGCTGAGTTTATAAGTTTGCATGATATGTGTGTTTTATTTACTACATTATTAATGCATTATATTTCATATGTTAGCATAACTAGACCTGCAGTCTTTGTATTTGCAGTCATGTAAAACTGATGAATCATTATTTTTCTTTAACATTAATTCTTACATTAGGTTGTTTTTATGACTAGTAAAGATTTCCATTGTTTAACCTCACAAGACCGTTTCTAAATGACCTTGGTTCCGGAACATTTTGGCCTGTGGACTAAACGTGAAGTAAATTGTTTCTTTCAAAATGGACTTTCACATGGAGAAGAAGACAGACCCATTCTATTCCTCTTGTTTCAAAGTGCTAGAAAATTGTAGTTGACTATTAGATTCACAAAGAAGAAGCAGATGGAAAATTTAATTTATGCTTAGACACTGGCTGGATATTGCCATGTTTGCGTGATGTGGAGCCACTGAATTGTTGAATCAGAAACATTTCTGTACTTTTCTATAGGGATGGACTCTGTAAGTTTCAGCTAGATATTCTCTAGTCGTTCTTTGGTTGTCCTCTGATTGTCACTGAGAACTGATTTCTGTGCAGCTTGTGTTCTGCATTTATCCTGATGGTGCCTCTAAAGGACTTTGCTGATGATCTACAAGCTTTGCCATTTGCTGATGAAACATCTCTTGAATGCTGTTTCTAGGAGAAGCTAATGGGTATTTTGTTTGACATGCCCTTTTTCTAATAGAAGTTAGTATGCTGACACCTGTCTATTTTTATCAAACGTTTCTTTTAGCCCGAGACAGATTGTTTCCAAATAATTTTGATCTTCTTTTGTATTTTGTCTGCATGTGTTAGACCACTCCCACACATGCATGTCCTAATTTTGTTAGTTACAGGGACAACTGATGTCCAACTCTAATTCTTAATTTCTGCCTGATTTGATTTTTCAAATGTCAACGCAGACTGATTTGAGCCATGTTTCTGTTGCTCAAATAAAAATGTTAATGATATGTATTATTCTGTTTGAATGCTTAATGGTGTTGATGCTAAGTAGATTAAATGTGTTTCACAGTGTTGGGCAACCAATGGTTGTGATTTATCTTTACAATTTTATTCAGCACACAATTTACATAACTTTAGCTTTGTGGGTGTGAAATAAAGCTTTGAAACTTTTATTGAATGGACTTCTCCTTCTGTGACCACATAGGTAACGGTGTTTAAATTTGTTGGGGGAAATTTGAAATGATTGTGTATGGTTAACCACACTCTTCACTGGATCCAAAGGTCTGTCGTCCTCAGTGAATCATTTTGATTCCTGAGAAGGATGATGAAAACACATTTGCAGTTCTGGTAGCAGAGTGATGGTTACATCCCATGAGAGGGGTAGCCATAGTTTTGGTCAGTATTAGGCACATGTTATTGTTCAGTCCAAAAATTGCCCATCTTGTAAGTTGTTTAATGGCTAGTTAAGAAGTTGATGAAATTCCAGTGTTGTGCGTAAAAGTGTAGTGAGGTGTAAGTATAAGTAAGGATTTCCGCTTGCAATGCTTTTTGCTACAGATTGCAGTGAAGTGTGATGTTGTGAGGTGTTTGCGGAGTTGTCATACTGAAAGTGATTGTAGCGCTTTGTGCTAAAAAATTGTCCCCAGTTGTTGTTGTTGATGGGTCCGTCGAGGCCTAAGACTCCAGGGTAACGCACAAGTGTAAGAGACACTTGGTTAATTTATTGTCCATTGAGTATGTGTCATGAGGCACAATGGACAGTGCCATTAGTTTTTCCTTGAGTGAGTGTGAGTTGCTGGTTGGTTATTAGGTGAATCCTGAGTGCACAGGGAGAATCCATATGAACCAGGGTGAGAATTGCTGGTCGAGTTTTTTTGTGTATAATTGCGAAAGCCGCAGTAGGATGTGTAAGCCTACAGCTTTTAAAGTGTTTGAGCCCTACCTGTAGTTTGCAGGCAGGTTTTAGCTTTTTAAAGTGCTCCCAATAATTTTGCATTTAGTGTTTGTGTGAGTAATTGCATGAGAGACAACTGCAGCTGCTGAGTGAAGTGTGGTGTTATTTGTACTGCACTGGGATTTGTCGGTTAGTGAGAAAACTGCAATCGTATTGGTGAACAATACTGTGTCATCATTGATTGAGAATAGATTGTGAGAAGGATTGTGGGATTTAATTTTTTTGTTGGTTTGATTGAAATTCTTGTTATTAATTGAAATTGTGCGATAATTACATTTTTCAAGGCTTTAAGAAGTGCCCTGAGAGATGTTTATTCCAGTTAGGGAGTGTGAACAGGTAGCACCCAAAGGAACACAAGCATACGAAGTATCAGAGGTGAGAGGAGTTTCAGCATGCATTTGGGTTAAACAGTAGTGAAAAATTATTGAGAAAGAAGCCTCATGAGCTATTCCATGTTACCGATTTTTAATAAGAATATATTGGAAAATTTTAAGAGAATATTGGGTGAATTAAAGTCTCCTCCAAAACCCGCCCTATTTGAAGCTCTTGCTATTTGGGAATTTGTTGCTAGACAAAAAGAAACATCACAATTTGAGAACAAAATGAGTAAAGCAGCTAAAACACTAGCAGAAGCTAGATGGGACGCACATCAGAAAATGTGCAGAGCAGAGATATTAGATGGGGTGAGAATGTTTTCAGCTATGACAGAGGAAGGTGATTTGAGTACAAAACCAAAAATTAAAAAGAAGCAGAGCAGAACCAGTTGAGAGTACAAAGACAGTCACACATGAACGTGACTCAAAAGATGTTTATAAATCAGCTTTAAATGGCTCATCCCCCACCATACCATTCAGTTGAGGGAGCAGTGCAGAATGTAGTCCCAAATGTGCTGACAGCTCCAGTTACACAGAGCTCGGTTCAGGCAGTTTCAAGTACACCTATGACTTCAGTAACTCACGTGCCCCCTATTTATCCTGCAGTTCCAGTTGTTAGTACAGCACATGACGTTACGAGTCCAGTCATGAATCAGGAAATGCCAAACCCTAATGTGCATCAAAAGGTGTCTACACCTAATGTGACAGCACCCATGCAAAATTGCAGTCAGCATCAGACTATGCCCATGTATACCCCAGTGCAGACAAAACCAAATATTACCCTCTGAGTCAATCAGGATGGACTTCCAGTACAGTCTTAACTGGTTAAAGTGCTGAAATGGCAATTCCTCATAATCTGAAAATTTGACAGGACCTGATGCACTGACAGTTCTTGTGACTATAGGTCCAGTTGTTCCATTGTATGCATCAGGTAACACTGGAAGTAATACATAGACAATAAATCCTGCAGGGACACCCCCATGTGATATTCAGAGATCAATATATTCAAATAATTAAAATATGGAGAGAATTCCTTCCTATGGTCCAACTTTGACCCTTCAAGAACTGTTGATCCTAACCAGATGTTAAATCAAGCAAGACGGATAGTTGATGTGAGATGTCCACAGGGAACTCCATTTACTTGTATGCCCACACCAGATCAGATTACAAGTGTACATTGCAGTACCCCACAAAGTATGACCCAAAGAAGCAATACTAGTTTGCAAGATTTTTCAGCACAGCAGTTGACTGAGTGGTTAGATACTCTGAGTCAAAGAGGAGCAATGGATACAATAAGTAGAAGTGTTAGAACAGAAGATACTCCAGCAAGAGACAGAGCAGTGAAAGGGCCCAGATTAAAATTAGACATACATTAGTTAATTGAGGGAACACAAGCTGGAACGATTGGATAAATACAATGAAGATGAATTGCACTTCATGTGCAAAGATGTTACACAACATGCAGGATTGACTTATGCCAAGTTGGTAGCACTTGCTAAAAAATATGATCAGGATTTAGAAAAGTCAAAGCCCCTACGAAGAGTTACATGTTAGAGTTTAGTATCAATTACATTGCAGAAATGAGATCAACTGGCATGCGATTGCACATTAAAGAATTATTTATGAACATTCAAACATAGGAAGCATTAGATAAATGGAAAGGCAGATGGGCAAAGAAAAGAGACCAAAAGAAAGCAAAGCAGAATTTGTCTCTGGCTGGAGCAAATCAAGCCAATGATAGTATAAAAATGTTACCAATGAGGGAGATTCTAGGTTGAGATAATGTGCATGTCCTGCAGAGCAGAAGTGACATTGTCATTCACAAATGACTACCCGAGTTTGAGGGAGAAGCCAGTGGAGGATAATAAGCAAGCAGAAAGATTTGTGACACTTTCAAAATGCCTGTGGAAAGATTTGAACACTTTATTTTTGTAGGAAAGTACCATCTTGCCTGGCATGTTACCCCCATATTTCACTGTATATATGTTGTTTTAGTTGTATGTGTCACTGGGACCCTGCCAGCCAGGGCCCCAGTGCTCATAAGTGTGCCCTGTATGTGTTACCTGTGTTATGACTAACTGTCTCACTGAGGCTCTGCTAACCAGAACCTCAGTGGTTATGCTCTCTCACTTCTTTCTAAATTGTCACTAACAGGCTAGTGACCAATTTTACCAATTCACATTGGCATACTGGAACACCCTTATAATTCCCTAGTATATGGTACTGAGGTACCCAGGGTATTGGGGTTCCAGGAGATCCCTATGGGCTGCAGCATTTCTTTTGCCACCCATAGGGAGCTCTGACAATTCTTACACAGGCCTGCCACTGCAGCCTGAGTGAAATAACGTCCACGTTATTTCACAGCCATTTACCACTGCACTTAAGTAACTTATAAGTCACCTATATGTCTAACCTTTACCTGGTAAAGGTTAGGTGCAAAGTTACTTAGTGTGTGGGCACCCTGGCACTAGCCAAGGTGCCCCCACATTGTTCAGGGCAAATTCCCCGGACTTTGTGAGTGCGGGGACACCATTACACGCGTGCACTACACATAGGTTAATACCTATGTGTAGCTTCACAATGGTAACTCCGAATATGGCCATGTAACATGTCTATGATCATGGAATTGCCCCCCTCTATGCCATCCTGGCATTGTTGGCACAATCCCATGATCCCACGGGTCTCTAGCACAGACCCGGGTACTGACAAACTGCCTTTTCAGGGGTTTCACTGCAGCTGTTGCTGCTGCCAACCGCTCAGACAGGTTTCTGCCCTCCTGTGGTCCAGCCAGGCTTGGCCCAGGATGGCAGAACAAAGGACTTCCTCAGAGAGATGGTGTTACACCCTCTCCCTTTGGAAAAAGGTGTTAAGGCAGGGGAGGAGTAGCCTCCCCCAGCCTCTGGAAATGCTTTCATGGGCACAGATGGTGCCCATTTCTGCATAAGCCAGTCTACACCGATTCAGGGACCCCTCAGCCCTGCTCTGGCGCGAAACTGGACAAAGGAAAGGGGAGTGACCACTCCCCTGACCTGCACCTCCCCTGGGAGGTGCCCAGTGCTCCTCCAGTGTGCTCCAGACCTCTGCCATCTTGGAAACAGAGGTGCTGCTGGCACACTAGACTGCTCTGAGTGGCCAGGGCCAGCAGGTGACGTCAGAGACTCCTTGTGATAGGCTCCTTCAAGTGTTGCTAACCTATCCTCTCTCCTAAGTAGCCAAACCCTCTTTTCTGGCTATTTAGGGTATCTGCTTTGGGGATTTCCTTCGATAACGAATGCAAGAGCTCATCCGAGTTCCTCTGCATCTCTCTCTTCACCTTCTGCCAAGGAATCGACTGCTGACCGCGCTGGACGCCTGCAAAACTGCAACAAAGTAGCAACGACGACTACTGCAACACTGTAACGCTGGTCCAGCTGCCTTCTCGACTGTTTTCCTGGTGGTGCATGCTGTGGGGGTAGTCTGCCTCCTCTCTGCACTAGAAGCTCTGAAGAAATCTCCTGTGGGTCGACGGAATCTTCCCCCTGCAACCGGAGGCACCAAAGAGCTGCATCACTGGACCTCTGGGTCTCCTCTCAGCACGACGAGCGAGGTCCCTTGAACTCAGCAACTCTGTCCAAGTGACTCCCACAGTCCAGTGACTCTTCAGTCCAAGTTTGGTGGAGGTAAGTCCTTGCCTCCCCACGCCAGACTGCATTTCTGGGTACCGCGTGTTTTGCAACTACTCCGGCTCCTGTGCACTTCACGAAGATTTCCTTTGTGCACAGCCAAGCCTGGTTCCACGGCACTCTAACCTGCAATGCACGACCTCCTGAGTTGTCCTCCGGCGATGTGGGACTCTCTTGTGCAACTTCAGGTGAGCACCATTTCACTCCACTTTGTAGTGCCTGTTCCGGCACTTCTGCGGGGGATGCCTGTTTCTGAGAGGGCTCTTTGTCTTGCTGGGCGCCCCCTCTGTCTCCTGACGCAATTGGCGACATCCTGGTCCCTCCTGGGCCACAGCAGCACCCAAAAACCCTAACCGCAAGCTTTGCAGCTAGTAAGGCTTGTTTATGGTCTTTCTGCCGGAAAACACTTTTGCATGACTCTCCACGGCGTAGGACATCCATCCTCCAAAGGGGAAGTTTCTAGCCCTTGTCGTTCTTGCAGAATCCTCAGCTTGTACTGTCCAGTAGCAGCTTCTTTGCACCCACAACTGGCATTTCCTGGGCATCTGCCCACTCTCGACTTGATTGTGACTTTTGGACTTGGTCCCCTTGTTCCACAGGTACTCTCGTCTGGAAATCCATCGTTGTTGCATTGCTGATTTTGGTCTTTCCTGCAGAATTCCCCTATCACGACTTCTGTGCTCTTTGGGGAACTTTAGTGCACTTTGCACTCACTTTTCAGGGTCTTGGGGTGGGCTATTTTTCTCACCCTCACTGTTTTCTTACAGTCCCAGCGACCCTTTACAAGGTCACATAGGTTTGGGGTCCATTCGTGGTTTGCATTCCACTTTTGGAGTATATGGTTTGTGTTGCCCCTATCCCTATGTGCCCCCATTGCATCCTATTGTAACTATACATTGTTTGCACTGTTTTCTAATACTATACTGCATATTTTTGGTATTGTGTACATATATCTTGTGTATATTTGCTATCCTCATACTGAGGGTACTCACTGAGATACTTTGGCATATTGTCATAAAAATTAAGTACCTTTATTTTTAGTATATCTGTGTATTGTGTTTTCTTATGATATTGTGCATATGACACTAAGTGGTACTGTAGTAGCTTCACTCGTCTCCTAGTTCAGCCTAAGCTGCTCTGCTAAGCTACCATTATCTATCAGCCTAAGCTGCTAGATACCCTATACACTAATAAGGGATACCTGGGCCTGGTGCAAGGTGTAAGTACCCCTTGGTACTCACTACAAGCCAGTCCAGCCTCCTACAAGTTTACATTGTGGTTTCAGTCGAATTATGGGTTGAGTGCAAGTGGAGTGTTGATTGGCCAACTCATGAACCACCGAGAGATCCAGTTACAGATGCATCGTCTGAAAAGGTGACATGATTTAGCAGGGTTAGATTTGTTGGCAGGATAAACCGATTGATAAAGTTATGCAGTAAGCAAGGTGCTGTAGTGATGAGATTGAACTGAAGCAGAACAAATTGAAGGAGAAATTGATGGTGATCAATTAAAAGCTGCTGTAAGACCTGTCAGCTCTTGGCATGGTTTCCCCTGTCTTTTTGGCTTTTGACCTCCTGTTATGATCAAGTGCTGAACTTCATTTTTGCTGGCTTTAGGACTCTGGGCTATTTACCACTGCTGACCAGTGCTAAAGTGCTGACCTGTCTAAATTGGGTTGGTGATTGTTTTCTCCATGACTGGCATATTTGATTTACTACTAAATCCCTAGTAAAGTGCATTAGAGGTGCCGAGGGCCTGTAAATCAAATGATACTAGTGGGCCAGCAGCACTGATTGGGCCTCCCACATGAGTAGCCCTGTAAATATGTCTCAGATCAGCACTGCAGTGTCTGTGTGTGCAGTTTTAAACTGACAGTTTGAACTGGCAAGTGCACCCAATTGTCAGTCCCAAACCTTCCCATTTACTATGTGTAAGTCAGCCCTAAGGTAGGCACAAGACACCCCGTGGGCTGGGTGCAGTGTATTTAAAAGGTAGGATATGTACTAGTGTGTTTTACATGTCCTGATAGTGAAATGCTCCTAAATTCAGTTTTCATTACTGCAAGGCCATCTCTCCCCATGGGGTATTTCCTTGAAATATCTTTTAAGTGGAGTTTCTAATTGGGAGCAGATAGAGATCTGGAGTTTGGGGTTTCTGAACTAACAATTTAAAAATACATATTTTGGTAAAACTGGTATTTAGATTGTAAGTTTGAAAATGGCACTTTTATAAAGTGGACATTTTCTTGCTTAATCATTTTAAACCTTTGCCTGGCTGCTGACTCCATGTCTGGGTCAGACTGGCAGTTGGGCTGTTTGCTGTTCACTCTGGACAGTAACACAAAGGGAGCTGAGATGTGCCCTGCATATGCTGATGGGTTTTTCTGGGCTAGAGTGGAGGGAGGAGCTGACACTTGCACCTGAATAGGGCTGTGCCTGTTCTCATATGATACTGTCTCTAAACCCCTGGAGTGTGTCTGGGGCCAGGACAGGGAGAGGCAGTGTGTTGTGCACTACAAAGTCTTTCCTTTGAAGTTTGCCTACTTCAAAGGCAGAAATGAGTATAAGTATTTGACTGCTGACCCCAAACGTCAGAACACTTCAAGATTGAGGGCATTCTGCCAAGGAGAAGAGCTGGATGCTTCAGGAAGACCTGCCACTCTGTCTGTTGGTTTTCTGTGCTGGCCTGCCGCTGCTACTTCTGCCCTGGGAGTGAAAGCACTGGTCTTTGCTTTTAACATCCTACTTTCCAAGGTTCTCCAAGGGCATGAACTGAGCTTGCCTCCTGTTGTGAAGTCTCAGGGACATCAAAGCCTTCATCTGCCAGTGCCTGGGCTCTTCTGCTGAGAATCCTGAATTACTAAGTGGTGCTAAATCCAGTCCCTGGGCCCTTAGAAATGGAAGCTGGTAACCTGCTGAGAAAATCCATTCACCTCTGTGGGCGTGTCAGAAAAATCGATGCAGCGCATGTCCCGAGGCTGAAAATTCAACGGATCGCCTGTATTGCAGCTGAAAATTTAATGCAGTACCTATTCTCAATGCAGGCCCTTTGCACAGCATGTTGAAATTTTCCCTGCATTGTCCTTGGGCATCGAGTCTTCAACATCGCAGCAAGGACCTGAGGTGGTGTGTCCAGAAATTGGCGCATCGTTCTCCTGCGGGTAAAGAATTGATGCATCATCTACCCGGCGGGGAATGAATCGACGCACAGCCTCACTTGCATGTAAGGAATCAATGCTTTGCTACTTTTTCTGACACATCACCTCTCCTGTGGCTTTATTTTTGACGCATATGGATTAAGCCTCTTTGTTTACTTTAAAACATGATATATTTACTTGTGTATGTTGGATTTTTGTTGTTTTGGTCTTGTTTGATTTAGAAAAATATTAGCTATTTTATTTTTTTAAACTGCTGTGGAGTCTTTTTGTGGTATTTTCACTGTGTTACTGTGTGTGTTTGTGCAATTACTTTACACATTGCCTCTGAGATAAGCCTGACTGCTTGTGCCAAGCTACCAAGGGGGTGAGCAGAGGTTATCTTAAGTGTGACTCCCTTACCCTGATTAGAGTGAGGGTCCCTACTTGGACAGGGTGCAAATCACTGCTAACTACAGACCTCATTTCATAACAGCTGCTCAGACTGGAAATCGGAGCCCGCGGGTGATGGTGAACACTAGTGGAATGGAAGGTGTGCAACAGCAGGTTAACAACCTGCCTCGGTTTAAAGGTAGAGGACGCAATGTCTGATTAGATCAGAGTGGTATTGTAATCGATGTGCAGTCAGTGAAAAAAATGCAGCCATGTCATGCAAACGGTAGCTTCGGGCACTGGAAGCACTGGAAGCGGGAATGTCTATATAATAATGTGAATATTTTGGTAAAGAATGGTGATGTTGCTTAGACTGTTGACAGTGATCAAGTTCAATTCAGAGAATCCAAAGATCCCGAATGCACAATGTAGCTACTCCTAAAGGATTACAGCAAATGTAGGTCCTCCAACAATGAATGCAGGTTTCACAACAGATTTAAGTCCCTCAGCAAATGCAAGTTCCACAAGTCCCACTGACACAGCAACAAGTGATGGTTCCTCAGCAAAACTCAAATCAGAGAGTAAATGCAAATGCAAATCAGTTGGTAAAACAATTTCCCTTATTTGATTTTAGTGATGAGGAGTTTTCAGACACATATAGCAGTGACAGTTCAGATGATGAGAAGTGCATTTTTGCCACATCCTTAGAGGTAGATCAAAGTGGTCCCTATGTAAATGATAGCATTATGGGAGACACAACTTTTCATTCCTGGTTGACATTGGAGCAACGCGTTCCACTTACAGAAGTGCCAAACGTGTCCTTTTCAGGGAAAAAAATTCAGTGATAGGTGTGGTAAATCGTCTGTTAACCAACCCCATTACAGAGCATATCCTAGTCAAAATAGGGTCATTTGAGGACCAGCACTAACGTGTGGTTTGCAATTCAAGTCTTGTGAGCATGTTAGGACATGATCTATTGTGTAAGCTAAATTGTTCCATTAGTTGCACCCACAAGTGAATAGCAATCTAGACAAATAGTGATGACGAAATGCCCAGTAAAAATGTACCCTCTAATTTCATTGTTCCTAATGATGACAGCTAAGAATTTGCCCGAGGAGTTACAAGATACAGTTATGGCGAGAGTTGGGATTTTTCAGGAAAATATCTTGGACTCATAAAAAGAGGAGTCAGTTAAAATCACAGTAGAGCCAAAAGTAATTGCTGGAATAACTCCCATAACTGAAAATGTAATTGAACAAGGTGTTCTGGAAGAGATCCTAGGAAGTCCATGCAACTTCCCTATTGCGGAAGCCCAATAAAACATGCTGTATAGTTCAGGATTTGAGAAAAGTGAACAAGATTTTCGTTCCATGTTGTCCTGTGGTACTGAATCCTGCAGTGATTTTGTTCCAGATTTCTTATGAGGTGGAGTAGTTTTATGTCATTGACTCTTGTCAGGCATTTTTCTCCATTCTGCTTCATGAAGACAGCCAGTACTTATTCACATTTAAATTCAGAAGCCATGTTTTATCATGGTGTTGTACACCTAATCAGATTTTGAAAAATAATATAGAGTCCCCTTTAATGCCATTTTGTTCAGTTTTGGTGCAATACATTGATGATTTGATGGTTGTATCAAACACACATGAAGCCTGTAGAAGACGTATAATTGGCCAGTTAAACTTTGTAGGTGAGATGGGCCATAATGTTTTTTCCCAAATTTTTCACTTTTCTCCAAGCAATTATTGAAACTGACAAACAAGGATGTGTCTGATCTTGTACCATTTGATGACACATGAATGAAAGCCTTCTCTGAGCTGAAGGGAACCCTGTGCCAAGCTCTAGTTCTGGGAATGCCTGATTACAACAAATGTTTTTCTTTGTTTTGTTGTGAAAGAGATGGTTGTGCACTTTCTGTTTTGACTCAGTTACAGAGAGGTGTCAACAGACAAGTGGCGTATTTTTCCACCGCACTTGATCCTGTGGCAGTTGTATTGCCCTGCTTCTGAAAATCTGTTGCTGCTACAGGTGTCAATATTAGCCAGTGCAAAAGCATTGTCATGGGCCACCCGCTGAACATTTCTGTGCACCACTCTGTTGAAGTCCTTTTGACCTGATCCAAATTAGTCTCTGGATTAGTCGAGCAAATGAATGGAACTTTAAAATCTCAACTGTCTAAAGTGTGCGCATCCACAAAGTTGAAATGGCTGGATGCATTGCCTCTTGATCTGATGAGCATGCCCGGAACATCCGACAGAAAGACAAGATTGTCTCCTCATAAAATCATTATGAGGCAAGCTAAAAGGTTGCCAGCCGTGCCCGCAAATGCCCTTGTGAGCATTACAGATGACTTGGTGCTGGATTATTGTAAAGGTCTAGCTGATGTTGTTCGCTCTTTGTCTCACAAGGCTGAAGAAGCAAATGCTTAATCAGCACAAGAACAGTGCCATGACTTGAGTCCAGGAAATTGGGTTATGGTGAAGAGGCATGCCAGAAAGTCATACTTAGAGCCGCACTGGAAACTGCCTTTCCAGGTTATCTTGGTGACTACAACTGCCGTGAAGTGTGCTGGTCTGCCAAATTGGGTTCATGTGAGCCACACATGCAAAATCCCAAGTCCTCTTGGAGATACAGTGCTTGTTCCTCTAGAGTCAGATACAGTGAGAAAAGGGGCCCAGGTTAGCCAAACCTTGACGACTGGACAAGTGGTTGTTGCAGAACATGCACAGACTGGTGAAAATCTGAGCACATCGAAGGCAATCAAAAGTGCAGGAGGGTCAAGCCAGAGTCAGTCAACTCCTGCCAGCTCAGTGAACATTGAAACCACAGTTGTGCCTGAAACAAGAATTGTGATTGGAGACAAGTGGCACACAAAAAGTCCAGAGTCAGAGGTAAATGTGCCTCTATTCATAGCTGAAGTAACTGAAGAGTCTGATCAAAGTGACAGTGAACATCGTGTAACAAGGAGGTCAGACAGAAAAAGAGCGGCTAGTCAAAAACATTCAGCTCCTTAATGAACTTACTTTGTATTTTACTAGTTTTTGTGCTTTCAGCCTCCTTCCAGTTAGTGACAGAAATGGGTGTGAAACCAATCTTAGATGCCAGACAGCTAAACATTTCTGAAAAATAGACAAAATTCTGAATTTAGCAAGGGGTCATTTGTGGAGATCCTTCAAGATTTTTCTACAGAACGTAGTAGTTTCAATAAAAAACATATTGAAATTGAGGTGAAAAAAACAGCCATTTCTGTCCACCTTTTCTTCTATAACTTTTTCCAGCTATGGCAGATTTTTTAAAGCAATATACCGTTACGTCTGCTGGACTTTTTTGGTTGCGGGGCTTGTAGTTTCATCAAGAACCCCAGGTACCAAAAGCCAATAAATGAGCTGCACCTTGCAACGGGTTTTCATTGTGTATCGGGTATACAGCAATTCATTTGGTGAAATATAAAGAGTGAAAAATAGGTATCAAGGAAACCTTTGTATTTCCAAAATGGGAATAAGATAAGTTGTTGAGAAGCAGTGGTTATTTGCTCATCTCTGAATTCCAGGGTCCCCATACTAGCATGTGATTTACAGGGAATTTGTCAAATAGACTTCTTTTTTACACACTTTTTTACATTTGGAAGGAAAAAATGTAGAGAAAGACAAGGGGCAATAACACTTGTTCTTCTATTCTGTGTTCCCCCAAGACTCCTGATACAAATGGTACCTCACTAGTGTGGGTGGGCCTACTGCCAGCAACAGGAAATGCATCATTGACACATCACATTGTTACATTGAAATCTGCTGTGTTTTTTGGAAAGTGCTTAACTATGGATTTTGGCCTCTAGCTCAGCCCACACCTAAGGAAACCTACCAAACCTGTGCATTTTTGAAAACTAGACACCTAAGGGAATACAGGATGGAGGTACTTGTGGGCCTCTCACCAGGTTCTGGTACCTAGAATTCTTTGCAAACCTCAACATTTAACAAAAAAACACTTTTCCCTCACATTTTGGTGCTGCAAATTCTGGAATCTGAGAGGAGCCATAAATTTCCTTCCACCCAGCATTCCTCTAAGTCTCCCAATAAAAATGGTACCTCACTTGTGTAGGTGGGCCCAGTGCCCGTGACAGGAAATGCCCCAAAACATGACATGGTCACATCAAATTTGTCTTATGAAAACTGACCTGTTTTTTGCAAAGTGCCTAGCTGTGGATTTTGGCCTCTAGCTTATCCGGCACACAGGAAAACATAGCAAACATGGACATTTCTGAAAATTAGACACCTAGGGGAACCCAGGATGGGCTAACCTCTGGTGCTCGCACCAGGTTCTGTTACCCAGAATCCTTTGCAAACCTCAAAATTTGGCTAAGACACTTTTTCCTCACATTTCGGTGCTGCAAAGTTCTGGAATCTCAGTGGAGCCACAAACTTCCTTCTTCCCAGCATTTCCCCACATCTACAGATAAAAATGGTACCTCGCTTGTGTGGGTAGGCCTAGTGCCCGTGACAGGACATGCCCCAAAACACTACATGGACACATCAAAATTATCAATTACAAAGCTACCTGTTTTTGCAGGGGGGCACCTGAATTTTTGGTCCTGGGCTCAGCAGCCATCCAGGGAAACCTAGCAAACCCAGACATTTCTGAAAACTAGACACCCGAGGGAGTCCAGGGAGGTGTGACTTGCATGGATCCCCCAGTGTTTTCCTACCCAGAATCCCCAGCAAACCTCAAATTTAGCTACAAAATCACATTTTCCCCACATTTCTGTGTGAGATTACTGCACTGTCACAAATTTCCTACCACCCAACGTTCCCCTCAGTCTCCCAATAACAATGATACCTCACTTGTGTAGGTGGGCCAAGTGTCTGTGACATGGAGGAGGCAACAACAACGTCGAAATTGAGGGGGAACTAAAGTGGGTCCTAAAGGGCAGTTTGGAAAAAAATATTTTTAGACTGACAAGTGGGGCAGAAGTTTATCGGTATAGATGCGACAATGCTGGGTGGTAGGAATTTTGTGGATTCCTGCAGATTCCACAAGGTTCCATCACAAAAATGTGGGGGAAATGTGTGATTTCAAGCAAAGTTGGAGGTTTGCAGGGCATTGTGGGTAAGAAAATGGTGCGGGGTGCATGTGAAGCACACCACCCTGGACTCACCTAGATGTTTAGTTTTCAGGTGTGTCTAGGTCTCGTAGATTTTTCTAGATGGCAGCGTCCCAAAGTCCAAAAAGTGTAGCCCTCACCATTCCAAGTGGGACGTTTTTGAGATTTAGCCAACGTCTCATGGCCCAAATCTAAAATCAAAACCTATAATAATCAAATGTCCTCTTCCCTGCCATTGGGATAAGATCTTTCAGTGTGCAGGGGAGAGAGCTGAAAGACTGTTACCAACCTTCAGTTGGGGTGGGGGCATAACCTTGCCCATACTAGTTGAAAGCCACTAACCCACTTTTTTCTTTTAATGCCCTGCCATCTAGTAGCCTTTCTGCCCCCCCAGGCTAGTGGATCGGGGTAATTGCCCCATCTGCCCACCGGCGGGCAGAACAACATTGTCTCAATTTAGTTGGGGTGGGGGTATGGCCATACCCCCACCCTCTTTTTTTTAAAACTATTCTTACCTGGTGTCTAGTGTGCTTTCTTCTCCCCTAGGGGGCAGATGGGCCGATATGCCCCCCAGGGGAGCCACCCTTGCCTAAGGGGTCGCTCCTCTCGCGTGATATTGGCACAAAAAAAATCCCTGGTGTCTAGTGGTTTCTGCCCCCTGGGGGGCAGATTTGCCTAATAAAAGTAGGCCCGATCTGCCCCCAAGGTGGGCAGAGATGGCCTAAAATAAAATTGTCCCCTAGGGGAACGACCCTTGCCTGAGGAGTTGCTCCCCATCTGTTAAAAAAAAAAGGTCCCTGGTACCCAGTGGTTTCTGCCCCCTTTGGTGGCAGATAGGGGCTGAATTGTCCAAAAAATAACTGCCCCTCTTGGGGAGCTGCCCTTGCCCAAAGGGCCGCTACCCTCATGTCAATTTCATTAAAAAATTAACTCTGTGGTGTCTAGTTGGCATTTCTGCAGCATGATTGCTATGCAATCGTGCTGCAGAAATGCTCGGAGAGACATCGGAGGAAAGGAAAAGCCTTTCCTCTCCTCCGATGCCTCTCTGACCTCCCCTTTTCCCCGTAACGAGGAGAAACTAATCTGTTTCTCCTCTGTCGCAGTGGAAGCAGAGCTTCCAGCGCAATGGGGCAACCTCTGATGAGGTCAGCGCGCGATATCGTGCTGAAATCATTAGACATCACTGGGGAGGGGCCGGGGAGGTGGGGGGTGGAAGGGGAAATGATTCCCCTTCCATCCCTGCCCAGGGAAGGGGGGTGGGAGGCCCAAGGGGGTAGCGCTAGCGCTCCCCCTGTGGGTCAGGTGCAGGATGTAATGATCACGTTCTTGGTACCCGAGTGCCGAGGCCGAGAACATAACCCTTACGTCAGTGGCACCCAAGGGGTTAAAAGGGAAAAAAGGAAAAGAGATGCTGTAAATAATTGAGAGCTGTTTTACATTTTTTTTTTTTGGGGGGGGGGATTTTTGAGTTTGATTTCTTGGTCTGACTCTAGACAACACATTAGTACAGATCAAGGGAAACAGAGTTGATGTAAGTATCTGTGTGTAGGATTAGCAATAGTATGTGTGATTGTGAGTATTTTGTTGAAAGTTGGATTGAGTCTGCCTGTGAAAGACAAGGTTGAAAGCACAATTACACCACTGTTGGGAGAATTGCATACAGAACAAGATCCCCTGTATGAGGATGAGAGATTACTTCACCTTGATGTCTGAATGGGAGATTTGGCTTCAAACTTCAAATGTATACTACAGGCTTCTGTATGAATACATTGACACTGCTGAGGTGTGTGATTGTTATGTTCATACAAAGATCCCTTCATCAGTACAGAAATAAATCATATATCACAGCTTGCCACTGTCATATTGAATTTCTTTCAGTCTCTTACTAACTTGATTATATAACCAAAAGTATATACAATACTTCTACTCTAAGTTCAACCTAGTGTTTTCTTTTGTGCCTATAAATCAGCATCTGAGTAGTGCTGCTAAAGTGAAAAACATTGACATTGTGGGAGATATCTTTGAACCAACCCTGACCTTGGGAACTGCATATGCACAGAAGAACAATTTAACCTGTATTCTTACACCAGTAGAGAAAGAGTTAATTGGACAGGTAAATGACAGAAGGAAAGCAACAAAGGCAAATGTAGAAAAAGGAGTAATTTTACAAGACTGGCAAAAAGCCTCTGTACATGCTTCAGGTAGCAATACACAAGGATACTTAGCTTTAGATTGAAAACACGTTGGGAAATTGTGTAGAAACAGGCCTCAGTCAAAGATGGATGCAGATTTTGCAGGGACTAGTGAATGTGAACTTCTTTTTGTTTAAAAGTGTTTGTGCATTTATGCTGAATGGACAGGACTCTGCCATACCAGGCGTTTATTTCATTTGTAGAAAGAACACCTATTGCAAGCTGCTGTAAGGCTGGTATAGTACATGTTATCTGGGGGCAGTTTTCGGGAAAATTTATCATTTGGACAATCCAGTCTGGAAAGAGAAACCGAATTTCAGAGTTAAGAGAGGAGATAGTGAAGTAGAGATTACTGGTGATATATTTGTTGCCATCATTCTACCAGGTGGCGTAATCTTGAATGATATCAAGAAAAGGAAGTTGTCAACAATAATAGATAAGCTAGCTACTGATTATGCTGGAGCTATACTTTTAATGGATACGGAGATGGTTTCTGTGAGATCAATGGTTTTGCAAAATCGTCTTGCATTAGCCATATTATTAGCGAAGGAAAGCAGAGTCTGTACATTTTGTCTCGTGCAACATTACTGCACATACACACCTGACAACTGTAAGGAGATAAGGAAGTTTATCTCTAACACCAAATGTATGAAAAAGACCTGATAGGACTGACAGCCACTGGTGCATGGGAAGCAATAGGCAATGGTTTTTCAACCACTGGGAAGTGGTTTGGAAATTTGGGAAAGGGTGTAGTAGAAATTATCTATAAACCTGTGTTGAGTGTGGCTTTTTGTGCCTTATTTGCACTTGGATTTTACAAATTATACAACTTGTGGAAAGAGAAAAGAGCAAAGAGCAAACAGATGAGGGAAGAGATTGAAATGGAGAAGATGAGAAACGTTTATTACAAAAACTTGAAGAGACTTGAGAATTAGAGTAGGCCAAAATGTTATCAAACTACAAGCCTTTGAGTCATCTCATTGAAACGAGAGTGTCCTTTTTGTGATGGCATAGATTGCCATCAGAGAAGGCACCTTTTGAAGGTAAAATTTTGTAATGCATTTAGTGACCCACATGTCAGCAGAAGGTTTCATATTAAAAGCTTAATGTAGAGAAAAGCTGCACAGGAAGGAGGAAGGAAGTAAAGAATGTATTGTATAGTTACCTAAAACCATTACAAGAGAGTCAGAATTGTAAAAAGACATAATAGCAGCACATTTAAAATGGTACAAATAGTAGTATATGACATTGTTCATTGCTGGAAGAAGATGACAAACGATACAGCAGTAAATTAAATTCCATTAAAAAACGTCTTTACGTAACAGCTGGAGCATCAATTCAAATACTGCTAAAATTACAAGACTGTGATTAAAACTCAGGGACATGTTTAGTATGAAATAGTGACAGAATCAAATGTTAAAGTGCAAATAGGTGGGTTAAAAGCAAATCTCAAACCTGTCATCTATACAGGGCTGAATACTAAAGTGCCACATGTAAATAAAAAGGACTCCTTGGATACAAATCCAGAAAGAAACAAGAAAAAAGTCAATCGTAGCCACCTCAATAATTTAAAATTCATTCATGATACAGCAATATGCAATACTGCACACAATGTCCTTGAAAGACCTAGATCTCTTCTAATACATGTCCACTATGCATGAGGTTAGCAGCAGTAAGTGCACAGTGCTGCCACTTGCAGCATCATGCTAGCTCACCTAGTGTTTGTGCAGCTAGAAACTTTGAAAATTTGTGTGCATGCAAAAGCATACAACAGGGGCTTTTATCTGCCCAAATCTGGCGCCATGGCATTATGCAGGCTCTGTCAGCCGTGACAATAAATTTACTAATCTGGGCCAGATCTTTTACAGTCACAGCTGAATAGATGAACGGCATGGCCTTTTTACAAGTTCTGATCCCATTTTGCAAAAAAACAGGCCTAAGATAAATCCGTCTCTGAGCAAGCAGTGCAGGACAACAGCATATCACATGAATAGCAGATTCTGGGGAACAGGCACATAAACAAGAGTTTTTGCTGACTTATTGAAATACTCCAATGCACTGTGTATTTGTTTATGGGCATATTCAAAAGTCTGGTCATTAGTATGTTCCTAAAGGCTTGTCTCCCAGGGTAGCTTTCAAATATGGTTGTAGGTGAGACGTTTCATGTGATTGAGGTAGGCCCTCTAATCTGCGAATACATCTGATTTTACTAACGTCCTGACCCCTTGATACTTGTTTACTTTGTTTTTTAATATCCGTAAGTAGGTATCAGCTGCAGCCGTAAGTTGGTATCAAAAGCTGCACTGACACATATTTTAAAAGTGCTCATGTTTTATTTTGTGGTGGACACCATTGTGCCTCCCATTGACAAAGTGCAGACAAGATTCAAATAATATCAAAGTATATTTTAAACATTAGATTAACTGCTAGTAGTGAAACAAAATTGATTTATAATGTTTATTGTGTGATTTAGGAGTGTAAAGGTATGTGCACATAAAAATAAATACACTTCTCTGTTGTACCTAATGTGATGTTTTAACATAGATTGCAATTCATTTTTTTTCATAAATCTTTTTTTATTCAGGTTTTTACATCTTAATCAGCTTCACACCATACATTTTAGACATAACAAATAACAGTCAGGGATACATCCCAGGCAATCACTAGTTTCACCAACACACATAGGGGCGTACAGTACATGTGTGTCTTTAGTAACATCAAATACAGCGTACATGGATGGGAGGGAGGCACAGCCAAGATAACTGGAGTCCCCTATAGCTCCAATCATCTAAGCATGTGTTGGTGTAGAGTGGCAGTTGAGTCTTAATAGTCCTGTAATGGATGACCATTAATAGCAGAGCAGTTGCAGCATAAAGAGAAGATTTCCTTTTTCCTTTTTTGTATAACTTGCAATAAGAGTTGGTAACAACAATGGTTTCAACAATTATAACCAGAGCCCGTGCCTATAGCCTTATACATGTTTCATTCCCCTCCTTCCCATCTTGCCTCTTCCATTCAGACAGTCCCGCACCCTAGCGACAGATCCAGGTCGTGACTGAACCCTCCAGTGCCCTACAATTCTTCCTAAGGGGATCACAAGCTACCCATCCAGCACCGCTCAGCTGTACAATCCATCCTGCTAGGCTGCGGCTCCCCCTCAGTCTCATCCAGCAGTGCCCTAAGTTCTGTCAGCATGTCTTCCCAAATAGAGGGCAGTGGGTATTTACGCAGCCCTATGGTGTCCTCCTTTTGCAGCGCTTCCCCCTTCATCTGCAACCACACAGAGAAAGAACGCATCCATGCTACGAGGGAGAGGGGTTCTGAGACCTTCCACCTTTTGGTAATGAGGGCTTAGCTGCCAAAAGGTCCCAAGTCCAAGAATCTAGAAGTTGCCTTGTGCTTCTTAGACATAGATTGCAATTCATAATGAAAGTGTTATTCTTTCTGATGATATATTATTAATGCTAAGCTTATGAGTTTGTATATTATGTGTGTTTTATTAACAACAATATTAATACATGATATTTCTTGTGTTAGCATAACTAGGCTTGCAGACTTCGCATTTGTAGTCATGTAAAAGTGATGAACCATTCTTTTTTTCTACCAAGAATTTTTCCATTAGGTTGTTATTATGAATAGTAAAGAGTCCCATTGTTTAATCTCACAAGACTGTTTCTAAATGACTCTAGTTCCGGAACATTTTTGCCTGTGGTCTAAAGGTGAAGTAGATTGTTTATTTCAACATGGACTTTCACATGGAGAAGAAGATGGGTCCTTTGTAAACCCGAGGAAGAATTCCTCTTGTTAAAATGTGCTCGAAAATTGTAATTTACTATTGGATTCACATGGAAGAAGGAGATGACTTCAGACCAAACCTGAGAAAATGTATTCATGTTGCAAATTTCATTTGTGCCTACATAATGATTGGATATTGCCCCTTTTGCATTATGTGGAACAACTGGCCTGTCGAATCGGAGACCTTAGTGTACTTTAATATAGGGATGGACTTAGTAAGTTTCAGTTAGTTGTTCTATAGTCATTCTTTGTTTGCTCTCTAATTCTCCCAGAGAACGGCTTTCTCTGCAGCTCATGTTCTGCAGTTATCCTGATGGTGCTTCTGATAGACTTTGCTGATGATCTACATGTTTTGCTGACAAAGACATCTCTTGAATGCTGCCTCTAGAAGAGATATATCTACCTGTTAATGGATATTTCCTTTGACATTCCATTTTCTAATAGAAGTTAGCATTCTGACACCTGCCTATTTTATTGTTTGAGTTAAATCCTTTTATCCCAAGGTAGATTGTTTCCAAATTAATTGTGTCTTCTTTTGTATTTTGTATGCATGCATTAGCCCACTCCCACACATGCATGTCCTAATTTGGTTAGTTATAGGGACAACCCATGTCCAACTCTGATTCTTAGTGTCTGTCTAATTTGACTTGTCAAATGTCAACACAGTCTGATTTGAGACATGTATGCGTTGCTCAAATATTAACGCTGATGATAAGTATTATTCTGCTTGAATGCCTAATGGAGTTGATGCTAAGTAGATTAAACGTGTTTTGCTGTTTTGGGCAACCAATGATAGTGTTTTTTCTTTACAATTTGATGCTGCGCACAAATTATGGGGGTCATTCCGACTACCGCCGGCGTTGGTAACCGCACGCCCGTCGGGAGCCGCCGAATGACCGCACCGCGGTCAAATGACCGCGGCGGCCATTCTGGCTTTCCCGCTGGGCTGGCGGGCGACCGCCAGAAGGCCGCCCGCCGGCCCAGCGGGAAAGCGCCTTCAACGAGGAAGCCGGCTCCGAATGGAGCCGGCGGAGTTGAAGGCGTGCGACGGGTGCAGTGGCACCCGTCGCTATTTTCAGTGTCTGCTTGGCAGACACTGAAAATCAATGTGGGGCCCTGTTAGGGGGCCCCTGCAGTGCCCATGCCATTGGCATGGGCACTGCAGGGGCCCCCAGGGGCCCCACGACACCCGTTACCGCCATCTTGTTCCCGGCGGTGAAAACCGACAGGAACAGGATGGCGGTAAGGGGGTCGGAATCCCCATGGCGGCGCTGCAAGCAGCACCGCCGTGGAGGATTCCCTGGGGCAGCGGTCCCGCCGGTTTCCCGTTTCTGACCGCGGCTGTACCGCCGCGGTCAGAATGCCCATGGAAGCACCGCCAGCCTGTTGGCGGTGCTTCCGCGGTCGTTGGCCCTGGCGGTCGGTGACCGCCAGGGTCAGAATGACCCCCTATGTAACATAAGCTTTGTGGATGTGGAATAAAGCCTTGAAATGTTTATTGATTGGAGTTTACCTCCTGTGGACACGTTGGTCATGGTGTTTAAATTTGTTGGGGTAAGTTTGAAATGATTGAGTATGGTTAACCACACTCTTCACTGGATCCATCAGTCGGTCGACCTCGGTGAAGCGTTGTGATTCCTCAAAAAGTGTTTGCAATTCCATCAGGCATGAAGGACAAAAGCATAATGTAACAAATGTTGGTGCTGTTTGTTTCTTTTGAGAGTCATTGTATGATATGGGTGTTATCAGTGTATGAGATTAAGTAGAGTGTCTGAATGATGACTGCCTGAAGAGTCATGTACAAATATTGCTGATTGTGGCTGAGTGAAAAGATCACTGGGACTTTGCGGTGAGTATGCTACATTCTGCATAAATGGACTGCGCTTGAAATGTTGTATATTTACATTTGGATGTTGGCAATCCCATTCAGAGATGGGGGTCAGTATCTACTGTACTGTACTCTGGAGATTAATGTGTGTGCTAGGAAACTACTGAAGATCAGAAAAAAATGGAAGTATGCCATATACATGTCCTTACCCTCCTTACCCATTCCTGCAGTGTAGCAGGATTGCTTGCTGTATAGAGTTACATGGATGTGTGACAAATATGACCCCTGTGGCACATCATTGGTTTAATTGCATGCAAGGCAATATAGCAGAGCAGATTGTTGTGTTTTTCTGTGTGCAAGGCAGAGTGCAGGATAATTTATGAAACATAAAATAACCTGACTTGGACACTGCCAATGCATTAATTTATGGGTAGATGGAATACTGGCACCCTGGTCACATGGAGCAATGACCTCAGCAGTGGGGTCAAGAACCTAATGTAACATCAGTGTAGGCACAAATCACAAAAACTATGTTCAGTGTTAAAAGTGCCCCTTACCTGCACTCATTGTTTTGTGCAGGGCAGGTCAGCAAACGGCCAAGCTGTGTTGCGTTATGTGTTGTTAAACAAATGGTACCCCTTGTTCATGCAGAGGTCATCTGAAAAATGTTAAGGTTCTGCCATGTGAAAGGCAACAATATTCTATCATGGCTTCTGCTACCTCTTGTAACATATGTTTAACATATCCATGTGTTCTTGAAATAGAAAAAATCTGTCTGAATGTCAATAAATCACAAAAGTCTACATATATCATGGACCAATATTGACATATTCCTATCCCTTTCTAGAGGGACAAACAACACCTTCTGTAGAGTAGCCCCTTCTTGATGAGGAAACTGTTGAGGACACCATCCTGCCCCCCCATGGATGATAACACCTTCTAACAATTTCTGGACTCTATTGAATCACCTCCCCTGGTCTTACCAAGTAAAGACAATGTTGCAGGGGATCCAAAGGAAATACCAACCACAGGACAGGCCCTATCTACCTGTGCAATCCCAGCTGAGGACTCTGAGGAAGTTGAATTTCAATGGCAAGTATTAGGAGTCCACCAGCAAATGGCTGTTGAGGAATGGGCAGGGATGGAGACTATAGCAGACACCCTAATAGGAGCCCATATGTGTATGATCCTTATAGGGTATGGCTAAGTCAATTATAGACAACTACACTTGGTTCCTTTCGATTGATGACCCCCTAGCTGACAGTGCTAGTATCATGATGCAGAGGGAACAACATCTGCATTCTACTTCTGACACCAGTAAAGTAGCAATGCTTTTGGAGGCCATCCGTAACATCATGGAATCCATGGAGGGCAAGTTGGACTCTTACATAACAACAATTGGTGACCTCAATCTCAACGTTGTTGCTTTGATGGCAACCCACCAGACCCCTGTCATGGATTTCCAGGCTGCCTTACTGGCATTGATGAACTCCTGTGGGGACAGGGAAGCCACATCGTTTGCCCCTGATGTGTGTGTGCCTCAGATACGTCCCATACACAAGCCTTCACCTGCAGGGGAGGCACAATACCCATCAGAGGAGGAAGATGTGGACTTTACCACTTTCCCGCAGTGATCTGCCTGATGACATTTGTCAGCTCCTTTTGACCAGCTTCATAGTGGTCCTGTGTTTGACATCATGCTACCTCTTTTATCACCCAGTACTATGGCCCTCATTACAACTTTGGCTGTAACTGCCGCCTACCGCCACAGCGACGACCACCAACATACCATCGCCGTGGCTACCAGCTGCCCACCCGCATTGTGACCATAGACAGAATTCCGCCAGAATGCTGTCGGAATACCGTCGATGGTCATGGCGGCAGACAGCTGTTAGGTGGCGCTGCTGCCAGCAGAAGGGCCACGCCAACAAAACACCACCAACCATATCATGAGCAATGATACGGCCTGGCAGTGTTTTGCTGGCGGACGCTGCTGCTGGCAGCAGCTCTGCGTCCCGTCTCCTGCTGGAGGACCCCCTGCAAGCAGGTAAGTCGGGTTCTCAGACAGAAGAGGGGGTAGGAGGTGGGGGGTGCGTGTGTGGGGGTGTGTGTGTCTGTTTTTGTATGCATGCATGCAGGTGTGAGTCGCGGTGAATGCATGCGTGAATGACTGAATGTGAGTGTACGTGTATGTTGTGTGTTGTGAATGCGTGTGTTCGACAATGTATGTTGGTGTGTGTTGCGGTGTGTGGGTGTGTATGAGAGCATGCGTGGGTCGATGTGGGTATGCATTTGTGTATGATTGTGTATGTGTGTGTGTGTGGGTGTGTAAATGTGTGGGGGGGCAGGAGAGGGATGGGGAGGGTCGGGGAGGACTCTGGGGAAGGGGGCATTCCTACATAGATTATGACCATGCACTTTCACGCAGGGTGCAAGAGTAGGAGACTACCTTTGTTGTGTTGTGTGTGAAATCTCCAACTGTGCCTAACTTACAGTGTCCAAAGTATGGAAAAGGGTCCTGAAAATGTTCTATTCTGTGGTAGACTAACAGTTGTAGGCCTCTGACAAACCTACGTATACCTTCATAAAGTGCAGGTCATTTGCTACATCAATTTCACAACTCATAGTATACAGTAGTACCAATTCTTACATATGAACTGATGATGAACTACTGAAGGTATCAAAAAGTTTGTATGTAAACTACCACTACTACGTATACCTACCTATCGTACACTAACTTACCTAACACTAGCCTAAAATACCTACACAAATATTAAGCTGTCTAAATTTATCTAATGCTCTCTAAACATATCTTAACCTATATTAACTTATCTTACACTAGATTAACTACTATACACACTTGGTAAGTTAAAAATCACCCCCACCCCCTCAATAAACATAGATTGTTACAACACAAACAACAACTACACCTAAACATAAACTAACTATACAAGTAAAGCTGAACAAATACATGTTTTTTTCGTATTGTTGTTTTCATATTTTTGTTATTTTTTCTAAAACTCTAAAAATCAACCCGCCCACCCTCTTAAAAACTTACAACTATTAAAGCAGATACATAAAAATAACTACCTATTAAAATATATTAAAGCTAACCTTTTCCTACAATATACATACATATACTAAGCCCTAATTAAGACTATGCCTAATAACTATATTATAAAATCAACAGAATAAAAAAGCGGAAGAGGTAATATACCGAAAGAGAGTTCACATTAGTTGTGCAACCTGAAGCATTGCGTCTTGTAGGTTCTGTACCAGTTCTCTGAGGCTGGTCTGATCACGTTGGATGATGTCCATAGTCCTTGTTATATTTTTAAGTTCACACAAGATGTAATATCTAAGAACAGATCCTCACTGTTTTCCTTGTCTTGTGAGTGGGTCAGATGGTAGCTGGGATGCAGCAGATGTCCCTGGTGTTGGCTGCGGTAGGTGTGGTGGCTGCTGAAAATGTTTAGAAGCATTAAAAACACTGGATGCAGTTTGTTGGCATTGGGTATGATTTCTCCATGCCCCCACCACCATAGCCCTCTCGTACAATTTCCCAGACTTGTAAAATGCCTTGGAGATACCTGACAATAGCGATCCAAGCAGGTGCTGCATCAATTTTACAGCTGCTAGACGGGTGCTGCATCAATTTTACAGCTGCGGTGTGGGTACTGCGTTGAATGTTTTCTGCCACTTAGCTCCAGTGCGTGATTTTCTCTCAGGTTTTCCCAGCTTCTCCTTCCAATGTCCCAGAGACTGATGTGGCACCACTTGGCAAATCAGGAGTTCTCAGCAAGAGAGCCAAAGTGCTGGCAGATCAAGTCTTTCATGTACCTGAGACTTCTTAACAGGAGGCAAGCTCAGTCCAAGCCCTTGGAGAACCTTCACAAGCGGGATAAACCGCAAAGTCCAGTTTTTGTCCTCTCTAAGGCAGAAGCAGCAACTTCAGGCCAACCGAGAAATGCAAGTACAGCAAAGGGCTAGCTTTAACTCTTCTCCTTGGCAGAAGTTCCTCTTGATCCAGAAGTGTTCTAAAGTTGTTGGGTCAGCAGTCCAATACTAATTTCTGCCTTTGAAGTAGGAAAACGTCATAGGAAAGTCTTTGTAGTGCACAAGACCCTGACTCTTCCTTGCCTTGCCCCAGCCAAGCTCTAGAGAGTTGGAGACTGTATTGTGTGAGGTTAGGCCTTTCAAGTACAGGTGTCAGCTACTCCCTTCCACTCCAGTCAGGAAGATCCATCAGGATATGCAGGACACACCTCAGATCCCTTTATTGTGCTGTCTAGAGTGAATTCACAAACAGCCCAACTGTCAGTCTGACCCAAACGTGGATTCAGCGGCCAAGCAGAGGAGTTCAGAGACCCCCAACTCTATATTTCTATCTACTCCCCTTGGGAAATTACACTTGGAAGATATTTAAAAGCAATTCCCATGGTTACCTATGGGAGAGATATGCCTTGTTATAGTGAAAAACAAATTTGGCAGTATTTCACTACCAGGACATGTAAAACATAACAGTACATGTACTACCTTTTAAATACACTACAGCCTGCCCATGGGGCAGCCTTGGGCCTACCTTAGAGGTGACCTATGTAGTAAAAGGAAAGGTTTAGGCCCCGCAAGTGGGTGCACTTACCAGGTCGAACTGGCAGTTCCAAACTGCCAATAGAGACACCGCAGTGGCAGGTCTGATGCATGTTCATAGGGCTACTCATGTGGGAGGCACAATCAATGCTCCGGGCCTACTAGTAGCATTTCATTGACAGGCCCTGGGTACCGCTAGTGCACTTTACTAGGGACTAGTAAATCATATATGCCAATCAGGGATAACAAATCATGATCACAATTTAGATAGAGAGCACTTGCACTTTAGCACTGTTCAGCAGTGGTATAGTGCCCAGAGTAGGCACTCTGAGGCAAACAAACATTCCTTAGGTACATTAACATTTTTACATTAATTTGTTGCCATGCACATGTTGCACGTTGCATGCTGCAATGTGAAAATACAACAAATTAAATAATGTCCCTAAAATGGTATCCTTTGGCATGACTGATGTAGCAACATTACAACATGCATATGGCACTTACATAGATACCTACTGGGCCACCATTCTCCAGTCTGAGCAGATCCACAAGATTTTGCTCCATTCCCACCAAGTCAGCCCAACAATGATTCATTTGGATGACGGTCTGATCGTGGCCGAAGCAATTGTTAATGTAATAGCGGACATGCTCCCACCTGTCCTTTTAGTCTGTGGGTGGGTACCCCTGGCTGACCTTACCCCCAGAGGCCAGCATTCTGAGCAGATAATGCACATTTAGCCACAGGCAGACACCCAACTCTTCCTCCACAAAAGTCTAAGTCTATCCCCTACTGTAGGAAAGCCCCCCCCAAAAAAGCTTTTGGACAGATACTGGTATTTATTGACTCTTGGCTATGCCCTGGGTACTTCTTACTAGTCCCAGGACCAGTGCTCTGTGTAAAGTGGATATGCAAATTAGGCTAATTAAAATTGGCAGTATCAACCTACCTATACGTCCTTAGTATATGGTAGGGCATGTATGTTTAGGGACCCCCAGCATAGGTAGTGCACCCACTGCTGAGGGGCCCAGTGTAATTTTAATGGCAGGCCTGCCTTGCTTTTAAACTAAAGTTACATGCAAATTCTACTTTGGAAATAAAAGTACTTACAAAGTCTTAAACAACCTTATTTTTACATATAAGTCACCACTAAGGTGCCCCTTGGGTTGGGTGCCATGTACCTATAAGCAGGGACCTTATAAAACATGTAATAAGCCCTGGTGAAGTAAAAAAGCTAAATGCGTTTTTCCCTTACTGTAGTGAATGGCCTGTTAGGCTAAAATGGGGAGACTTTATTTTAATTAACAAAGTCCCTTTAAGTGTCAGATACCTCGAGTTTGGTATCAAATTAATTGTTCTAATAAGTCCCACAACTCACAATTGTTGGATTTAATATAACCAGTTCAGGTAAAGAGTTTTAAACTCTACCTCAAAAGTTGCCAACTTCAGCTCTGTAGTGCCCTTCTCTGATTGGCCAGCCTCTGGCAGCCTGACCAGCCTCCCTTGATAAGGTGTGAAGTGACCTGGGCTGAACACAAAGGGTGTGCCTGGGGAGAAGATCTGCCTCAGCCGATGGGGAAGCAGGAAGGGCTGCCAAACTGGTCTTCAAAGGCAGGGAAGGACATTTGGAGCAACCCAGCACTTCCCTCACACCCTACAACCCAGACAATTAGGTGCCCTCTTGATTATATTAATGGAGGGCAGGAGAGGGGTGTGATTAGGATTTTTAGCCAAACCAGTAGGTAGACTCAGACAGATCTATCCTCCAAAAATAATTTTCAGCCATGATGGATTTTTGAAGAATGTTGCTCCCTGGGATTGATTTTTTCCACACTTCCCAGGAAGTGATCATCACAGGGGGAAGGACACTGCATATGATTGGAGAACCAGGACCCACCTGTTTTTCAACCAGGAGCAAGGATAAATATGGCAGAGCTGCACCCACACCTCAGATCCCTACAAGGAAGAACATCAGGAGAAGAAGGACTTCCCTGCTGGACCCCTGACCTGCACCTGGACATTGCACTCTGAAGGACTGCAATAGCTGCATCCTTGGGCTTCACCACAAGAAGGACTTTGCCAGGTTTCAACAGGTTCAAGGAGGGACTTCCTGTTTGCTACAGGTGTAAAATTACTAGCCAGAGTCCCCTGCCTCAGATCCTGAAGAAACTGACCAGTTGACCACTGTCCCGTGGCCAAATTGGAGTTCCACCCAGGTGCATTCTCAGAGTTGTAGTCCGCACCCTTAAGGAGCAACTCAGAGCTTCTGGAACCTGGGGTGAGCTGTTGACTCCTAAAAGACTTTAAAAGACCTTCTAGAAGAAGATCCAGAAGTTTGGAGAATATTGGAGAACTTTCTGCAAAATGCTCCATAGACCCACCCCAGCAACTCTAGCCGGCTTGCCTCAACCGCGACCCGGCCTGACTTGCATATTCGTCCAGCTGAAGAAAATCTCCAAAAAAGTGACTACGTCTGAACATAGAAAGCTGACCGGGATGTGCCGAGCAGGGTATCTGAAGAGGGCTCAAGGGATGTCGGATCAAGATTCAGGTTCAGCCCGGTCGAAGCATTGTCATCTTGAAAAAACGTCTAAGTCCCAACGTAGAAATCTTCACTGAGGGCACTGCAACATGTATCCGGGGAAGGGCTCGAAGGGAGGTCGAATTGGACTGGTGACTTCATCCAGCTGAAAGAAAATCCTCAAGAAAATGACTAAGCCCGAAGGTAAATTTTGACCGAAGCCTCCTGCTTGCTGTAGCCGAGCAGATCTCCATCGCGGTCGGCCTTAACCTTTGACTTTGCCCCTGTCTAGGTGCGACCAGATGACCAGATTGGCACTATTTGTTTCAATGCGCTAAAAAACACTAAGGCCCTTGTTATGACACTGGAGGTAAATCCCGCTTACCACCACTCTGACGGCCGCCAACTTACCGCCACGGTGGCAGATATCCGTTCACCATATTATGACACACACACCAATCCGACAGAATACAGCCACATACACAAATCCGCCTGACCAAAGGTCAGTGATAAACTGGCGGTATCAAAACCCACACTGTTACGCCAACAGAACAACACCCATCACATTATGACCCATGAATCACCATGGCGGAAATTCAACGGCGGTAAACCATTGGTGGTACATACCACCGCATTCACAATGGACACCCACATACAAAACAACACCACATTGGACAATTCACACCTGACACCCATACACACACCACACCCACACCCCTATAAAACACACACCCACATTACCCACAACCCTTTACGAATACAAATCATTGCTACCAGATTGACACCAAGACCACTGCGACAACTAAACACACACACCACTCACACCCATACACCCCTCATGAACTCCACAACACACATTATCCAACACACCCTCACCAACACACATAACACCCATGGCACCACAAAGACACCCCGTTTCACTGAGAAGGAGTTAAGGTATATGGTGGAGGAAATTGTCAGGGTAGAACCACAGCTATTTGGAGCACAGGTGCAGAAGATATCAATAGCAAGGAAGATGGAGCTATGGTGGAGAATCGTGGACAGGGTCAAAGCCGTGGGACAGCACCCCAGAACAAGGGACAACATCAGGAAAAGGTGGAACAACCTACGGGGAAGGTATGTTCCATTGCACTAAGACACCAGCTCGCTATACATAGGACTTGCGGTGGACCCCTACCTCCTCCACCACAACTCACAGCATGGTCTTGGCAATACTGCATCCAGAGGGCCTGGCTGGAGATGGAGGCGGACTGTACTCTGGTAAATCAACTTTCAACAATGATCACTCCCCATACCTGCATGCCATCACACACCCTCACCCGCAGTCCCATCACTCCACTCCATCCCACACACTCCACCATCACATCACACTAATCCCAATGCCAAGCCCTGCATGCTGTACCAATGCATGGGCACCCCTCACAGCCCTGCATGGACACTCATCACTAAAGCATGCACAGCATAGGGAAACTAACGACCCGACAATACACCAACATTCACAAGGAAAAGCTGGCAGAGCAACACCACACCATAGAGGGGAAGCCAGGGATGTACAAATGTCATACACATAAAGCATAATACATAATTTACATCCCCACAGGTACCCCAGCCATCTCAGCAGAGAGGAGGTGCCATCACTATCCAGTCCCCCAACAGAAGTGGCCCACAGTGATGACAGTAACTCTGGACTTCAGGATCTGGACGATCTACCTGGTCCATCAGGGACCACTGGACAGTCGGTCACCCAAGCCCAGTCACAGATCACCACAGAGCCTCCCCCATCAGGAACCAACACAACAGCACCCACACAGCATCCCCAAACCTCTCTCCCCAGGACACGTCAATCAGCAGTGTGCCCACCTGTACAGTGACCCCAAGCCACACCTCACACACAAGACAATCAGGGACCTGGTGTCAGTGGCAGTGGGCACACCGTTCAGGGGACAGAGGCACAGGCCAACAGGGACACTAGGAGGACTGCTGTGCACCAGGGAAGGACAGGACCAGGGAACCAACTCTCCAGGAGGCACTCTCCGAGATCCTGGGATCCTACCAACATTCCCAGGACACGATGGGTCAGATCCTAGATAACGTGCAGGAGAACAGGTGGTTGCAGGAGGGACAGTATCAGAGGATCAGGGAGGACTTACAGGCCATCAACAACACCCTTATCTCCACAGCAGGGGTGCTGACAGACATGGCCAACATTATGAGGGAGGCAGTGTCACACCAGGGGCCCCTGCCACTAGCCAGTCATCTGAACAGCCCTCCACTTCCGCTGCCACTAGTGGCTAGGAGACCTCGCAACAGGACCAACAGGCCACCAGCACCCCTCCCCCTGCAGAAGGTGAACCACCCACAAACGTTCCCTGCGAACCAGACAGAAGCCAGAGACACTTTCCAAGACCCCTGCCAGGAAATGAGACTTTCCTGATTGTCCCCCTTGTGTCTGACTCAGTCACCTTGTCCACCTTGAACTGCCATTGCTACCCTTCGTATGTCCCCATGGACAATGCACCTGTGCAACAAACAGACTGGAACAAAACCTTGGACTTTCCTCCATCATCATCCCATCCCATTGCACTTTCCCCTTTATATATTAGCACTACATTAAACACCCTTGGATGAAATTCAACTTCGAGTATTTCATGTATTTCAAATGTGTATTAATTGAAACAGCTACAACCATTGCAAATGAACTATACATAGAATGAGCATAGAATTAATGACCTGTAGCTGGCTGTTTTGATCACACCAGAAGATTTTGTCAAATCACCAACACCTTCAAAATGAATATCCAGAGGTGAGTGGGCAAAGAAGTGGGAAATGACAGCATGCCAATGCCACACAGAACAGAACCAAAGTCATAGCAATGTAAAGTTGCACTGTCTCACCTGTGTGTCATTGGAAGTACTGATGGATCATGTATGTTCTGTTGTCCACATCCTCATCCTCTGCCTCCTCATACTAACTGTCCTCAGGGTCCACTGCTGCCACAGGGGCATCTCCAGTCTCTTTCTCCTGCAGAAAAGAGACATGGCGTCTGAGGGATAGGTTGTGCAACATGCAACATGCCCTTACTATCTGGCAGACCTTCTTGGATGAGTAGCACAGGAATCCACCTGTTAGATGGAGGCACTGGAACCTGGCCTTCAGGGGGCCAAAGGTCCTTTCAATGTTCCTTCTGGTTCACCCATGTGCCTCATTATAATGTTCTTCTGCCTTTGTCCTGACATTCATCAGAGGGGTCATCAGCTATGATAGGTTTGGGTAACCGGAGTCACCTGTAAATATTGAGGGACAACATTTAGCCACACACTATCCTATTTGGGCAACATCTTAGGCATACACCAACATGTACTGGGTGGGAACCAGGGCTCACCTATTATCCACAAGCCTGTGCCTCAGTAGTTGGAACATCACATTTGAGATACTGCTATTTCTCAGGACAAAGGAATCATGCACCGACCCAGAATACTTAGCATTGATGTGGGAGATGTACTGGTCTGCCACCATCTGCACATTCTGGAGTGGAAACTCTTACGATTCCTGAACACCTGTTCATTCTGGCGGGGGGCAAATGCTATATGTGTTCCATCAATTGCATCAGTTATATTGGGAATATGTCCCATTGCATAGAACCCGGCCTTCACAGTGGCCAAATCCTTAAACTGAGGGAATGCAATGTAGCTGCACATGTGTTTTATCAGACAACACCCTTGTTAGCACATTTGAGAACATTAACTGTGATATTCCTGCTGCCAAGCCCACTTTCACTTGGAAAGAACCACTTGCCAGGAAATAGGGAACTGATAGCACTTGCACAAGAGGTGGGATCCCAGTGGGGTGACGGATATCAGATATCAGGTCAGGCACACAACTCTGTGATTGTGGCTCTGCCCAGTCTATAGGTGAGTGTTGTGTGTCTGTCCTCTAGTGTAGCCAAGTTCACCAGGGCTCTGTACACGGGGGTATGTCTACATCTCCTATTCATCCACAGCGGTAGGTTTCAAAGGGACAAAAGAGTGAGGAGGCTGTCACAAACTGAACAATGGAGCCACAACAGCAGTCCGCAATGTGCAAACATGTTATGGGACAGTGTAATTTTTGAAGTATGTGCCTAGATATCCTGTGATGCAGAATTAATCCATAAGCCTGTTCCCCCCATGAAATGGCATCCGCCTGTCCTGTGTGGAGGGACAGGTGGAAGTGAGGTAATGCCGCTGATGTTGTGCGCCGTGGCGGTAGGCGGTCGAGAACCACCGTGGAATTCCTCATTGGTTATAATTGGTCCCTATGGGGTACTGTGGCCAATGGTGATCTACGCCGGCGGTGACGGTATGCACCGCCATGGATGTGACTGCCCTATTCTATCAGATTCCTCACTTGTTTCCTGACCTTCAATAGGAGAGGACCTACACTGCACTGCTGCTGTGACCTGTGTCTGGAACCTACCATGGCCCATGTGACAGGGGAAAGTGCCCCAGCCTTCACATCTGAGGAGTTGGAGCAACTGGTGGATGGGGTCCTACCACAGTGCGGACTGCAGTATGGGCCTCCAGACCAGCAGGTGAGTACACTGTGGGCACGATGCATGTGGCCTGAATGCATGGAGTTGAGTGTGTCAAGGCCTCGTCTAAGGAGGGTGGGTAGATGTCCTCTTTGCAGTGTACACGTTGTGTGCTGGGCTATGTGTGTGCCAATGGTGATGGAAACGGGTATGGTGGGCTATTTGTGTTACTGGCTCGACTGTTTGTCTAATGGTGTTCTCCTGTGTGTATTGCCTCTGCAGGTCAGCCCCCATCAAAAGAAGGGAATATGGCGTGCCATCGCCAAGGAGGTGCGGACCCTGGGGATCTATGGCAGGCGGAGCATCCACTGTCGGAAACGGTGGGAGAACCTGAGATGCTGGGCATGGAAGACCGTGGAGGCCGAGCTGGGGATTGCCTCCCAACGAGAAAAGGGTGCCCTTCGGACCCTGACCACCCTGATGGCCCACATGCTGGCGGTGGCCTACCCTGAGCTGGATGGGCACTTAAGGGCATCACAGCAGCCACAAGGGGGTGAGTACAGTGGGGATCATTGAAACTCACGGCTGGAGGGGTGGTATCCGGGTGGTGGTTGTGTGTCAGTGGGTGCCCCTAGGCCAGGCCAGATATAGCAGCGTAGGTCCTCTGGTGGCTAAGGGTTTGGTTGTGAAAGACTCCTTACCTAGCCTGTTAGTATTCACTACTAGGCAGGGCTGCGTGGGTCCCAGCTGTGCTGCAGTTGGCGGTGTGTACCCCTCCTCATTCCTTGTTTAGTAGACATTTCACTTTTAGGGCCATGCATAGTACGTAGGCCTGTTCCTTGTGTGTGAGGGTGCTGTGCACGCCAACGGTGGTGTTGGTGCAGTCATTGACTCAGTGTTTCCTTTGTCTCTCCCCCCTTTCTTGTTTTGTCATCCTGTCCTTATGTGCATTAGCATCATCTGGCGGAGGAGCAGAGACACCGGCAACAGATGGAGCTGCATCCCACAGGACCCTGGAAGGGCTGACGGCACCAGTGGGACGGAGGGCGAGGGGAGCACCACGGAGTTGACTAGAAGGGACAATCCAGACTCTGATACCTCCTCCAATGGGAGCACCCTGGTGGTGGTGGACACCTCTGTGACCACCCCAGCTGCAGGTACAGCCGCCACCCCCATACCAGCAGCGCCCACCCAGTAGCCCCTCAGTGAGTTACCCGTGCTTGCTCACCCAGGAAGGTGGGTATCTCCTTCACCACAGGCACCTCAGGCCCTGACCCAAATCCAGCAGACAAACACCTCCAATAACCACTCCCTCATCCTCCACTCCCGTTACTCCTCCCTCTTCCTGCCCCAACGTCCCTAAAAAGCTTTTCCTTTCCCAGATTGACCTCTTCCCTACCCCTCCACCCCCCGTCCTGCACATATGGGCAGGGTAACAAGGACCGAGCCAAGCACCTCAGCCAAACATTCCACAGGCCCAGTGGTAGCACCACCTACTCGTGGTGGAAAGGATTCCAAGCCAACAATACTGAAGGGGAAAGAGCCTGCACAAGCTGCAAAGAAGGGGAAGGATCCTGCACCAGCTGCAAATAAGGGGAAGGAGCCTGCACCAGCTGCAAATAAGGGGAAGGAGCCTGCACCAACAGCAGAAAAGGGGAAGGAGCCTGCACCAACTGCAAAAAAGGGAAAGGAGCCTGCACCAACTGCAGAGAAGGGGAAGGAGCTTGCAAGAGCTTCAGAGAAGGGGAAGGAGCCTGCACCAGCAGGCAGAGGGAAGAAGAGCCCATCCACCAGTGCCAGGAAGGGTTAGGGACCCCAACCCATGAGCAGGTTGAAAGGAGGCAATCTACGCTAGCGGAAGCTGACAGCCATACGCCACCACCACCACCACCACCACTAGCTATTACAGAGGCCCCACAGCCAGTCGTGGTTGTGCAGCCATCAGAAAGTGCAGGGGCTGAGCAGGAGCCTCCCACAACCACCACCAGGAGTGCAGCCATCGGAGGGTGCAGGGGCTGAGCAGGAGCCTCCCACAACCACCACCACAGTGCAGCCGTCACCGCCTACGGATGCCATATAGTATAGCCTCCAAGGGCTGCAGTGTGGCATGCACCCTCCAGATCCAGTTAGCAAGACACCCACTCGAGAGACTGTGGCCTTCCACTCCCCAGGACCAAGCACAGGGCATGTTGCCCCCTCCAGAACCAGTGGGCAAGACACCCTCTCCAGAGACTGTGGCCTTCCACTCCCCAAGACCAAGCACAGGGCATGCTGTCCCCTCCAGAACCAGTGGGCAAGTCACCCACTCCAGAGACTGTGGCCTTCTACTCCCCAGGACCAAGCACAGGGCATGTTGCTCCCTCCAGAACCAGTCGGCAAGTGACCCACTCGAAAGAATGTGGCCTTCCACTCCCCAGGACCAAGCACAGGGCATGTTGCCCCCTCCAGAACCAGTGGGCTTGTTTCTACATCTGGCTGAGGTGCTCCCCCTCCCCCTGAGGTGCCTGCCTATTTGCCAACTGATGCCCCTGCAGTGTTCTCTCCGGATTGGGGCAGGATTCGAGTGGGACCTTGGACTTTGCCCTGTGGCCATGTGGGCCCTGTGAAATATGGACTGGGCAGTGTCCCTTTTTATACAGGTGTACAGATCTGTTTAATGTGTAAATCGGATTGTTGAATTAATTGCTGGACTGATTACAAACATTTTTGTATATTGCTGTTGCCTTGGCATTATTCTGAAGATGTTCGTGGTCAAATTGTTTTTGTTATGCATATGGCTGTGTGTTAGGTATGTGTGTGTGTCAGGTGTGTATGGTGTGTATGTCAGTCACTCTCTTTTTCCTCCCACCTTCCCTTATGTGCTAGGCGGCTGTACTCACCGTCGCCGTCTTCACCAGCGTTGGTGTTTCAGGTGGAGCATGACGTAGAAGATCATCGGGAAAACTTGCAGTTCGGGTTCCATGACGGCGTTGTTCTTCCCGGTGTCTCCAATGGTAAGTCCTTTGACTTTTGTGCTCTGTTTCTGCCAGGGTTTTGATGGGGTTGGTACCGCCCCTGAAAAAGTGGCAGTTTCCTGTATCAAAATACAGTGGGCGGTACTTTGCCTTCCGCCTGGCTGTAGGTGGCTGGTGACTGTTGTTTCCTCCCTGGCGGGCGGTGGGATACATTGGCTGTCTATAGGAAATATCACTGCCATGGTCATAATTTGGCAGTAGTTACTTCCAGCCTGTTGGCGGTATTGCCGCCACTTTATCACCCACCGCTAGGGTCGTAATGAGGGCCTAATTCTTTAAAAATTCATATCTCTGGTTCCCTTTATCCGATTTTATTAGTTTTGGTGTCATTTTAAAGCTAACAATATTTCCTATTTCCATAATCTGGTTTTGGATTTTTAAACTGTTTTCTGCATTTTATTTAATTACTGTTTTGTGATTCTTGAATGCTTAACACTTTGGCCCTCATTATGAGATTGACGGCCAATGCTGCCTACCGCCACGGTGACGGCTGTCAACATACCTTCGCCGTGGCTACCAACCGTCCATGCCATTATGACCGTAGCCGGAATTCCGCCAGAAGGCTGGCTGAATTGCAATGACGGTCACGGCGGCGGACAGCGGTAAGGTAGAGCTGCTGCCAGCAGCAGCGCCACGCCAGCAATACACTGCATACCGTATAATGTTCCATCATGTGGTCTAGCAGTGTTTTGCTGGTGGATGCTGCTGCTGGCTGCAGCACCGAGTCCCGTCTCCTGCCAGAGGACCCCTGCAAGCAGGTAAGTCAGGCTCTCCGACAGGAGAGGGGGGTGGGGGGTGTTGTGTGCATTTTTTGGGGGGTGTGACTGTTTTTGAATACGTGCAAGCATGTGTAATGCGTGTGTGCATGAGTGGGTGTGTGTGTACGTGCATGTTGTGTCATGTGCTGGTGTGTGTACCTGGATGTATGTTTGTAAGTTTTGCAGTGAGTGTGTATGTATGTATTAATGCGTGAATGAATGTGTGTGTGTATTGGTGTATGTATGTGCGTGTACGTGTGAATATGTGGGGAGGAGGACAGGAGGGGGAGGGTGGAGGAGGACTCTGGGAGGGGGAAGGGTGCGGGGGAGACCCCTATCAGTGCCAGGGAAGGAATTCCCTGGCACTTATAGTGCCTACCACCATGGTTTCCGTGGCGGTACAGAAACCACTGAAAACCATGACGGTGGATGGGGTCAAAATTCCATGCGCGGCCTAGTGACGGCTGCCGGGCTGGAGACTGAAGTCGTAATGGTTGGTGTGTTGACTTGGTGGTTTGGCTTTGGCCAAACCGCCAATGTCATAATAGTGAAGGTAGGTACAGCCAGCCTATTGGCTGTAATACCTTCACTATAGCACCGACCGCTGGGGTCTTAATGACTCCCATTGTCGCCTAAGTTAAGCCTTGACGCTCATTGCAAAGCTACCAAGGGTTGAAGTGGGGTTATTTTACTGAGACCTAAAAGAACCTAGTGGGGGTTAGTGGCCTATTGCTAAGTGTAGGTACTTACCTGCCCTTACCAATAATACACTTTCCAACACCTTCACATTCTCAACATGTCCCCATCCCTCCCTGACAAACAAAAGCCCAAATAAATACCCCTTAACACTGTTGCTACCCCTAATTTACAAAACCCCTAAAAAGACAAAACCCAATAATACAAAGAAAAATATTCAGACAATAAAATATTAAAAGACGCAAAAGGTATAGAAACCTCACAACATAGCGACAAATCAGACACCAACAAAATCAAAATACATTCACAGTCACAGCCACTCTCCAAAACACTTCCAACACCAAGCACAAACTAAGAGACTGTAAGAGGAGTAAAACTAATCTGCACACTTCCTAGTATGCATCCTACCACACCAATTGCTTTATTTTCTAGGTGTTTCCCACCCGTTCCTGACAATTGCATAATTTTTTATGATGCATCGCTACTCAATGCCTGATGGTTCCACTAGGCAGTGACACTTCTGCAGTCAGTTCAATGCATTGGCGTCTATGTGCAGCTCCCAACCGGCGCAACTGGTGCAATGTACCACGCAACAGAGACAATGTGCATGTCTGACCCCCCCAACTGGCCTAATGTGTGGGATCTACTGTAGAGGACTGTGAAATGCAGGATAACACACTTTAGGCACATTTAAGTTAGTCCTGGACTAAGGTGGCACCACTTACCATATTTGTGTGACAGAGGGCAGTGTACAGGTGGTGTATCTGCGGGGGACGGGGTTGAGCTCTTGCATGTGTCTGTAGCATCATGACAGGTGGCCTGGCAGATTGGCCCTGGAGTCAGTCTGGATTAAAGAAATGCATATACATTCCTAATCACCCAGCCAGGGGAACAGCCGGCAGTGTGGCAGCACAGTAACCCAGGACTCATGAGCTGTATGGTCACACATGAGTTGTCACAGCCATTACCAGGGTACATACCTGGATGTCACCCACATTCATATGTGCATTTAAAGACTGCTGCTGGCCACTATGGCACACTCTATTGTATTTCATATTCCAGCCAATCTTTATATTCCTGTAATGTGTTAGGAACCCTTCCTTGTGATGTGTCACAGATGCAACACACACTAAGTTAACCAATGAGAGAAGTTGGATCCCCCATACTCCAGTGTATGTCCAACCCAGCTTGCATATCTACTGTACTTTCAATCTCCATCTGGTGTATTTCCAATATTCAACATGTTTTGGTCAGACAGCCATGCGTCACACACAAAACTAGGCAAGGTACTACATGTAATGTGTTGGTGTAGACACTTATGCACTCAAGGATATATGTATAAACTGGGTTGTGTGGCGCTTGCACAATGTAACATAGTACATGTCCAATGTAAATCCATTATTATATTTGTTTAGCCACCCAAGCCCACCTGGAGCCCTGTGATGGGTCATCCATCTCGAGTGACAAATTGCTTCACATATCACTACATTGCCTTACTCAGCACCAGGGAGAGGTTTCATGACCATTGCATTGGTGTACACATGCAACCCCCATAGCCTTAGATAAATTTCCAGACTTACATAACCAGGTAAACCTGGAAATGCACCAGGAAGTACAACCTTCCCAGGAGTGGCGTAACAAGAAGTAATAGCTTTGACTCTCCTCATTACTTCATCTTTAAATGTGTTCTACATTTTGCTGCACACGTACATGGCTGATTTTACCTCACAGGATGGTTCCCTTTGCAGGAAAATACATTCCATTATGCAACACAAGCATACTTGCACCATGAGTAAAGAGTGCCTGTGTTGACAATAGGCAGCAAAAATGACACCAGGGAAGGAAAAAGGCAGGAATGCATTGTATTCCATTAGACACAGCACATTACTGCCCCTTTGCTTTCACACACAGCAGTGCATAGGGTGACTTACTGCACTGAAATGTGTGGCCATGCTCATCAAATGCCCCTTTGTTTACAGTCACAGGGCATTTGGGGTGCAATACTGTGATCCACAGGTATAGGCTACCACCAGCATTATGACATGCAGTACGCACACTCAGTCACTGCACACTGTTTGGTTCTAAAGTCCCTTTGGCCTGTACTAGATTGTGTAAAAGGTATCATAGACTACCTGCAAATACACATTAGCCATCTGCACACTGTTCCACATTTGTACATATGTGTTGTATATGTCTTGCACAGGCATGTAAATTATGAACATGGTTTTATCATGCACAGTTTTTCAGATCAACATGATGTTGGGCAGGGGTGAGTGTAACGCACAGCAACAGACCTTTTAGAGAGGTGAGTAAGCTAGTAGGCCTCACTGCAATGAACCAGGGTCACATGCTCATGTTCACTACTACTGTTCAGTACACAGCATGCTGCCACCCCTCACTTTAGCTCAGTCATACTCCTGGCAAAGGCAGTAGCAGTACATCTACTATGAGAGCAGGTCTTTGTGTGGCCCTCCTGGTCCAAGAAGATTGCATGACACAGACCTATGTAATGACATACACTCATATTCCATGTTTCCCTTTGAGATGATACAAGATGTGGTGAGCCCCACAACTTTGAAGTTGTATTCTCTTGGCAGGTGTTCAGTACTCTTACCATGCAGAGGTAATTTCATACCCAAAATCTCCATTGCACCATATTCAATGAGAATTCCATCTGTACACTCAAATGTGTGATTAATGATTGCAGTGGACACTTCACACTTCTACAATCTCTATATTCTTAAGGTGATATGATGGTTGGAAAATCATCTCCATTGTCGTACTTCTCTGGATAATGCCACTCATAGCAAGGTCATCTGTTGATAGGGTTGTGTTACAGGCCTTTGAGTCTCATCATATTGCTGTGCTAAGCATGGAAAATGTGCATTTTTTCAACTTGGCTAGATGTGTTATGTCTGACAATCGGCCTCAGAAGAGAGTCCCAAGTGTATTGTTTTGAGGAACCCCACACATGCATGTACGCCTTCAGTGCAACTTACATTTTTTCATCAACACCTAGTACTGGACCTTTGTCCATGACAACTGTTTCTCACAGTCTGTGATGGTATATGCAACATCATTTGCTCTTGTAAATTGATGACAATGTGCATGTTTGTCCAATGGCGAGACACCCTAGAATGAGGGGTTTGCCTCAGGTAGAGCACTTTTGGGATATTAGGGTTTCATCTATCACTGAGTGCCAAATGAAACACACTTGCTGCTGTAGAACACAGCAAGACTGCTATCTGTGCTGCACCACACTGCCTAATTGCGTGAGAAAAGGAAATGAAAATTTAGATGTAGATTTGTGGCAATCATGGACTCTTTTCATGGAGTATACTGCATCACATTGCACTGCTGCATTTGGTTGTTTATTAATTCGATGCATGGCCCCATGTTGCTCAACAGCTCAAGCAACATGGTTGTTAGATGTTGAAGCCTACACCTAGTTGAGAAAGTGTGAGTGAATTGATTTCTACATTGACTTTGACATAAAGACAACACAATGAATGAGTTCAAACATGTATTCATATGTTGAATAGTTAACTAAATTTCAGATATTTTCTCCATCATGTTATATATTTTAAGGAACAAAATTGGCACAATGTGGTTGCATCATCACGACCAGCCAATGTGTGCTGGATCTCTCCTTCATGTTCATCCTCCTTCTCCATTTGCTGTGCATGTTCTGCCTCAGAGAGCCCTTGGACATTAGTTTTGACACAGATATTGAGCAAGATGGCACAGACAATGATGATTCTGCAGACCAATGGGGGAGAGTACAACAGTCTCCCCCTGACATGTGCAGGCATCTAAACCTAGACTTCAGAACTCCAAAAGTCCTCTCAACAATATTCCTTGTCTTGCTCAGTGTCATATTGTAGCATTTTTCAGGCTCCGTCTAGGGATGGATGATTAGGGTCATGACCATGGCTGCAAATATTATCCATAGGCAGTTGAAAGTTTAAAAAAAACAACTGTTAATGATTATGCACAGTGTTACTGAGACATAACTGTTATGTATGTGTGTTATGTATACTGGAAAAGTCATACATATTTCTAACCATAAAGACCATTATGTGTTAGATACGCGGTTGACCATTGGTTTACACACGTCTCTTCCAATTCTATGTTTCATAGCAAATGTTGACCATGTCCTGATACTTTGGACTACATGTTGACTTTCAAGTTCAGACAGTAGTCTACAATGATTGGCATTTTGAAATGTTCCTCATATGTTTATTGTATGTTGTGATATCTGATAGTCTTAGGGTGGTCTTCCCTTAGACTTTTTTCCTTTCACCTTCTGGTTTTACTATATCTTTAGTTGGGCTTAGAACGCTGAACACTCTACCACTGCTGACCATGGCTAAAGTGCATGTGCTTTTCCCGTAAGCAAGGTAGCATTGGTGTATCCACAGTTGGCATATTCAATTTACTTGTAAGTCCCTTGTAAAGTGGTATACCATATACCTAGGTCCTGTAAATTAAAAGCTACTAGTAGGCCTGCAGCACTGATTGTGCCAGCCACTTAAGTAGCCCTGCAAACATATCTCTGGCCTGTCACGGCAAAGCCTGTGTGTGTGCAGGTTCACTGCCATTTCAGGGCGAAACATGAGGAGGGTGTGGAAGCAGGGGGAGGCCAGTGCATTGATCTGCTGCTTAATGGTCAGTTCACTGTTGCAGATGATGCCGAGGTTGTGAGTGTGGTCTGTGGGCTTTGGAACGGGTCTGAGTTCAGCTGGCCACCAGCTGTGGTCCCAAATGGATGTGTTTTTCCCAAATATCAGAACTTCTGTCTTGTCTGAGTTGAGTTTAAAGCATTTCATTTTCATCCAATTGGCTAAATTGGTCCTGGTGTTGCAGACATTTGTTCTGGTGGTTGAGGGGTCTTCCATGAGTAAGAGGATGAGCTGCGTATTTTCTGCATAGAAGAC
Organism: Pleurodeles waltl; assembly: GCF_031143425.1. Lineage (NCBI taxonomy): Eukaryota > Metazoa > Chordata > Amphibia > Caudata > Salamandridae > Pleurodeles > Pleurodeles waltl. The sequence goes on along the minus strand of NC_090450.1, from coordinate 400,600,947 downwards.
AATATTGAGCCCGTGGGAAATGTCGATGTCTGTCAGAGTGGTCATGTAGGTGTTGGACAATGTGGGGCTGAGGGATAAACCTTAAGTGCAGAGGGGAAGGGAGGCAGCCGGACGCTCTGAGTGCATCATGTCAGGAACAAGATGTTGTCTTGTATGCTGATACTGTGAAGTCTGTTCATAGGGGTGTGTTGGGAGAAGGTGTCAAAAGCAGCTGATAGGTCGAGGAGATCAGTGCAGTGGTGTCCCAGCAATCGAAGAGTGCTCTGTTGTCTGTGGCAGCTATGAGTGCCATCTCAGTGCTATGGTTGGAAAGGAATCCTGATTGGGAGATGTCCAGTAGGTTGTTTTCTTCAAGGTAGCTGGTGAGGTGATGATTTATGGCCTTCTCAAGTACTTTGGCAGGGTAGGGGAGGAGGAAGATGGATCGGTAGATTTTGAGTTCACTGAGGTAGGCAGAGGGTTTCTTTAGGAGGGGTCTGATTTCCACGTCTTTCCATTTGTCTAGAAAAAATGGTGAGGTGATGGAGGTGTTGAGGATGCTGTTGAGATCCGTGCTGATGCAGTTACTTCTGAGGCGGTGGGGGCATGGGTCAGTGGGTGCCCCGGAGTGGATGGATGACATGATGACCGAGGTGGATTGCATGATGAGTGGTGACCACATGGTGACTGTTCTGTTGGTGTGTGCTGGGGGGTTGAGTGAGCTCATGTTGGAGATTGTGGGTTGGGGGTTGAAGTAGTAATAGATGGTAGCAATCTTGCTGTGAAAGTAGTCTGAGATGGTGTTACAGCGTTCTTGGGAGGGGGATGGAGTTCTCTGTAGCAGTCGATTGGAGTATTCCTTGACTATTCTGAGAAGTTATTTTGTGCGTTTGGCTGCTGAGTCAATGCAGGTTGTGATGGCTGCTCTCTTGGCTTGCTTGATTTGTTGGTAGTAGCTGTTGAGGACTACTTTGCAGGCAGTTCTATCAGATTGATTCTTGGTGGATCGCCATTGTTTCACAAGTCTATAGCAGCTGCACTTGGTGGCTCTGAGCTGCAGCCAAAATGTTCTGAGGTTTTATTGGTTCTGGCTGGTTTCAGCATGGTGACCATGTCTGCGCATTCTGTGATCCAGGCCAAGAAGTTCAGTACAGCCGGGTTGAGATCAGATGAGGCCTTCGGCAGGGATGTGCAGAGGGCCTGCAACCACTGTGTTTCTGTTATTTTGCCACAGCTGCAGTAGTCAGCTTTGCAAATCTTGGAGGTGTTTTGAGCACCGGCGATGATAAAGTGGACGACGCTGTGGTCAGACCAGGAGGGTTCTGTGATGTGGCTGAATTTGACTCTGTCACTGAAGGTGAAAAGGGGCTGACTGTGTTTCCGCCTTTATGTGTGGGTACAGTGACTAGATAGATGAGGCCTTTATTGCTCATGTTCCCGAGGAAAGTGGTGGAGTTGGCGTAATTGGTATTGTCAATGTGGAAATTAAGGTCTCCAATTAGGATGTATTGTTTGGACGTGATGGCCAGTGGTGGGATGATGTTAGGGATGACGTCGCAGATGGCCAGTTGAGGTCCTGGGGGGTCTGTATATAGGGGGCCTCTTGTGGTTGTCCTGGCATTCGTTTGTAGCTGGCAATTGAGGTGTTCCATGAGGGGTGTGGAGTCGTCACTGGTAGCAGTCCATTGGATGGTGGTTTTTAAGACGATGGCGATGTATCTGCCATGCTTGTTGGTGCAGACTTGGTGTATGATCTTGTAGCTGGTGAATGTTGTGGTGGTGATGCTGGGGTTTGAGGAGGGGTTCAGCCAGGTTTCAGTCATGAAGGCCACATCAGGGGAGAGGGAGATATTGGTGTTCCATATTTCCATGGTGTGTTTGCAGAGGGATCAAGCGTTGAGCTAGATGTGTGTAGATTATAGAGGGCTAACCCCAGTAACAAAGACTGATGCTCACTCCATTCCCTGGGCAGATGAGCTTATTGACAGGTTAGGGACTGCCTAGTACTTAAGTGTCCTTGATACGGCATCAGAATACTGGCAGATTGCCCTAACAGAAGGAACCAAGGAAAGGTTAGCCTTTTCAACTGCAAAGGGACACTATCAGTTTAGGGTGATGCCCTTTGGATTGAATACCACTTCTGACACCTTCCACAGTTTGGTGAACCACATTCTTGCTGAATTGGAGGATTTCTCAGCTGTCCACCTGGATGACATAGCTTCAGTAGTAGCAGGGAGGACCACCTCTTTCAGCTCTGGTAAGTGCTTCAGGTGCAGACCCTCCAGGCCAAGATTGAAACCATCATGGCCTGGAAGCTCCCCAGACTGAGGTCAGAGAATTCTTGAGCCTCACTGGGTACCTTAGGAGATTGGTCAAGGGAAATGGCACCATTGTTGCCTCCTTGACTGAGCTGACTTCTGAGAATCAGCCCAGAAATGTGATTTGGAAAGAGGCATGCCAAAAAGCATTAGACTCCCTGTAGCAAGTCATGTGCACAGCTCCTGTGCACAAGGCCCCTGACTTCTCCAAGGTGTTTCATTTTCAGACAGATTATCACAACTTAATGAAGAAAGCCTAGCGCAACTTGTAGCCTTCATCTCTAGGAGGTTACTTCAACAGGAGCAGAGGTGGAGTGCTATAGAAAGAGAAGGTTTTGCTGTGCTTTGGGTCCTGAAGAAGTTGAGGCCATACTTATTTGGCACTCAATTTATGATTCAGACTTACCAGATGCTCATCAGGTGACTCATGCAAATGAGGGTAAACATCCAAAACTGTTGTGGTGGTCCATTACCTTACACGGTATGGACTTCACAATGGAACACAGACCTGGGGTAGACCACACCAATGCTGATGGTCTTGCTAGGTTTTTCCACCTCAGTGATGAGAAAGCTCTAGAGATTGGGTAACTCTCCCCACTTTCAGCAGGGGGGAGAAATGTGTTAGACCTGATAACCTTAGGGTAGTCTCCTAGAGGTTTTGATTTTCACCTTCTGCTTTTGCTGTATCTTTTTGTTAGCCTTAGGACTCTGAGCCTGTTACCACTGCTCATGAGCAAGGGACCCACGTCTGGGCATACCGTTCCCACTTAGGGCAATAAAAGCAAAAAGAACAGATGACTGACAGAATGCAGAGCAAGTCAAACATTCAACCCCCAGACACAGATCTGGGTTTAAACCATTGTTTTTTTACTCACCATGCCACCCAGTTTGGACCCACCCATGTGCAAATCCGTTTTGATGCTGCTCCCATGGGAACAGTCCAGTCTAAATTGCCAGGACAGGTCCTCCCTCGACAGGAAACAAGGATGTTGGGACTGTTTTTTGGGTATCACCCCTCATCAGCCTGACTAGCTTGAATTCAAGGGCACAGTAACCACGAGGCCCACGTTTGGACATACCCTTCCTACTTAGAGTGACCAAAGCAAAAAGAAAAGATGATGGAAGGAATGCAGATCAAATCAAAAATTCACACCCATTTACAGATCTGGGTTTAATGCATTGTTCTTTTGCTTGTTCTTTTGCTTGACTTGTCACCCTAGTTTCGACCCCGCAAAATACAAATTAGTCTTGACCCTGCTCCCTAGGGGAACTGTCCAGCCCGAACTGCCAGGCCTGGTCCTCCCTGGACCAGAAACAAGCATCCTGGTAACAGGAAAGGTTATCGCTCCTCAATAGCCATGCTAGTTTGAATCCAATGGGACAGTGAGAAAGGGACCCGACGTCTGGGCATACCCTGCCCAAGTTTCGATGACTTTAGCAACACAAAAGGATGATGGACAGAGTGCTGACATTTTTCAAACACTCACCCCAGTCATAGATCTGGGTTAAATCAATCATTCTTTTGCTCACTATCCCACCCCAGTTTGGACCCAGCCATGTGCAAAGCAGTCTTGAACCTGCTCCCCATGCAAAACGCCCAGCCCAAACTGCAAGGCCAAATCCTCCTTGAGCTGGAAATAAGCATCCTGGGACTGGCGTGGCAGTTCGGGCTGTACAGTTTGGCAAGTGCATCATTTTATAAATATGAGTTACTGCTTGTGCCGCCTCTGCATCACAGTTCGAGGCACAGCGCCGGCGCAAGCCTCTTATGAATCTGGCCCTAAATGTTATATTTTCTTTTCAGCTATTCTCATGATAGCAAAAAGCCAACCTCCTTTGCTCAAGTAATACTTGAAAACAAATCAATTTCATTTTTAAACATACAAGCCCTGCTCTTTAAAAAGTTGATGCAAACACATCTTCATACTCAATCCGCAAAAGAACTGCACTGAAAGATACAAAGCATAACCTTACGGCTTTGTTAGTGAGTCTGTACACAAGGAGCAAGAAGATTATTGATAGAGGCTGTGTGAGCTGGGGAGGACGCAATCTATCATCCTTTAAATGACACATAGATAATTTCCATTCTCCAGCATTGTCAGCCAATCATCCTCCATCATCTCAGTATAGAACCATCCCTTAACTTTCCGAACGAATGTCTGAACCTCAGATGTCACTATGAGAGCAAATATTAAGAAGTAACTGCACAGTACAATTCAATAGGATTTGCTGAAATCAGGTTGTTGGGCTTTTGAATATACTTTCAAAGCAACTGATGATCACAATTTAGGGCAATCGCTACGCAGAATAGTGCCCTCTTGCCAGTCGAATAATTTTACTGCAAGTTTGGAGAGGAAATTGATAAGACAGTTCAGCAACACTTCGTATGCCACCCACACTCACTTTTCATTACAGATATTTCAATGTTATTTTTCATTTTTTTCATTATTTGGTGTACGCCATTTCTTTGCATAAAAGACACAAAAAGGGTCTAAAATATTCAATAAAATGAAAACAGCGAGTTTGTGTTCGATAAAGAGATCTCTAGTTCATCTTCAGGGTAGAGATTTGAAAACAGTTGAACAGACTCAGAATTGTACCCTCTTATGTCAGGTGATGAATGCCAAATAGTTTAAGATTTATGTGATTTAGGGACATATTTATGACAGGGATTTCTTCACTCTTGCACCATGTAAAGTGGTGCATCTGCGGTACAAGATCAAAATGCGATTTATCAAGCTACGCAGGCCACCTTGCATGGCTCTGAGTGGCTTGATAAATCTGGAGTAATGCAAATCAGCGCAAATCACTGCCTTGCATTTCTCTACCTCAGGAACACCCACGCAACATCCATGGATTTTGATTCATGTCCAGATTTACCAAAAGTGGTAGACCTGGGAATGTGCAGAAATGCTACCCTTTCCCACGTGAGGCTTGACAAGGAGGAATATCTTTATTTCTCCTTGTTACCTCCTCTTTCTATGTGAGTTGCATTTTGCAGCACTGATGGAAAAAGGATGTATGCCTCAGAGGAAAGGTCACCTTGCTGCACAAAAACAATCCTCCCTACAACACAGGCACCCTTACACCATGATGCACAGGGGACAAAGTCAGGAATGTGCCACATTGTTTTAAATACATCACATTCCTGCTCTTTCCCTGTCACACTGCTCAGCACAGCAGAGCAAGGTGACTTTCTCTACACAACTTTATTATAAATATGCCCCTTATTACAATGCTAGAAAATGTAGAACTATGGTAACAAGTTCATTACAGGGTGTAATGTGACGTTTAGATTCACGCAGGAAGGCACAGTGAAACTACAAATCCCCAAATGCAACGTGCTTTTGACTAAAAAGGCAGAATTTGTTCCAGGCATCACACACAACATGAAGCCACATTGGAAAGCTATGCAATTTTTTGGAAGTCTGATTAATTCTGTGCTTACCATTTTGGAAATGAATAAAATACATTGTTTCACAAGATACCAACTGTCGGGGAAATAACATCACAATTCCTTTTAGCCCAACGGTATCATAAGTCAAATCCCTTGTCCCACTCTTAGGGCCTCATTTACTAGGAAATGGCGCAGTTCGGTGCTGCAAGCAATTTTGCTGCACTGAGCTGCGTCATTTCCAGAACGCAGGGATGTGACAAATTTAAAAGAATATGGCTCATCCCTGTGCTGTCCTCTGCGCTGATGCTAAATATAGCTGTCTAGCGCCAATGCAGGCACCCATGCAGCATAGTGCAAGGGTGTCTGCATTGCAGGGAATTATTGTTTATGTACAGGAAGGTGCCCTTTACTGCACATAAACATTCATTAATGACATTTTGCTCTTTCTATGTGTGCTGCAGGATGCAGCGCACATAGAAACAGTAAAAAACAAGGAGAAATAAAAGTATTTCTCCTTGTTTCTCCACTCTAATGCCGCCCCTGGGGTGGAATTAGTATTTGGCACTGCCTCAGCTTTACAATTTCCCTTTAATCTGGGGCAGCGGGAAAATGTAACGCCCACTGCAACACCCATTGCACGTCCTTTTCACACAAAGTGATGCGTGTAACGGGGATGTATTTACAAGGCAGCGTTTAGCCACAAAAAGTGGCTGAACCCTGCCTTGTAAATATGGAACAGGGTACAGCGTCACTGGAGTGTCGTTGAAAGTGATACTCCGGTGGTGGTAGAGGCTTATAAACGAGCTCCTTAGCCCTATACTAGCCTGCCATTTACTGCTGAGGGCCTGGGGGAAGGCATGGAATGGAAACTACAGAAATAAACAGGACTCTTTAATCTCTATTCACTTAGAACTTCTGATGCTGACTTCATGACCTCTCTGTAGGAAGCTGGCCCTTCATGTGGTATGTGAATACTGTGGAAAGCGCCCAAGGGTTCCCCAGTGAGTGGACAGGGCTTTCTATGCCATCCCAAAGTGCTATATTTATGAGTAGTGCTGTTGAGCAGCCTCAGGCTTAATACAGAGGAGTGCAAGACAGCTACAAAAACACAATAATGAATGTATGAGACACACAACTCAAGAAGGAGATCCACTCCAATTTATAAAACAAGAAAATATTTTTATATAGGTTTAGGCATCAGAGAAAAATCGCTCAGCTAGGTACATTTTTACATTAGAATTCTTTTAACTTTAAAAAGTAGACACAGTGCAATTTTTGAGTTCTGCAATGTTATCCGATGAGAGGAAAAACATGTTCTTCAAACATGTAGTCAGTGACTTACAAGACCAAACTCCTGGGGTTAAGGTGAGCAGTGGGCAAGTTACAAGGCAGTAACCACAGTACACCCTCACAGGCATGGAGGTGGCCTCATGCAGAGTACAAAAGAGCGTTGGATGCCCAATGCATTCATATGGAGATCGGTCACTAGTGAAAAGAGGGTGCAGGCTCTGGCCAGGAGGCTAGTCAGGCTGAATCAACAGCGGGGCTTGGGCCTCACAATACTCGTCACAGGTAGGCACCTTTGGTTCTCTTCTCCATGGCTTAAGGGCAACGGGTGCAGAGATGTCCTTAGGTGTCAGATTTTCTCTACCGGAGTAGTCGAGGGGGGGTTGCATGCAGAGGCTGCAAGCATCATCGGGGAGTCCAGGAGTGGTGAAACCATGATGGACTCGGACTCTGGAGGGTAGGAAAACCTTCTTGGCACCAGTGGTCCGCTTCAACTGAGGTCAGAGACCACAGGTGCAATGGTGACTTCAGGTGTTGGGATTTGGTGTTTCCCCAGGCTTCAAAATCCCTTCTTTGAAGGTTGTTGGAGAACAGGTCCACAGTTCACAGGAGAGCTTGACTTTTTATTGAAGGCAGGCAGTCCTCCTGTTATTCTGGAGTCACAGCTGCAGGACAAGTCGACTTTGGTACATATTTCGATGAGACATATCAGCTGCTTCTTTTCTCCTCTTTTGCTTTCTCAGCTCTCCTGTGTCCTTGGTCTTATTAAGCCATCAGGATCTGCTTCACTGATGCCAGGGGCTCCCCTAAATACTGACTTTAAGGGCATTAGGAGTGTGTAGGGTAGAGGCCAATGGGCTACTGACCCTTTGGATCACTAGACTTGCTGTGCAAAGTGGGCATAGCCCTGACCCAAAATTCCTAAGTATGACATCGCCAAAATGGCTACTTCTGAAAGATCATGTCTACCTTGCAGTAGACCACCTTTGGGGTGATACTAGCCTGGAAGTGGCACATCTACCTGATTAGCTAATTTTACCACCTGTCCAGATGCCAATTTGGTGCTGTATGGAGTGGGGTGCCTTCCTCTCCTGTGAGGGGAGCCAGATTCACATTTCAAAAGCGGCAGCACTTTGAGGCTTCCCACCTTAGAAAGGCTAATCAGCAGGTCATCCTATGTGAGTAAATGTTGCTCCCTCTTCCCCGGCAGGCATTTGAGAGAAGAAGGCTCCCACCATGAGAGTCCAGAATAGTGTCTTGGGTGGCAGGCTGACAGAAACTGGTCAGCGAGCACAACAGAGGCTGATATGGTGTCAGGGGACATCTCTAATGTCTGTCTGAAAATTGAAAATGATATAGCAGGGTCATATCTGCTAATGCAGATATGCTCTCACATGTAATATAAAGCACCCTGCCTTAGGGCTATAAGACCTGCTTAAGGAGTGAGTTACATATATTGCATGCTGTGTTAGGGGACATGGCACACAGGCTGTGCGCCATGTCATGATTCCACTTTTGTCTGTACCAAGACACACTGCCTGCACTTGCAGCCTGTCATGTGCTTGGTGAGGGGACCCTTAGGGTGGCACAATTCATGCTGCACCCCTTAGGGATCCTCTTTAGTACCCCAGGCTCTAGGTACCGGTGTTTGCTAGGGACTTACAGATAGTGCTAAAGGTATTGCCAGTTGGGAAAATAATTGTGTGGTTTTGGGAAAGAGCTCTGGCACAGGGGATCTGGTTAGCAGGAACCCAGTGCACTTCCAGTCAAAATTACATCATATACCACGCAAAACCTGGGGGGTACTGATGTAAAAAAGAGGCACTTTTCTACATGACCCTTTCCCAAATGAAAGAGGATTTAACTAACCTTTACCAAGAGAGTCTTTGGGGGTCATTACAACCCTGGCAGACGGTGTAAAAGGTGGGGTAATACCGCAAACAGGCCAACGGACAAAAAAAGGGAATTATGACCCTGGCGGAAACCGCCAACAAAGACAGACACTTTAACACACCGCCCATCACGGCGGTACAGACAAGCAGCGCGGCGGTCACCGCCAACAGACAGACAGGAGACAATGTACCGCCCACACTATTACAACAGGCCAATCCGCCACCTTTTCCGGGGCGGATTCACCGTGGATAAAAACACGGCAGAAACAGCTTTTGCTATGGGAAAACGCTCACCTCAACACATCCCACGAGGAACGAGGACACCATGGAGCCGGAATTACAAATACTCCCTGCCCTTGCCTTTCTGCTCATTTACGACCAACAGCGACGTAGGCGCAGAAGATGCCGGTGAGTACTGCATCTACGACACGGGGAGGGGGGAGGCAAAAGTTAGGGGGACACCCACCAAACAACCCCACCCCCAACCTCGCATATTACAACTTACACACCAATGCAGTAAAAAAATATCACATTAACAACCCACAATCCCCCCGGAAGAATGCAAAGACAAAGCGAATTTCGGTCAAACATTGTAATGTGCCAATATACATATCATTAAAAAATATACAGATATATATCTCTAAATCACACATAATAATATATACAATACAAGAAGTAGTGCAGATATGTACACAACAATGTCCGTGCACCAACAGTCCAGAAATGCATGGGCGAGGCCCACAATAGATACCTGACCAAAATCTGAGAGAACACTGCCGAGGCATGAGATAGAAACACTACAGGCACCTCAGGGGGAAGTGAAGGGGGGGGCACCTCAGCCACATGAATGCGGAGCCAGATCCACAACGGGGCTACATGCCCATTGATGTATCCTGGGGAGTGCAAAGCCACAGTCTCTCAAGTCTCTACAGTGGGTGGGTTGCCCACTGTGCCATCCTGGGGAGTGCAAAGCCACAGTCTCTCAAGTCTCTACAGTGGGTGGGTTGCCCACTGTGCCATCCTGGGGAGTGCAAAGCCACAGTCTCTCAAGTCTCTACAGTGGGTGGGCTGCCCACTGTGCCATCCTGGGGAGTGCAAAGCCACAATCTCTCAAGTCTCTACAGTAGGTAGCTTGCCCACAGTGCCATCCTGGGGAGTGCAAAGCCACAGTCTCACAAGTAGATGCAGGTCTCCACTGGTTCTGGAGGGGGACTGGTGCCCAGACTGGATGAGTCTCCCCGTGAAAGTCCCTGTCCTGTCACTGTCCCAGCTGCACATGGGATAAGGATGCCTGATGTGGCGGTCCATTTATTCCTACACTGTGCATGCCCTGTTCAGCGGTGCTTTGACATGGCGGTCTTTGCCCTGTTCAGCGGTGCTTTGCCATGGCGGTTCAGGACTGTTCAGCGGTGCTTTGCCATGGCGGTCTTTGCCCTGTTCAGCGGTGCTTTGACATGGCGGTCTTTGCCCTGTTCAGCGGTGCTTTGCCATGGCGGTTCAGGACTGTTCAGCGGTGCTTTGACATGGCGGGTCTGATACTGACATTGGTGTGTGGCATGACAATCTCCACACAGGACATTGGTGTGTGGCATGACGATCTCCATACTGGACATTGGTGTGTGGCATGACGATCTCCATGCTGGACATTGGTGTGTGGCATGACGGTCTCCACACTGGACATTGATGTGTGGCATGACGATCTCCACACTGGACATTGGTGTGTGGCATGACGATCTCCACACTGGACATTGGTGTGTGGCATGACGTTCCATCATTGGGCAGCGGGGCTGTGGCATCCTGGCCCATCCTGGGGACTGACTCCGGCAGTGGTCTCCTGACCAGTGACAATACTTGGGCCCTCCTGGGGACTGACTCCGGCGGTGGTCTCCTGACCAGTGACGATACTTGGGCCCTCCTGGGCAATGACTCCGGCAGTGGTCTCCTGACCAGTGACGATACTTAGGCCCTCCTGGGCAATGACTCCGGCGGTGGTCTCCTGACCAGTGACGATACTTGGGCCCTCCTGGGCTGTGACTCTGGCGGTGGTCTCCTGACCAGTGACGATACTTGGGCCCTCCTGGGCACTGACTCCGGCGGTGGTCTCCTGACCAGTGACGATACTTGGGCCCTCCTGGGCTGTGACTCTGGCGGTGGTCTCCTGACCAGTGAAGATACTTGGGCCCTCCTGGGCACTGACTCCGGCGGTGGTCTACTGACCAGTGACGATACTTGGGCCCTCCTGGGCACTGACTCCGGCGGTGGTCTCCTGACCAGTGACGATACTTGGGCCCTCCTGGGCTGTGACTCTGGCGGTGGTCTCCGGACCAGTGACGATACTTGGGCCCTCCTGGGCACTGACTCCGGCGGTGGTCTCATGACCAGTGACGATACTTGGGCCCTCCTGGGCTGTGACTCTGGCGGTGGTCTCCGGACCAGTGACGATACTTGGGCCCTCCTGGGCAATGACTCCGGCGGTGGTCTCTGGACCAGTGACGACGGTGCTGGCGGTTGTGTCTGGACTGCCGAAAAATGATGGTGCACTTCTCCGCCGTGACACTCACAACAGGCTGGGGAGACTTCCTCTGGACCTTCCCCACCTTTTTTGGAGTAACAGCTGACTCACCAATCGCCTTCGATCCCATTTCACTTGTTGTCCCACCAGGAGTCTTGACACGGTCCCGTCGTACACTCTCCAATTTCAGAGCCTTTACAGGGGGTGGGCTACCAGTGCCTTGGCTCCGGGTCCTACTGCCTGCCCTGGTGGACGGTGCACTCCAAAAACCTGGGACACGCACCACTGGTACTGGAGGCTTTTTGGCTGAGGCGCTACGACGGGACTCATGAATTGGAGGGGGAGTTGGAGGCAAAAAGGTCAATTTGACAGAGGGACAGTTTCTGACGGACACTGGGATGGGTAGCTGGAGGGGGTCTGGGAGTGGAGGAAGAGGAGGTGGTTGTAGGAGGTGTCACTTTAGGTGTTTTGGGTGCAGGTACTGGAGGCTGTCGTGAGGTGGATGGATGTTGGGTGAGTGATTGCCGGCGTTTGGGTACTTTGGGAGGGGGCGTCACAGACACACTGGGAGAGGACACAGGGGACGTGTAAATGGCAGTGGAGGTGGTGAGTGCAGGTGAGCGGCGTGTGGTGCTGGGTGTCCTGGTGCGAGTCCTAGTGCCTGTAGATGTAGTGCATGCAGGTGTGTGTGTAGACGAGACTGGGAGGGAGGAGGGAGAAGAGGAGGAGGGGGACACAGTGGAGACAGTGGATGTTGCTGTGTCTGTATGGGTGTGATGCTTGTGTGAGTGCTTGTGGTGTGTGTGGTGCCTATGTTTGCTTGAGCTACTTTTGGGTGTTGACTTGTGTGCATGCTGGTCTGTAGGTGTGCTTAGGATGGGCTGGGGTACAGGGGATTGGGTCTGGGTGGAGGAAGTTGGAGGGGGGAGGCTAGACACATGGACAATGTCTGCCATCAGTGCTGAGGCCAGAGATTGCAGGGTTCGCTGAAGGGCAGCCTGACCAGAATGAATGCCCTCCAGGAATTCATTACCGTGTTGCAACGCCCTTCCTACACCCTGGATGGCATTCACAATGGTAGACTGCCCAACAGTGAGTGACCTCGGGAGGTCAATGGCCTCCTCACTGAGGGCAGCAGGGGTGACTGGGGCAGGGCCTGAGGTGCCTGGGGCGAAGGTGATGCCCACCCTCCTGGGTGAGCGGGCACGGGGCAAACGCTGAGGGGCTGCTGGGAGGGCGGTGCTGGTAGGGGAGGTGGCGGCTGTACCTGTAGAAGTGGGGTGCACAGATGGTGCAGCCACCACAGGGGAGCTCCCATCGGTGGACGAGTCCGTGTCGCTGGTTGGTGATCCGGTACCCGACGTGAAGCTCCCCTCGCCCTCCGTCCCACTGGTGCATTCAGAGTCTGTGGTGTGGCCCTCTATGGCCATGTGGGATGCAGCTCCCTCGTGCTCCGGTGCCACTGTACCTCCACCTGATGATGCTGATGTACAAAAGTACAGGGAGAGCAGGAAAAGGGGGGGAGACAGAAGAAAGAGAGTTTTAGTGCATGGGTCACCACTACCGTTGGCGGACAAGACAGACGCAGCAGCCCCTGCATAACGCCGTGCTCCTGGCCTCTGCACATGCAATTTCTGGGATATGGCCTACATGGCAATGGAGGAAATCTGCGTACATGGATGCCACAGGGGCAACTATACCTCAACTTGGCACTCTTCTGAGGTGGGGTAGAGTGCCACATGGCCTACATTACGGATGGGCCTTGCCTGCCTAACTCGCCCTGGCCTAGGTACACCCACAGCCCACCTCCCCCACCCAGACCCCTCCACTGCACGCAAAGTCCGCAGAATGAGGTTGTACTCACCCCCTTGTGTCTGCTGTGATGTCCTTAAGCGCCCATCCAACTCCGGGTAGGCCTCCGCCAGGATCCGGAACATCAGGGGGGTCATGGTGCGACGAGCACCCCTGCCACGTTGGGAGGCCATCCCCAGCTGAGCCTCCACCGTCTTCTTGCTGCAGCAGCGAATGTCCTCCCATCTCTTATGGCAGTGGGTGCCCCGTCTCTGGTGGGCCCCCAGGGTCCGGACCTCCTTGGCGACGGCACGCCAAATATCCTTCTTCTGGTGGGCGCTGACCTACATGACATGCACAAGGAAAGAGGAACAGTCATTACCAACTGCACCGTCAATGTGAGTGGCCCCCTCCCTACTCTGGCCATGTGGCCCATTCATTCCCATGCATTTATGTCCTATGAAGTCTGCCCCCTTCCCTCTTCCACCCAGCCCTCTCCACCCAGGCCTAGCCAATACAACGTGCTCCCTGTGTACTCACCTGTTGGTCTGGAGGACCGTAGAGTAGCGTGTACTGGGGGAGGAACCCATCCACAAGTTTCTCCAACTCCTGTGCAGTGAAGGCAGGGGCCCTTTCCCCAGACGCAGCAGCCATCTTCGCTTCCAGACCGAGGTCACAGCAGCACTAGCAGTGTAGGTCCTCTCCTGTCGAAGGTCAGGTATCTAGTGAGTGAACAGATAGAAAATGGCGGTGACGTCCGCGGCGGTGACGTCCGTGGTGGTGCGCATCATCACCGCCAGCGCACCTGTTCATTGGCTCCTGGGACACATAGGGTCCAATGTTAACCAACGCAGCATTACGCCGCGGTCTATGACCGACTACCGCGACGGTGTGCAACACCAGCGCAGTTACCCCACAATCCCATTGTCCCAGTTTAGAGGTCAGGCAGCCGCCATTTCAGGGGCCCACATGGCTTCATTTACTACTGCGTCACACATAGCTAGGCCTATACTCAACACACATGCAGGAAGGGGTTTTGTCTGGTGTAGTCTTGTGTGTAACTGTGGGTACATACCTGGAGGAATAGTGACTGGTTCTTCGCTGTTGTCCTTCTTAGGCACTGTCAGCTGGGACATATGAGAAGATGGCGGAATCCTCCGGTGTACCGACCGCTGGTGGACCTGTTGACAATGGAAGAAAGACATTTAATCGTCACCTACAGGTTTGACCGTGCCACTATCCAGGAACTATGTACCCAGTTGGAGCCAGACCTGATGTCACCAATCCGCCATCCGACTGGAATCCCCCCTGACGTGCAGCTGCTGTCAGTTCTCCATTTCCTTGCAAGTGGGTAATTTCAGACAACAGTGGCCATGGCATCAGGGATGTCCCAACCTATGTTTTCCAACGTCTTGTCCAGAGTGTTGTCTGCCCTGCTGAAACACGTAAGGAGCTACATCATTTTCCCTCAGGTGGAGGATTTGCCTACAGTGAAAGGTGACTTCTATGCCCTTGGACACATCCCCAACGTCATAGGTGCCATTGATGGGACCCATGTAGCTCTGGTTCCCCCCCCCGCAGCAGTGAACAGGTGTACAGGAACAGGAAGAGTTATCATTCCATGAATGTACAAATGGTATGTTTGGCAGACCAGTACATCTCGCAGGTAAATGCTATGTTCCCTGGCTCAGTGCATGACTCCTACGTCCTGCGGAATAGCAGCATCCCTGATATGATGGGTCAACTCCAGAGGCACTTTGGGGGACTCTGGTTACCCCAACCTTTCCTGGCTATTGACCCCAGTGAGGAATCCCAGGACCAGGGCAGAGGAACGGTACAATGATGCCCATGGGCGTACTAGGACGGTTATCGAACGCACCTTCAGCCTCCTTAAGGCCAGGTTCAGGTGCCTCCATATGACAGGTGGATCCCTATTCTACTCACCGAAGAAGGTGTGCGACATCATCATCACCTGCTCCATGCTCCATAATTTGGCATTGCGAGGCCAGGTGCCTTTTCTGCAGGAGGATGATCCAGATGACGGTGTTGTAGCAGCTGTGGAGCCTGTGGACAGTGATGAGGATGAAGCTGAGGAAGAAGAAATGACAACAGGGAGTCAGTCATCCAGCAATATTTCCAGTGAAACACAGGTGAGTACATTTTCAGGTTTAACATTACAGTAACTTTCACACGTCTACCTCTATCCTGTAGCTCCATTTCACTCACTATTTGTTAACTGAGTTGTCCCCTTCCATTTCAGTTTCACAAATGTGGTAACCTACATGTCAAATGCTTGCATCCTTGAAGGGCTTGTGATGTGTGACATAGGTATGTTAGCCTTCCTATGGGTAACCCATTATGACACTGTCATTGATAAAACACAATTACAAATCATAGACTGACTCCAGTTTTTTTAGTTTATCAAGGGTGTTTATTTAAGTGCTCAAAAAATGAAGGGGGGTTGTAAAATGGTGATGGGTGATGGTGGAGGAATGTCCATGGCAGAGTCCAGTCTATTAGTATCACAGGTACATTGCACATCTGCCCATTGGAAGTGGAGCTGGGGCAGTTCCAATATGGACAGGGCAACAAAGTGGGGCAGTGGGGGGACAATCAGGGTGGTCTTATTTCCTGGCGGTGGTCTTGCCATCTTGCTCTGCCCTGTTCCTGGATCTTAGGGCCCGCTTGCGTGGTGGTTGTCTGTCTGCAGGGGGTGGGGTGCTGGTGTGGTGGTCCTGTGGCGGGGCGTCCTGTCCACTAGCGCCTCCGGAGGTGGTGGGCATTTCATCGTCCATGCTAGTGTCAGGGGCCCCTTGGAGTGCCACGCTGTCTCTCAAGGTCTTTTGAATGTCCGTCAGCACCCCTACGATGGTGCCCAGGGCGGAGCCGATGGTCCTGAGCTCCTCCCTGAACCCCAAATAGTGTTCCTCCTGCAGACGCAGGGTCTCCTGCAACTTGTCCAGGACCGTGGCCATCGTCTCCTGGGAGTGGTGGTATGCTCCCATGATGGAAGAGAGGGCCTTGTGGAGAGTTGGTTCCCTTGGCCTGTCCTCCCTCTGTCGCACAGCAGCCCTCTCAGTTCCCCTTTGTTCCTGTGCCTCCGTCCCCTGGACCGTGTGCCCACTACCACTGCCCCCAGGTCCCTGTTGTTGTTGGGGGGGTGGGTTACCCTGGGTTCCCTGTAGTGGTGGACACACCGCTGATTGACCTGTCCTGGGTAGGGAGGTTTGGGACCGCTGGGTGGGTGCTGTGCTGGTGTTACCAGAGGGTGGCAGCTCGGTGTTGGGCTGTGGCTGGGCAAGGGGAACCGACTGTCCTGAGGCCCACAATGGTCCGGGCTGGTCATCAAGATCCAGTAGGGCAGAGCTGCTGTCGTCACTGTGGGCCTCTTCTAGGGGTGGAGTGGTGTTGTCTGGACCCTCTGGTGTGGTGACGTTCCTTTGTGTTCCTGCAGGGGTATAAGAGCATGATTATTGCATGTGTGTGTGTCATGGTGTGCAATGGTTGGGTGTGCGTGAACCCCAGTGCAGGCATTCCTGTGTGGGGGCTTGTGTGCTGATGGTTGGGGGTTGTTCTTGGTATGTGCAGTGGGCATGCTTTAGTGAGGGCTGTCCAGGCTTAGTTGTGTCATGCAGGTCTTGGGTTTCGGATGTGTAGTATGTGTTCTTAGTACATTAGTGATGAGTTGGAGTGATAGGGAAGGGTGTGAGGGTGGGGGTGTGTGATAGCATGCACGTAGGGTGGGGGATGTGATATTTAAGATTTGACTTACCAGTGTCCGTTCCTCCAACGACTCCTCCGAGTCCCTCAGGATGCAAGATGGTCAAGACCTGCTCCTCCCATGTTGTTAGTTGTGGGGGAGGAGGTGGGGGTCCGCCACCAGTCCGCTGTACTGCGATGTGGTGCCTGGAGACCGTGGAACGCAACTTCCCCCGAAGGTCGTTCCACCTCTTCCTGATGTCCTCCCTATTTTTTGGGTGCTGTCCCACTGCGTTGACCCTGTCCACTATTCTTTGCCATAGCTCCATCTTCCTGGCTATTGATGTGTGCTGTACCTGTGAGCCAAATAGCTGTGGCTCTACCCGGATTATTTCCTCCACCATGACCCTGAGTTCCTCCTCGGAGAAGCGGGGGTGTCTTTGGTGTGCCATGGGGTGGTGTGTGTGATGTGTGGGGTGGTGTATGTGGTGATGAGTGTGGTGAGTGTAGTGGTACATGGTGTTTTTGTGCTTGGATGTTGTGTGGGTGATGGTGTTGTGTGCCTCTGTGTGATGGGGTTGTCTATTCTGTGCTCTCTCTCTGGCCTTCTTTCTGAATTTCGTGTAGTAGGGGTTTGTGGGTGATGTGGGTGTGTGTTTTATATTGTGTTGGGTATGTGGGAGTGGTGTGTGTATGTGTAGCAGGTGTGTGTATTTTGAATTGTCCAATGTGGCGGTGTTTTGGAGATATGTGTGTATTTTGAGCGCGGCGGTGTGTACCGCCAATGGAATACCGCAGTTGAAAGACCGCTGCGTGGATTCGTGGGTCGTAATGGCATGGGCGTGTTTCTGTTGCCGTGGAGGTGGAGGATTTGTTTCTGCCAGTTTATCGCTGACCTTTGGTGTGGCGGTGTTGTGTGGGTGTCTGAATTTCGGCGGATTCCATAATAGCTGTGGCGGTCTACCGCCGCCGGCGCGGTGTATTGGCGGTCTTCTGCACGGCGGTAAGCGCCTTATACCGCCAATGTTGTAATGACCCCCTTTATCTTCTAAGTGGAAGAACCTGGAAAGGCCAACTGCACTGGCATGTTCAGTCCCAGGTCTGTGTTCTACTGTAAAGTCCATTCCCTGTATCGAGATGGACCGCCTTAATAGTTTGGGGTTTTCACCTTTCATTTGCAATAGCCATCTGAGAGGTCTGTGGTCTGTTTGAACAAGGAAGTGAGAGCCAAACAAATATGGCCTCAGTTTCTTCAGTGACCAAATCACAGGAACGGCTTCCCTCTCAATGGCACTCCAATGCTGCTTTCTGGGAAGTAACCTCCTGCTAATGAAAGCAACAGGTTGGTCATGACTTTCATCGTTGATTTGGGATAGGACTGCTCCTATCCCATGTTCAGAGGAATATGTCTAAACTATGAACTGCTTGGTGTAATCTGGAGCGTTAAGAACAGGTGCTGAGCACATTGCTTCTTTCAGGGTGTTGTAGACTCTTTCTTTGGTAACAAGACTGCTAGATTTTGAAGAACAGCATCACCGCGCATGGGGGACGGAGACTAATCCCACGGCGTGTGACAGATGTTGGCCTAACCCATTCTGGCTAGCTGGCAGCACCTGACAAGTACCAGAGAGTAGACGTGATATGTGGCAGCCTATCGCATGAAGTCGCAGTGAAGTGGATCTCATCCCTTTCTCTCAGACATACAAGTCTCAGACATGCAATTACAGAACAGAAGCAGGGTTTTGGTTCAATAGATTTTATTGAAGAAACTGAGTTCTATGTGGGAGGGCATGAATGGTGATTATTAGGATGATGAAACACAACGTAAGGACAGCGGTAATCACCTGAGTGAAACACAAGAAAAGTCCTACCATGCTGTCATATTAGTGCACCTAATATTCCTACCTACACTACTGAGTTCCTAAATGAGAGCAAGTAGCAGTGTTAGCCCAAATCCACCCTTCTAGTCCCAGGAAGGACACCCAATCCCCAAACCTGCGCTGAGATTAGAAGAGATCTGTTAGTCTGCTGTGAGTCCTCCCGCGTAGATGAACAGGAACCACAAGGTTTTGGCAGAGACTGTGACAACGTACATCATAGGTTGGCAAAGTGGCTGGAACGTCGCTTCTAAGATGTTGTGGGCAGTGTGATGTTTTATAATAGCATATTTGTTATTCTATGAACTTGCCCTGATGTGAAACTATGTATTTTCCATGTAAGGTAGATATTTGGATCTGCAATGTCCGATAATCATCGTGGGCAGCCTTGGCTTCAGCACAAGATGAGAAACATTGTGCAAAGAAATGAATAATAGTTTCTACAAGTGATAATAGGAATAAAAACATCTGCACTAAAATGGAGTGTGGCTAAAATAATAAAAAGAATAAAAGTGAAATGTAACCAGGTAAAAGGGCACAGGCCTCCGGACCAGAGCTAAATAATGTGCCTGTGTAGAAATGATAAAATAATCTCCCAACACCCTTCTCATTGTCAGTCCAAAGGTGCAGAAGTCTACACTAAACACACAACTAAAATCACCCATCCTGCATTGGGCACTAAAAGTAAGCTAAAACATAGTGAAACGAGATGCAAAATTCATGTTGACAAGTAAAACAGACCAAGATATGAGCCAAACTAAAACATCAATTTAGAAATTTGAAAATGCCAAACGTCAATTTAGACCAAATGTCAGCTCATCAACAATAATCATGGTCTTTTATAAAATCGCTTGTGTCAACAAGTATCATTGAATCCAAGGAAGACCCCACTTCGGCAGATGATAAAGGGACCAATTCATTCATCAGGAAAAAGAGGGAGCACTCATGTTCCATTGTCTCAGCCACAGTTCCGGCTGAAGTGGCAGCATCAGGTACAGTGCCAGATATTGTAGCACCAAGAGCCCCTGGATCCACAAATGCCTGCTCATAGAAGCCTTCCTGTAACAATCGCAATCTGAATGTGCATGTCTGGTAATGAACCCTCATCGAGAACAACAACAAACCATCATACAAATAAGGTATGGCAAGACACACTTCTGGTGCATGTTCAAATGGGCACCACAAACATCGAAAGACGGGCTGCACCAATTCAGAACCGGTCTGAATGACAAAGACCAGTTGAACTCCAGTTCTTCCAGAAGTTGTGCTCCGAAATATTGCATCATGCTTACTATCAAATAAGATTGCAGGCCATTGCCCCATACGTTTCTCCTACTTTACTGGCAAGTTGCCCTAACATCCACCTGGCCTCACCACCCCCATCACTTCTACCACAGAGGATGCAGTCAATCTATCTGATATTGATTGACTGAACTAGGAACAGAAGGAGCTAGTTTTATCCCTAGGTCTGGGTATTAGATCTTTAACCTCTGAAGCATCGGGCCACACCTAACAACAAATGCCCATAGGGTGGAAACTTGAGAGTTCATTAAACAGTCCTTAACTCACCTGGGAAGCAGGTGTCTCAAACACCGATCCTAATAGTACATTTACTAACTCTAATTTCTTCTGATAACTCTAGCTTGAAATTATTGTTTTCGAATGTTGCAAGTATTGGGGCCAAATTAGGGGACCATCACTGGGGAACATTCATTGACCAACACCATATCATATTAACACAAGAAACTTGGGCAACTGACCCACTTTTAGATCTGGGTATATTACGTTTGCTACCAACGCAGGACCTTCCAGTTAAGGCAGTGCATCAGGAGGATGGCTGATATGGTTAAAGATGGAACTCTTTAACAGAGTCATACTAATCCCAGATAAGAGTAGAGATATATTAGGTTTAATAATAGACATTGGCTGCAGGAAAGGAGAGGGGCACATTGCCATTTTCAACATATATGTATTATCTGTAGCCCGTAAGGCGACTTCAGGAATAGTAGAGTGTTTAGCGGGTTTGATCGAGGAACTTAATAATAATTATTACAAAATTTTGCGGGAGATTGCAATACTTGTATCCCCTTAGGCTTGTCAGCCTGGATTTGGATTGACACAATGAGCGAGTTTAGGAGATCATCATATGTGTCAATTGATAACATGCTTAGGCTGACTGAGATTTCTGCCCAAATTGCAGATCTCTTGTTAACACATGATTTAAAGGTAGTGTTGGGTCTATGCCATCTCAACCAACGTTTAAGAGAAGGTTGTATTTAAGCAATATTGATTACATTTTTTTAGACTGTTTATTATGGCACTTCCTACTAGACATGAAGGTAGTCCTAAGACTTTACAATGATCATAATGTACTGAGTGCCCTTTTAAGTAGAGAAACTTTCCAGAGCCCTAATTGCTCAGCTAACAAATGCATAAGATCACTGGTGCCTAGCAATAATCATAGATGAGTAAAATGACAAAGGCTTATATCAGATACCAACATCGAAACTCAAATGTATAAACTATTTGCAGACAAACTTGCCACATTTGGAGGTCAGGATAAGGCTAATATAAACTTTGTGAGTATCCATTGTGATTGTATGGGGTCTTTCCAACTCCTTTTTACGAAATTGGTTCAAAGGGGATCCTACACACATAAACCTTTGGGCTGGTTCTCAAGTGAGTGGAGAGCAGCTAAAATGGAACTCTTGGAGGCTGTCATCAGGCAAAAAAAAGAGTCTATATATGCAGCCAGGAAACAATATAGGAACACCCCGACGCAAGCCAAAACAATTGGGAGAAGTCTCAGGGGGGAGAACTGGCAGACTCTCTGTTGAAAAGGAACAGTAAGGATTTTTGGAAGCTCGTAGTTGAGGGAACCCACACCATAGATAACCATTTAGATACAGTGGTAACATCAGAGGACTGGGTAGAACACTTTGGCAACCTTTATGAGACCTGGCACGTGGAGGTATCTGAGGTTGTAGTAGCCTCATTAGTTTCTCTTCCACTATTAGATAAGGGCTTGCAAGCCAAGGGTCACCAGAAACAGCTAGAATGGGTGGGAAATCATTATTCTCTAGTACATTCAACTGTCCTGATAGGGGCCACCACAGGGAAACCTCTAGTTTTCAATTAGGAAGGAACAGCTCTGGCTCTAAATAAGATGAAAGCAGAAAAAGCACCTGGGCCGGAAGGTATTCCCGGTCATCTCTTCCTTTCTCAACCTGAGATTTGGATTCCATACTTGAACACCTTAGTAAACTCTATTGTGGGAAGAAAGGAGATCCCCTTATCATGGAAGGGAGCTATCATAGTCCCGATTTACAAAAAGGACAGGAGAGACTATAGGCAGGTTAGTCTGCTAGACAACAGTAAAAAGAAATTCTGTAGGCAGGTGTTGCTAAGGTTACAGTCCTGGATGAAAGACAATAATATACGTTCAGACTACCAAGCAGGCTTCAGGTAAAAGATCAGCCCCGTGGATCAAGTCCTATGTTCATCACTGATATGTGGGAAATATGAGGGGTCATCTTTATGTCACCTTTATTAATTTAGGGGCAACTTTTGATTTGGTACCCGGGGAAAGTCTCTGGAAGGTTCCTGACTTCTATGGAATTCATGCAGACCTTCTGAGAATCCTGCATCTCTTGTATACTGACACCTATGCTTAGGTTAGGTGGAATGAGGCGGATGAGCTTACTCCTAAGATTCCAATCAAGCGTGGGGTTGACAAGGCTGTATATTTGCCCCTTCACTTTTTTGGCCTGGTTATAAATGGAGCCATGGAGCGGCTTGTTCCTTGCAGACATGATGCTACTAAATTAGTAGGCACTAGCTTGCCTATACTCGTGTTTGTAGATGATACTCTTCTAATTTCTAGGACACCAGTAGGTCTCCAAGTACTCATGGGTAATTTTTCCAAATTCTGCTCAATTAGAGGCTAACCCTTTGAAGTTGAAGTATATGACTTTAAATCCCATACATCCTTTAGAGGTAGGATGTGGCTTAACGGTGTATTGTTGGAGCAAGTGACATTTTCATTACCTGGGTGTTAGACTCACTGCAAATGTGTTGTGGGACCCCCAGGTAGAGAAGAGTAGGATGATTCTCTTTCAAAGATCTTCAGCAATATGTAGGTTATGTAATTAATTTAATTTAATTGTTTCAACTTCATGCCTTACAATATATATAAGAAAACATAGTATACAACAATAAAAAACATCATTACATGAGATTGTTCATTCTTTAAAAGATTAAGGTGGTCATTACAACATTGGCGGTAAAAGCCGCTTACCGCCGTGCAGAAGACCGCCAACACACCGCTGCGGCAGCGGAATTCCTCCACGGTCATTATGACCCACAGCTCGGAATCTGCCAAAATTTAGACACCCACACAAGTCCGCCACACCAAAGGTCAGTGATAAACTGGCGAAAACAAAACCTCCACCGTCACGCCCACAGAAATACACCCACACTATCACGACCCACGAATCCACGCGGCGGTCTTTCAACCCTGGTATTTTATTGACTGTACACACCGCTGCGTTCAAAATACACACACTCTTACAAAAAACTAGCACATTGGACAATTCGAAATACACACACCTGATACACATACACACACCACACCCAATACAATATAAAACACACATCACCCACAAACCCCTTACTACCAAAATCCTGCAAGAAGGCCAGAGAGAGACACAACAATCTACAACCAAGCATCCACAGGCACACAATACCATCACCCACATAACATCCACACACCTCACACAATACACCACTAAATGTCACCCCACTTATCACAACACACACCACCCCACACATCACCAACACCACGCCATGGCACGGCAAAGACACCCCAGGTTCTTTGAGGAGGAGCTCAGGGTCATGGTGGAGGAAATCATCCTGGTAGAGCCACAGCTGTTCGGATCACAGGTGCAGCATACCTCCATAGCTAGGAAGATGGAGCTATGGCGAAGAATAGTGGACAGGGTCAACGCAGTGGGACAGCACCCAAGAAATAGGGATGACATCAAGAAGAGGTGGAATGACCTACGGGGGAAGGTGCGTTCCGTGGTATCAAGGCACCACCTTGCGGTTCAGAGGACTGGCGGCGGACCCCCACCTCCTCCCCCACAACTAACAACCTGGGAGGAGCAAGTCTTGGCCATTCTGCATCATGAGGGCCTCGCATGAGTAGCTGGAGGAATGGACTCTGGTAAAGGAAAACCTTTACTACTATATCCCCCACCCTACCTGCATGCCATCACATACCCCCACCTTCGCCCTCACCCCCATCGCTCCAAATCCTCACAAATGTCCCAATATCACAAACCACACATCCCAACACCAAGCCCTGCATGCAACAACAAAGCATGGACACCCATCACCAAAACATGGCCACTGCACATACCCATACACCCCCCTAAACCATCATCACACAAGGTCCCACACAGGAATGCAAGCACTGGGGTACACGGTCACCCACCCATTGCACACCATGGCACACACAGATGCAATAATCATGCTTTTACACCCCTGCAGGACCCCTACCCAACGTCACCACTGGTCCAGACATGTCCACACCACCAACAGAAGAGGCCCACAGTGATGACAGCAGCTCTGTCCAACTGGATCTAGACGACCAGCCCGGCCAATCTGGGACCTCAGGACAGTCGGTTCCCCTGACACAGTCAAAGGTCACCACAGAACTTCCCCCTTCTGGAAACACCAGCACAGCACCCACCCAGCGGGCCCATACCTCTGTCCCCAGGAGACGTCAAGCAGCAGTGTGTCCACCACTACAAGGAACCCAGGCAAACCCACCACCTCATCAACAACAGGGACCTGGGGGCAGTGGCAGTGGGCGCACAGTCCAGGGGATGGAGGCCCAGGGAAACAGGGGAACATGGAGGGCTGCTGTGTGACAGGGGGAGGACAGGCCCAGGGAACCCACTCTCCACGAGGCCCTCTCCGACATCATGGGAGCATACCATCATCCCCAGGAGACGATGGCAACGGTACTGGCCAAGTTTCAGGAGACCCAGCGGCTGCAGGAGGAACAGTATTTTGGCTTCAGGGAGGAACTCAGATCCATCAATTCCACCCTGGGCACCATTGTAGGGGTGCTGAAGGAAGTCCTCAACACCAGGAGGGACACTGTGGCACAACAAGGGGCCCCTGACACTAGCCTGGACGATGAATTGCCCACCACCTCCGCCAGCGCTACTGGACAGGAGGCACCGCCACAGGACCACCACACCGGCACCCCACCCCCTGCAGAGGGAGAATCACCCCGCAAACGGTGCCTGAGATTCAGGACAAAGACAGAGAACAATGCCAAGACCCCCGCCAAGAAATGAGACCGCCCTGAATGTCATTCTTTTGACCCACCTTGTCACCCTGTCTATCCTCAAACTGCCCCAGCTCCACTTCCTATGCCCCTTTGGACAATGCACCTGTGAGACTAATAGACTGGACTCTGCCATGGACATTCCTCCACCATCACACCTCACCATTTTACAAACCTCTCCAATATTGAGCACTTAAATAAACACCCTTAAAGCACACAAAAATCTGGAGTCTGTCTGTGATTTCGAAATAGTGTATTAGCAATTACAGTGACAAAATGCTCTTTCAATTGTAATGTCAACATACCTATGTCACACAGCTCTAGTCCACGAGGAAACAAAGCAGATGTCACACAGTGGGACCCACATCTGTGAAATCGTAAGGGAAAGTGACAACTCAGTGACCATACACTGGGTGAAAAGGACAGACAGTAGAGAGGTAGTAGTGTTAAAGTACATGTAGTAGGCAGGTTTGTATTCTTACCTGTGTCTCACTGAAAGTATTGCAGGATCACAGAGTCCCTGTTGTCGATGTCCTCTTCTTCTGCTTCCTCGTCTTCGCTGTCCACAGGCTCCACAGCTGCCACAACACCTCCATCTGGACCATCCTCCTGCAGAAAAGACACCTGTCGTCGCAAAGCTAAGTTGTGAAGCATACAGCAGGCCACGATGATCTGGCACACCTTCTTTGGTGAGTAGAATAGGGAACCACCTGTCATATGGAGGCACCTGAACCTGGCCTTCAGGAGGCCGAAGGCCCTTTCTATAATCCTCCTAGTTCGCCCATGGGCCTCATTGTAGCTTTCCTCCTCCCTTGTCCTGGGATTCCTCACTGGGGTCAGTAGCCATGACAGGTTGGGGTAGCCAGAGTCACCTGCAAATGGCGAGGGACAACTGTTAGACACACACTAACCTGTAAGGATATCCCCAAACCCAGACAACTATTCCCATCGATTTGGTTCAAGGTGCTCACCTAATAGCCACACACAGTGCCTCTGGAGTTGCCTCATCACATAAGGGATGCTGCTATTCCGCAGGATGTAAGCGTCATGCACTGAGCCAGGGAATTTGGCATTACCATGGGAGATGTACTGGTCGGCCAAACACACCATCTGCACATTCATCGAATGGTAACTCTTCTGGTTTCTGTACACATGTTCACTCCTGCGGGGGGGCCAAGGCTACATGTGTCCCATCAATGGCACCTCTGATGTTGGGGATATGTCCAAGGGCATAGAAGTCACCTTTCACTGTAGGCAAATCGTCCACCTGAGGGAACACGATGTAGCTCCGCATCTGTTTCAGCAGGGCAGACAACACTCTGGACAACACGTTGGAAAACATAGGCTGGGACATCCCTGATGCTATGGCCACTGTTGTTTGAAAAGACCCACTTGCAAGGAAATGGAGTACTCCCGGCACCTGCACTTGAGGGAGGATTCCTGTGGGATGGCGGATAGCTGACATCAGGTCTGGCTCCAACTGGGCACACAGTTCCAGGACTGTGGCACGATCAAGCCTGTAGGTGATGATTACATGTCTTTCCTCCATTGTCGACAGGTCCACCAGCGGTCTGTACACCGGAGGATGCCGCCATCTCCTCACATGTCCCAGCGGACGGTCCCTATGAAGGACAACAGCGAGCACAGAGTCAACCAACTCAGAGGTATGTAAACACAGCTTACTCAGAAAACCATTCATTACCCGAATTGTGCCTGTATGAGTGTTGAGCCAAGGCCTAGGTATGTGTGACGCAGTTATAAATAAACCCATGTGGGCCCCTGAAATGGCGGCTGCCTGACCTGTAAAGTGGGACAATGGGATGTGAGGTAACTGCGCTGGCGTTGTACACCGTCGCGGTAGGCGGTCGAAGACCGCGGCGCAATTCTGCATTGGTTAACATTGGACCCTATGGGTACCAGGAGCCAATGACGATGTACGCCGGCGGTGACGGTACGTTCTGCAGCGGACGTGACTGCCATTTTCGATCTGTTCAATCACTCGATACCTGATCTTCGACAGGAGAGGACCTACACTGCAAGTGCTGCTGTGACCTCGGTCTGGAAGAGACAATGGCTTGTGCGTCTGGGGAAAGGGCCCCTGCCTTCAACAAGGAGGAGTTGGAGAAACTCGTGGATGGGTTCCTCCCCAGTACACGCTACTCTACGGTCCTCCAGACAAACAGGTAAGTACACTGTGAGCATGCTGTATGGGCACTGCCTGTGTGGAGTGGGGTGGATGAAAGAGAGGGGGGGGGAGAATGATGTGTGCATGAAACAACGGTGAGTGCATGTGCCACATGGCAAGGATAGGGATTCGGGCCAATGACTGTGATGGTGCAGTTGGTAATAACTTATCTTTTTCCCCTTTACAATTCATGTAGGTCAGCGCCCTAGTCATAGCAAGTGTGTCTTTTATGGGATTGTGTTTTTAACTTATTAATATTATTGTCTGTAAATTCCATGTATTGTATGTTGCCTATTGAAATGTTTTATGTGATTATTTATGTATTGCTTTTATGGTTTGGAAAAATGAATTAAGGTATTTCTCCTACTGCATCATGCATTCACGACACAGTTGGGTTGGCGATGAGGTAGCCATTGGGAAGAAGGAATGGCAACAGCAAAACGGTACCAATTATTGACAAAGCAACAGGGAAGCCTCCAAAAATTATTGAGATAATAGAGTGTATGGCTGAAGGTATAATGCAAAATATAGAGAAGGTGCTGACAAAACCAGAACCAACAGCCTTAAAGAATTGTAAAGTACCAGTGGTGTTAGAGGCATTGAAAATGCAACCTATTAGTACACCAAAATGTCTTGGGAAGTTTGTATGTAAAAGGGACTGTATCTCTGAGGATGACCTTGCCACTTGGAGAGCATAGGCCTAGCGGGCAGATGTGAGTGGCATGTTTTTTATACAAAAGAGCCTTTAGTCTGCTCAGCTTGTAACATTTACATTTGAAGTAGTAATATGAGGCCACATTTCTTCTACGTTTATCTCTTGCAGGTGGGAAAAACCACATTTCTGCAACATGTAACAATTTGGGAGACTAAAACGATGTAGGCAATTTTGGCTCACATACCACAACAACTTATTTAATTCAGCATCATCTAACTTTCATTCTAGAGCACCTGTAAAGCCAGACGAATCAAAGGGACACCCTTCAGATAACAGGCTAAATTTGCAGCTGAAGCATTAAGTTTTCCGTGCAAGGCCAGCTGTTTACAAATCATTGAATGGCTCATTGAAGTTTACCATTCGCTACCTCTAAGAAAGACCTCCCTCATGCCATTGAAATATTTGTATGTGAACGGCAGCCCCTACAACTCATGGGTGTACGTATATTCTAATTTTTCAAATCCACTGACAGGAATGTGCTTTAAACACAAAATTAATTGAGTGTTGAAATGGGAAGATTAATAACTCCATGAAGTAACCACACTGCTGATGGTATTTCAGCTAGTGTAAAAGGCAACTTTTCAAATTTTTCTATATTTAATAAAATGTAAATGGATTCTTTCTTAGCAATTATTTGTTGCTGTCTGGTCACATTGAATGCAGCAAATATTTATTTGGCTTTGACATACTGCCAGGGCACACAACCACTCTTCAGGACTTGTAATGTCCAACCCAACTGCATAATAGACCTCAGCTAACTCTGTCGATGTTGTAAAAACAACATGTCATTCTGTATAATGTCAATTGCAGATGAAACAATGTTGTAAAGTGTGTATGTGTGGTTATACCGGGTGCTTAATCCATTATCTACAATGGCTAAAGCTTTCTGGAAGTTTTCCTGATCTTTCTGCCTCAACTGGGTGGCGGCCTCTTTGAGTGAAAGTTTCAAAATTTTGCTGTAAATTGCATAAAGAAACACTTAGTATGTGGTTTTCTTGGACCGACTAAAAAATCTTGTTAGTCTGTGTTAGATGACAGGAGTTTAAGGTGTTCCTTGACCGTTGTTATTGTGGAATATTTTAACCATCGTTGACATAGTTTGGCCACGCCATGTATGGTGACAATATCAGAGTGGTGTGATGATATGTAACGAGGGTCAGGTCGGCTCGCTCTAAATCCCCCTGTGGAATGCACAAAACACTCATGAAAACCATTTGTGTCCATAGGCCACAATAACCCCCCATTCAGACCTGAAATTGTTGAATTCATTCTCACATTCCGGACCCACAACTGAGATGTTCTTCAGTGACATTTACACCTTTTTGCCATTTGTCAAATTTAGCTGGTGACGGTATACTGGGCATTTTCAATTCCTTAATTGTTGCTGAGCCTAAACAACTTGTTTGTTGTATAGTTTCATTTAGAAATTTAATCTACAACTGAATCAAGCATGCTGTAAACAAAAATCCACGTCCATGTTTTTGCCAATCTCTAGTTCCCCATACACTCTTTCAGTCAATCGACTTCAACCAATATTCATAGCCTTCAATAGCCAACTGGGAACAAAGATCAGAATAGATTAATTTTGTGACTGTTAACAGAACTTTTTACAATTTCTTGGGGCTCAATTTAAAACAATTAATACTCAGCATTTGTGACATCATGCCCAGAAAAATACTTAGGGGCATATTTATACTCCGTTTGCGCCGAATGTGCGTCAAAAATGTTGACGCACAATCAGCGCAAACGTTGCCCCATATTTAAACCCTGACGCCCGAGGCCGCGCACGAGAAAAATCCGAAGTGTGCGTCATTTTCTGGAAGCGGCAACCCACCCTGTGTTAATGATATGCAGGGTAGGCGTTCCCGTCCAAAAAACGACGCACACGGCTGCGCGTGTGCACGTCGTATTTATGCTTCCGGGCAAAAAGGACTCCCGGCCGGAAGGTGGAGCAAAAAAATGACGCAAAGCCCGATGTGCGTCAAAATTTAACGCCTGGGTCAGGGCAGGCGTTGAAATGGGGCAAACACACCTGTATTTAATCAGAACACACAGAACAAACAGCAGAGCAGCAGAGCAGCAGAGCAGCAACAGGGAGACATGGAGGTGATTTTGATTCAGCGTGCACGTAGACGCAGAGCCCTGCAGCAACAACAGCAGCTACAACAACAACAGCAGGGACCCCAAAGACAGCGCAGAAGGCAGGAGAGGATATTCCGCCCAAGAACAACCCTGCATGGCCTCAGGGAACACGACATCATCCAGAGGTACTGGTTGAACTGGCAGGCCATTCAGCAGCTGCTGAGAAATATTGAACAGCAGTTGGCCCCCACTTTGGTGACACCCCGCACCATCCCAACAGAAACAAAGCTGCTTGCCGTACTTCACCTGCTGGCAAGTGGCTTGTTTCAGACAACTGGTGCCCTGGTTGGTGGAATATCACAACCATCATTCTCTGCATTCCTGCCAAAAGTACTGGATGCCATCATTCGCCTGACCCCCCGCCACATCTGCTTCCCTAACACAGTGCACTAAACAGGGGTTCTACGCCATCAGTGGCTTCCCACACGTCCTTGGTGCAATCGACTGCACACATGTACGCCTTGTGCCACCTGCTGCAACAGAACACCTCTACCGCAACAGGAAGCACACACATTCAATCAACGTGCAGGCCATAGTCGATCACCAAGGACTGATCAGCAACATCGTGGCTAAATATCCTGGGAGTGTACATGACGCATTCATCTTCCGTCACAGCACCATCAACCAACACTTCCAGGATGGACGGTATGGCAATGGACTACTTGTTGGTAAGGACAAAAATCTTACTCATATACACACTGCACAGCAACCCTCTAGGACAAACAACACATACACCACATTAGCAACACCTAGCCAGGAACACACTGAGGTCCTCACATCACTAGCCATGTGACATAAGTCACCATTGAACCTGTCGCACATTGGAATGTACTTCACAGCTTAATGTGAAGACATTAATGAGTGTGGTTGCCTAAATGTCACCTTGCAAATTGGAAGTGTCACGATAACCTGTACATTAACACATTGCATAAGTCTTAAGGCATGGGATGTCCAGGGTACTTTCATATGAACGTCTTAACTACACTTTCATGTTTTAACTCTGCATGGAACTATCATCTCACCCCCAGTGAAGACACACGGACACGTGTATCACAAGTCACAATGCAAGGGAGGGCACACTGTTATGAAAATCAAAATACAGACTGCTGACAAACGGTTAGCTAACAAACACTTGCTCAGCCAAGGAAAAAAGTCAATGCAAAACTTTTACCTTACAAGTATAGGTTGTCACATTAGTACACAAAAGAGTCACAGACAACACAAGACAACTACTGCCATCAAAGGTCTGTACAAGAGTGCTTTCTACATCTAATTGATCCCATTCTGTGTTTCTATTTCAGCTGATCAGGGGTATGGCATCCAGCCTTGGCTAATGACACCATTTGGGAACCCCACTACTGCTGCAGAGCGGGCCTACAACGACGCCCATAAGAGGACACGCAGCATTGTTGAGCTGACCTTTGGGATCCTAAAGTCAAGGTTCCCCTGCCTTGACATCACAGGCGGTAGCCTACTCTATTCCCCAGAGATGGTCTGTAGGATCATACTCACTTGTGCCATATTGCACAACATTTGTGCCTCCTTGAACCAGACCCAGACATGCCTGAAGATGACGAAGAGGAGGATGCTGGCTGCAACAGGAGGGGGAACAACCAAACACGGCAGCAGGAGTGCGTAGGCGCCAACATCTTGTAAATAATTTTTTTTCATAATTTCTTATATCAACACTTAGGCCCTCATTCCGAGCCTGGCGGGCGGCGGAGGCCGCCCGCCAGGCTTCCCCCCTCCGAAATACCGCTCCGCGGTCGTAAGACCGCGGAGGGTATTCCGAGTTTTCCCCTGGGCTGGCGGGCGGTCTTCACAAGACCGCCCGCCAGCCCAGGGGAAAACTCCCTTCCCACGATGACGCCGGCTCGTAATAGAGCCGGCGGAGTGGGAAGGTGCGACGGGTGCAGTTGCACCCGTCGCGTATTTCAGTGTCTGCTTTGCAGACACTGAAATACTTTTAGGGGCCCTCTTACGGGGGCCCCTGCCGTGCCCATGCCATAGGCATGGGCACGGCAGGGGCCCCCAGGGGCCCCGCGACTCCCCCTCCCGCCATCCGGTTCCCGGCGGGAGAACCGCCAGGAACTGGATGGCGGGAGGGGGAGTCGGAATCCCCATGCCGGCGCAGCATGCTGCGCCGGCTTGGAGGATTCCTTTGGGGCAGCGGGAAACCGGCGGGAGACCGCCGGTTTCCCTTCTCTGACCGCGGCTGAGCCGCCGCGGTCAGAATGCCCCGCGGGGCACCGCCGGCCTGTCGGCGGTGCCACCGCGTCCCACGGCCCTGGCGGACTTGTTCCGCCAGGGTTGTAATGACCCCCTTATTGCACAATTGTAAATAAACACAGATAACAAACACCACATCATGCTTTGGCCTATTCATTTCTGCCCACCTTTAGTTTGAAATTGCTGAAGAAGAATGTCGTCTCATTGAGCAATAATGACATAATACTCATCACACAAAAAATATACACCACAAATGTCTGCACAGAGGGTAGGATGTTACATGATACATTACCATCCACAGAGGCCAACAGGAGTACAAATGTGGCAATGACACATGCCTGATCCAGACACCTGAGACAGTCTCTCACTCAGCCCAAAAATGTAGATCATTTGAAAGTCTAATTACACGTGTTCAGTGACAGGGTGGGACCATCCATGTGTACGTGACCATGTCCTCAATGGCTTCTCTCAATTTTTGATATAAACAATACCCAATTGGAACAACATTAGCTGCCACTAATTCATGAGGAGACCTTGAAGTTACAGTGACAACATACACCCAGACAGGTGATAGTGGATCCACATTCGCACACACATATAAACATATGTCATCCAATCAACCAAATATTTGCAAGCAGCCCATCACAGTAGTGTCCCAGTTCGAACCTAGAAGGAAGAATGTAACATGCCACTAAACCAGGTAATGCATAAAGGGCCACATACATCAACAACCTATTTGTCATCAGCACATGAGGAACGCTGAGATTTGACAAACATAGTCAGTGCAAAATGGTATGTCAGATTGCTCCAAATAATCAATAGGGCAAACGTCAAATGGGCTTATGAGATGAATGAATGGCTAACAGTGATTCATACCCTGTGGCCTTCCATTAGCCTGCTGCTGCAGGTTTTGCATAACAGAATAAATGAAAGCCATGGATAAATTAGCAAATCTGGAAGGGCAAACCCTAGGGTGCTGGGGGCCTAAGTCCACCTCTACCGCCCCCCAAATATACAAGAATCATGTACTTGTGAAGTAAACACATGCATAAGGCGCATGTGTGGCCTACATGTCAAAAAAAGTAAAACACAAATCAGATACACAAAATCATAATAGGACATGGTTAGCCCCATAAAAAGTGTAAGTGACTATTGCACTCCCTGTTTGGACTATAGATAAATGCATTACCATGATAAATGTGGACACATTTTTGAGAAGGAATACATCATGGTATCCCATTCATCATTTCAAAATAGCCATCAGCAATTACCCAAAATATGTGTACAAATATGGTTAATACATTTTTTGAGGTATCATAAATATTACAGTGTGAATGCCTTCTATACATCCAATAAGGGACATGTGTCATAGCTAACCACAAATGTGTATCACATAGCACCGTTTGGTCATGACAAAGTTCCTTCCTCAACTTTAAAAAATGAAGACATAATTTAAAAATGCGTCAAATTTCCACGCATACAGCATAGGCGTCATAATTTGTTCACGTACAGGACTGCACAGAATGCAGAGTCAAAAAATATGATATGAAAAATAATAAATTAATAAGGTAAATGACATGTCCACCATATTGTCCATGTAGCGTCAAATTTCCACGCCTACAGCATGGGCGTCATAATTTTTTCACGTACAGGAGTGCACAGAATGCAGAGTCAAAAAATATGATATGAAAAATAATAAATTAATAAGGTACATGACATGTCCACCATAATGTACGTGTAGCGTCAAATTTCCACGCATACAGCATGGGCGTGATAATTTTTTCACGTACAGGAGTGCACAGAATGCAGAGTCAAAAAATATGATATGAAAAATAATAAATTAATAAGGTACATGACATGTCCACCATATTGTCCATGTAGCATCAAATTTCCACGCATACAGCATGGGCGTCATAATTTTTTCACGTACAGGAGTGCACAGAATGCAGAGTCAAAAAATATGATATGAAAAATAATAAATTAATAAGGTACATGACATGTCCACCATAATGTCCATGTAGCGTCAAATTTCCACGCATACAGCATGGGCGTCATAATTTTTTCACGTACAGGAGTGCACAGAATGCAGAGTCAAAAAATATGATATGAAAAATAATAAATTAATAAGGTACATGACATGTCCACCATAATGTCCATGTAGCGTCAAATTTCCACGCATACAGCATGGGCGTCATAATTTTTTCACGTACAGGAGTGCACAGAATGCAGAGTCAAAAAATATGATATGAAAAATAATAAATTAATAAGGTACATGACATGTCCACCATATTGTCCATGTAGCGTCAAATTTCCACGCATACAGCATGGGCGTCATAATTTTTTCACGTACAGGAGTACACAGAATGCAGAGTCAAAAAATATGATATGAAAAATAATAAATTAATAAGGTACATTACATGTCCACCATATT
The DNA here is from genome assembly GCF_031143425.1 of Pleurodeles waltl. Classification (NCBI taxonomy): domain Eukaryota; kingdom Metazoa; phylum Chordata; class Amphibia; order Caudata; family Salamandridae; genus Pleurodeles; species Pleurodeles waltl. The sequence goes on along the minus strand of NC_090450.1, from coordinate 400,566,135 downwards.
GTCCATGTAGCGTCAAATTTCCACGCATACAGCATGGGCGTCATAATTGTTTCACGTACAGGAGTGCACAGAATGCAGAGTCAAAAAATATGATATGAAAAATAATAAATTAATAAGGTACATGACATGTCCACCATAATGTCCATGTAGCGTCAAATTTCCACGCATACAGCATGGGCGTCATAATTTTTTCACGTACAGGAGTGCACAGAATGCAGAGTCAAATATACATTTTCATATATGTTTCTCATATTTGCCAGGAAATTATAATTCTACACTAGAACTGTAAACTCAGCCTCACATTAATGTAAGGGAACAATGAAGAAATTACTCTTTCTCTTTTGATGTTATGCGTGAAAAAATATGATGCACAATCTGTATGCGTGAAAATATGACGCATAACGGAAAAATAAAAACGGCGGCCATTTTATGCAGGAAGTGATGTAATAGGATATCCTGTTTACAAAATCTGTACTGTGAGTTAACTTTCACTTTCACTTTGCAGTCTCAGATTTATCTAGACTGTGTGGTTGTGTGAAAAGTGTAGTCCTGTGTTTAACGGCTTTTGTGTCCTGTGTACCTTGTATTTTGTGTTTTTGTGATCATAGTCTTGTTGTCTAATATTGTCTTAGTCTGTTTAGTATACTTTTGTCCAATCCTGTTTTTGTTTGTATTGTCTGTGGGAGTCTGTTCTGGGTAGTTTAACTTTGGGGTTTTGTTGGGCTATTTTTCTTAAGTTTTCTTTTTCCTTCACTACTCTACCTTTCCCCATTTCCCACTTTTACTTGTTTGTCTCATTTTTCACCTTTCAATTTGTTAATATGTCAGGTAGGCCTCGGCTTGGCAGGATGGGTGAGGAGGAATTGAGGGGATTCATTTGGCTTGTTTGCCATTTCCTCCCACTCATGCTGGAGGCTGGGGGCCGTGTGATACAGGGGTATCACTCGGAGGCATGTAAAGTCCGGTGGGGGAAGGTGCGCCATCACCTGGTCGGGTGTACGGTAGCATTAGGAATGAGCATCAACTAAAGCACCGCTGGGCTGATCTCATATCCAGGGAGCAGGACCTGCTGGACCACCTGGGAATCAGGATTGGTGGCCATGTTGGTGAGTACAAATCAATTACATGTGAATAATTGAAATCTGTGTTGGGACATGTGATGATTGTTACCCAATCTGCTAAATAAGTAGCTGACTGTGTGTAATGCTAGGGAAACCTAATGTGTATTTGTTGCACAATGTGTAGGAAGACCAATGCTAGCAGTCAGATGGCTCATGTTTTCAACACATACCGGATGCCTGTAGCTGTATGTAATGTAGTGTTGCCTTTGTGTCAGACAAGCGACACGTTAATGCCTCTATTTGAACTCTACAGGTCATATTGGCCAGTGAGAAAGTTATGTTGAAACAACATACCTACATATGTAGATGCCATAGCTAGACAGAAAATTGTAAACCCATGATGATGCTATAAATGTGTGGTGCCTTCACGTCACATGAAGTTAGCTATGTTGTCCACACATATGTCACATGTGTGTCTGGTTGCTGTGTGTTGAAAATGTCCACATAGCCTGTTTGAGTTTGAGGGGTCATACAGTCCTCAAGTAACCAGCTTTTGGATGTCTCTCTGGGATGCACATGATGAGATGAATGCAAGCCATTATTGTTGGGGCATACTAATGGAGGTATATCTTTGACAACACATGACTGTCCTGGCCACTGCATGTATGTAGTAGGGTGTGTAACTGTAGCAGGAGACTCATCCAATGTTAATGTTGATTAAAAATTCATCCATGCAGTATGAGCATGTGTGAAAGTGTATCATTACCATGTCATATTCACACAGTGTCATAGTAACTGCAATTATTTGTCAGTGCACGGAGTCTGAGTATATTCTTCCTTTCATGCTTTACAGGTGGACCAGCACCGTACACCGTGGGAGAGGTGGCACATTTTGAGGACCCCGATACCTACAGTGAGTGTGGCCTGAGTGCTATTTTTATTGTTTGCTAGTGATGCATGATGGACTACTGTGTGTTCAACAGAATTCATGATTTGATGCGCTGCCTGTTCATTGGCATTGTTGCTTTAGTGGGATTTCAAATATCACTTCTGTTTCTGTAGACCAATACTTAGCCATCTCTCAGATTTAGGGGCTGTAGGTCATTCCAGTCGGGCTGCTATGGGGAATGGGATGAGTCATGTGGAATACACTGGTTAATGTAAGAGCTGCTCTGGGACTTGGCTTGAACTGAGTCTGCATATCAGACTGACATTCTCCCAGATAGCTTTGGCAAATGGCTTGTATGAAATATGCAGCTTCCTAGTTGAGGATGCACTGTGTACACTGTAGGTTGGATCTTCCGGGGGCATGTACTTCCACAAGTTGAACTAGAAGTGTGTGTGACTAGAGTGCAATGGCCTAGGTGTTCAGTCGACTCATGATCATGGGTGTTCTTGCTCCTCTGTGTGTGTTGGAAAACATGCCTCACTGATAGTATGTGATGTTGGCCTGAGTCAGAGCATTTTGACATGTGTGGACCTTGGATATGACAATGTTTGGCTGACTCCAACGTGTTGCTAGCCCTTCATTGGTGTTGTGTGTGAAGGCAAATACTTGTTGACCTTTCTATACACTCCGGGGTGTGCATTGAACCTGGGATTGTTGGTTGTTCTTCCCACCCCACCCTCAAAGACTGCCATGTGATTGGGAATAGGGTACCTAGGACTGTAGCAACCAGTATGTTACAGGTACTTGTGACCTTTTGCAACTTAGTTTAGAACCTAGGGCCAGATGTAGCAAACAGTTTGCAAGTCGCAAACGGCGAAAATCGCCGTTTGCGAGTCGCAAACGTGTGTTTGCTATGCAGAAATGCATTTTGCAAGTCGGAACCGACTCGCAAAATGCATTTCCGACTCGCAAATAGGAAGGGGTGTTCCCTTCCTATTTGCGACTCGCAGTGGTATGCAATTCCATTTGCGACCGAGTACGCGGTCGCAAATGGAGTCGCAGTTACCATCCACTTGAAGTGGATGGTAACCCACTCGCAAACTGAAAGGGGTCCCCATAGGACCCCTTCCCCTTTGTGAGTGGACCCAAAAATATTTTTTCAGAGCAGGCAGTGGTCCAAGGGACCACTATCTGCCCTGAAAAAATCCAAAACTAAGGGTTTCGTTTTTTTTTTCTAAGTGCAGCTCGTTTTCCTTTAAGGCAAACGGGCTACACTTGGAAAAAAAAAAACTGCTTTATTTAAAAGCAGTCACGGACATGGAGGTCTGCTGTTCCCAGCAGGCCTCCATCCCCGTGAGTGCCCATAGTCGCTATGGGGGCGCAAATTGCGACCCACCTCATTAATATTAATGAGGTGGGTCTTTGCGACCCCATAGCGACTCGCAGACGGTGTCTGAGACACCGTTCTGCATAGCAAATTGCGAGTTGCAATTTGCGAGTCGCTCGGACTCGCAAATTGCAAGTCGCAATTTGCCGTCTTCCTACATCTGGCCCCTAGTGTACACATTCGGTTATGGCCCATGGGTTCAATATTTGCAAACAACAAATTACAAATGGCATTGAGTGAGGGTTTAGATAGTGATCACATAGAGTGACATATGTAGTGAAGTCAGTATGCGGAAGAGGTTCAGCCATAATGTCAGCTGCATTAGGCATGATTTGGATGAGAAGTTTATGCTGATGTCATCCATCATGTAGAGACATGGATATGCTAGGTGTGAGATGGCCTTATGTATGCAGGCTTCACATGTACTTCCTCTGAGACTTTAAATAAACTATGTTGTGACAATTGCTGTAACAAATACAGTACAAGTAATGTACAAATAACCCATTGTGCTATTCCACCCAATGCAATTCCCATGGTAAATATTTGCCATATCTCTTCACAGCTGCAAACATGAGTGCCGCAAATAGACACCAATTTGAGAGGCGTGCCATGCGATACCGGCACATCCTGCAGGTGCAGTCGGGGTACAGGAGGATGGCCCGAAAATACCAATCAGATCGGGCCTCCGGGGCATGGTGGGCCTCACCACAGGGTGGCCCTACATTGCCCACAACAGCCACCACCACCACATCCACCAGGTCTCCCCAAGTGGCCCCAGCAACGTCGGGCACAGTTGACCCTGGCTCCTCATCAAGACCTGGACACAGCCATGTTCAACAACCAGGACAGTCCAGTGGGCATTCAACTACTGGCACAAGGTCCACCTCGGCCGGCACACAGACTGCATCAGCCCCTCCTGTGGACCCAGCCGCATTCCTGGCATTGAGCCGTAAATTGGACAAGGTGTTTACAAAGGTGGACAAGCTAAGCCAGGATGTGGCATATATCAAAAAAAGGGTTCGGTCCATCAGGCGGACCCTACGGAGGGCCAACCTCTAGGACATTTGCCATGTTTCACTTTTACCCCTCCCCTCTCTCCTCTTTCCTATTTTGTACTGATAGTTGGGTTTTGGGGATTAGTATTAGGTTAGTATAGGTAGTTAGCTTAGTTAGTGTTAGGGAAGAGGGTGGGGGGTCCTTATTCTTTCTATCTTTATTTTTTGTGAGGGTGGGTGGGTGGGGGGTCAATGTAGGGATTCCTGTTTGTTTAAAAAAAAAATATATATATATATATATATATATATGCAAAAAACAAAGGAGAACTCTGGGAAGTTCCCAATTTTAGGTGGAGAGCTGCTCTAGTAAGGAGCACCCTGCAACACCAGCGACACTCTAGATTTGCTCACCTCAAATGTCTGCTTATCTAGCAAAGTCTTTAAGCATAGGATTAGCACAGTGCTATCCTCGCCGAGCTAGATAATGACAAAGTCTTTTGCCTCTGAAGAGCTCTAATGAGAGCGAAACACGTGTCAGGGGTTGCTTTACTCATTCCAGGTTGGCTTGGATGGTATTTGACCAGTCCAAAGCTGTAATACTGTGCCTGGAGTGGTAAATGGCTTTTGTCATTTTACAGCTCGGCAAGGATGACACTATGTCAATCCTATGCTTAAAGATTTTGCTGTACAAATGGCAAAAGACTTTGTCATTATCTAGCTCGGCGAGGATAGCACTGTGCTAATCCTATGCTTAAAGACTTTGCTAGATAAGCAGACATTTGAGGTGAGCAAATCTAGAGTGTCGCTGGTGTTGCAGGGTGCTCCTTACTAGAGCAGCTCTCCACCTAAAATTGGGAACTTCCCAGAGTTCTCCTTTGTTTTTTGCATAATTTATGCGTTGCTCTATCCCTGAAAGGGTTTTGGTTTGACTTATACTGGGTGCTCCCTTGTGTCTGGACAAAGCTATACTCCTCTGAAGAGCTCTAATGAGAGCGAAACACGTGTCAGGGGTTGCTTTACTCATTCCAGGTTGGCTTGGATGGTATTTGACCAGTCCAAAGCTGTAATACTGTGCCTGGAGTGGTAAATGGCTTTTGTCATTTTAGAGCTCGGCAAGGATGACACTATGTCAATCCTATGCTTAAAGATTTTGCTGTACAAATGGCAAAAGACTTTGTCATTATCTAGCTCGGCGAGGATAGCACTGTGCTAATTCTATGCTTAAAGACTTTGCTAGATAAGCAGACATTTGAGGTGAGCAAATCTAGAGTGTCGCTGGTGTTGCAGGGTGCTCCTTACTAGAGCAGCTCTCCACCTAAAATTGGGAACTTCCCAGAGTTCTTCTTTGTTTTTTGCATAATTTATGCGTCGCTCTATCCCTGAAAGGGTTTTGGTTTGACTTATACTGGGTGCTCCCTTGTGTCTGGACAAAGCTATACTCCTCTGAAGAGCTCTAATGAGAGCGAAACACGTGTCAGGGGTTGCTTTACTCATTCCAGGTTGGCTTGGATGGTATTTGACCAGTCCAAAGCTGTAATACTGTGCCTGGAGTGGTAAATGGCTTTTGTCATTTTACAGCTCGGCAAGGATGACACTATGTCAATCCTATGCTTAAAGATTTTGCTGTACAAATGGCAAAATACTTTGTCATTATCTAGCTCGGCGAGGATAGCACTGTGCTAATCCTATGCTTAAAGACTTTGCTAGATAAGCAGACATTTGAGGTGAGCAAATCTAGAGTGTCGCTGGTGTTGCAGGGTGCTCCTTACTAGAGCAGCTCTCCACCTAAAATTGGGAACTTCCCAGAGTTCTCCTTTGTTTTTTGCATAATTTATGCATCGCTCTATCCCTGAAAGGGTTTTGGTTTGACTTATACTGGGTGCTCCCTTGTGTCTGGACAAAGCTATACTCCTCTGAAGAGCTCTAATGAGAGCGAAACACGTGTCAGGGGTTGCTTTACTCATTCCAGGTTGGCTTGGATGGTATTTGACCAGTCCAAAGCTGTAATACTGTGCCTGGAGTGGTAAATGGCTTTTGTCATTTTACAGCTCGGCAAGGATGACACTATGTCAATCCTATGCTTAAAGATTTTGCTGTACAAATGGCAAAAGACTTTGTCATTATCTAGCTCGGCGAGGATAGCACTGTGCTAATCCTATGCTTAAAGACTTTGCTAGATAAGCAGACATTTGAGGTGAGCAAATCTAGATTGTCGCTGGTGTTGCAGGTTGCTCCTTACTAGAGCAGCTCTCCACCTAAAATTGGGAACTTCCCAGAGTTCTCCTTTGTTTTTTGCATAATTTATGCGTCGCTCTATCCCTGAAAGGGTTTTGGTTTGATATATATATATATATATATATATATATATATATATAAAAAAAATACAAAAAAATATATGATTGTTTAGGATAGTATAGTATGTGTGTAGGTTAGTAAGTGTTGTCCTGCATGTGTCCTGTCTCATAATGGTGGGTGGGGGGTTGATGTTTAGATCGTTTAGTTATATGTGTAGCGTAAGTTTAGCTTAGGTTAGGTAGAGACAGTTGTGGGTTAGTAGTAGTCAGGTTGGAAAAGTGTAGGTATTACTTTTCCCTTAGTTGCCTCTTGTGTGAATAAATAGTAATAAATATATAGTTAACCCTTTACATGATGCGTTAGGTGCTACTTTATCATGGCCTTGACATCAGTGTAGGTGAATGTTTTTGTATGACATTAGTGTCCTATGCTAGCCATCCCCAGAAAATGGAGGTTTAACATGCCAGCTACCCGTGTGATAACTTGGTAAGTATCCACCATTTGGGAGACCCACCATTGGTAGTTTGCATCGATCACCAAGGTTTTGTGTTGGTGAGTATGTATTCTACTTCACAAAGTGTGCTTCCAGACTTGTTATTGTGGGTAATTTCATAGGTCGGACTGCAGTGTGATGTTCGGGGAGATCTTTGTAGATGAGGTGTTGTTAACACTCTTGTCTTGTTGCCTTCATTGCTGACCTACATCATGTGTGTACTAATTCAGCATGACTTTCCTTCATGGAAGTATACTCAGAAAGGGTGATTGATGCAGTGTTATTTTTTTATGTTTGCTTACTTTTTGCAGCATAATTTCATGTTTTAGTATTGCATGGTGCCTACATATCTCAGCCACCATTAGTTGACTAGAATTGCTATAGATGGTGCATTATTCTGTCCAACACAGCATGATTGTGTGTGGTTAGTCCCTTCATCAGTTATTCTCCTCAGTATGGTAAGGCTATGATGCAATCCTGGCCACTGCACAGATGTTTCAGACTACATGATGTCAGGACAGTTGTATTGACAAGCTACATGGTTGCCACACAGGCACTTTGGAGTTATGTACTGCACAGTTGAAGTGTGAAATAACACAGAGACATAATAGGTGTGCAAGTGCTATTTATTTATAGGTGCTGTAGTGCAAAATGTCCATTGTCCATGTTTGCTGGGTCCGTTCTGGTGCATTCTTACATGGTGATCCTACAGAAGGGGTGTGTATGAGGCTCCTGACATGCTGGGGTGATGTCACAGACAGTGCAGAGGGACAGGAATTGGCAAATAGTAGGAGAGAGACATTCACTGGCAATGCTGACAAGTCATACAGTGGATTGCAGAACAGTCATTGAGTGTAGTTGTAGTGAGACTGGCATTTGACAAAACGTAGGACCTTGGTCAAAGTAGGCCATGGTGCAGGGACTAGTGCTTCCGGGTACTCTTCCGTGAGAATGTGATCTGTTCCATGTCTTCTTCTTCTGATGTGTGTGTTGCCTGGTTTGTCCTTGTTGTTGTTGGTTGTGAAGGGGCAACACACACCTCAGTGTTAGAAGACGTGGAGGCAGACATCCCGGGGGCTGCTCCCTGTGGAGTTATTAAGGGCAGTACTGCAGCAAGGAGGGCCTGCTGGTTTTTGAGAATAGCAGCCACATCACAATGGTAGGCAGCCAGGTCAGCCCTGAGGGGTTCAATGTTGCATTCGTGCACACGTTGACTGGATTGCAGTTGTAGGTGTTGTGTCAACTGGATGACAGCTGTGCTGATTTCCTTCAGTGTTTTGGCAAGTTCCTGCAAGAGAGATGTTCGGGCTTGCATAGCAGCTGCCTGATCTGCAAATGACGTCATGCACGAACGCACCCCCTCAAGGCTGGCTGCCATGTTTTGCATCCCCACCCGCACCTCCTTGGCCAGCTCCCGCTGTAACCCAACTACAGTTCTTTCAAAGCTGGTGCCAGTGTCGTCAGAGTCCTCAGCTGTGTTGGAGCTGGCAGGTCTTAGAATTGGGGTGGTGGGTGGTTCTTCTGTGATGGCTGCTTCTTCTGTGCTCCTCCTTGTGACTGAAGGTGGGGTCTGGAGGCTTTCAAGGACCTTTTGGATGGTCTCCTGGGAAATATTTATGGGCTCGTCATCCATGTCATCAGGGAAATCAGGGACAGGCATATCGGCAGGAGATCCATGTTCCTCTGCAATGAAACAGGGTACAATTAGTGTGTCTGTGTTGTGACAATTTTGCCATAACATGCAAGCCTTTGGATGACTTAACTTTGTGCTCTGGTTTGGTATTGGTATCTGCTGTCCTTCATATGGGCATTGTTATAGGCCTATGGCCCACCTGTGTGTCACATGTATGATATAGAGTTATCAGACTTGTCTGCCTAATTGCCTCTAGGTGTTGCTTTGTACCAATTTGGGAATAGCCATCTTTTTGTCCTACTTGTCCCTCTGTGTATATCTATTCTTATGGAGAGACATTTTGTCGCGTGGGCTCTCATTATCCTACATGAGATTACTGGATTTCTAGGCAGCAGGATAGCTAATGGTGTGGGGGACTGAGTCTGACCCACTTGTAGATAACTCTGTCACCCTAATTCTTTCTTTTTGCTCTGGCTAACTAGCAGTGCCTCATGTCTCCCACGGCAAAGAAATGATTAGACAGCCGAGCGCATGACATCTTTGGAACTTCTCAGGGAAGTCGTGGTCACTCAGATCCAAACCAATTCTCTCTTTTCCAGTATGATCTCATATACAAATGACAAAGACAGTATTTGTTTTATATGATGATTTCATAAAACAACTGACTTTTAGATAATTAGGTGTGAGCCACAATAACCCAAACAATACAACATGGTAGAATTGAAATAGTCACCAGGAGTGTAAAACATTTGAACAAAGCTGTCATGGTGCCTAACTGTTTCTACTCTCCCTCTGCTTGTTCTATTTAGAGCACAGCATGTTAAGCTTCGAGCTTGCCTTTCTGAATCACTGGGGAGACATCAGCCCTCATATCTGAGCAATGGCCTGTGATCTGGTTCAGCATCTGCAGCAAGGCAGGCAGCATCTAGTTGTGGTTCTCTGTTCGGAAACTCCCTCTTGCATGTATTGGGACAAGGATGTGATTTTATAACTAACATGTCATCGTGATGACAAAGTGTCCCTACGCAGGAATGCCAAATCTGAATTCCTACCACGTCTATTGGCAATGTACCAGACTGTATCCTTGACTGGAGCACAGAGTGAATATGTTATGGAGAACTCCAGTGCTGAAGTAGGCAAAACAGTGTGATATGAATAAAAAATAACACCGTAGAACTGGCTATTTGCAAAATAACTGATACGAAGCCTAATAAAAAGCATTTAGTGCAAAGTGCACAGAGGCTGTAAGCTGTTAGCAAATGAATAAAAGTACATTCAGGGCAAAGTGCACAAAGGCATAAAGCCTGAAGCTAATGCGCAAAGTATACGTAAAACTTACCACACTACACTTTGACTGGCTGTGGGTGTTGTGAATGCCCTGGCAGCACACTTGCCTCTCAGGACCTGCCCCAAACACTTTTTATTCACATTGACCTAAATGTACATGTTATGTGGCATATCCTATGCATGGCAATGTTAGAATGTGGTATGGATGTAAACATTGTTGATGTTTCCAGATGATGTTGGGTAATGTGTGTTTAATTGGATTGCCCTGTTTATCGTATCAAAGTCCTATTTGGTTCTCAGACTGTGCAGGTGTGTTTCAGTGACCAGTTGCATGTGTCCCCTCCTCAATGTTGTTGTCTGAGCAGTATGACATTAGTGATGTTGCCTTGTTAGCCAGGCACGTGAGGGACCCTGACGTATGCAGCGTGTGTGTGTCCTTAGTGCTGTGTGGCTCCTATAGCTGTTTACTTTGGCTGATGTATGTGTCAAGTATGGGCATTGGCATGTGAGTGTACTGGTGCCTTTGTCTTATTTCTATAAATAGTTGCAGATGTCATCCTCACCCCCTAATTTAGGTATGTATGTTCCATGGGGAGGTTCCTGCCATTTGCTAATATAGCTGCACAGAGATCAGAGGTGTTATTGTCAACTGTTGTCGCAGTTACATTGCAGTTGTTGTTTTGGCTACTGGATTACTGATAGGGACCTAGTTGATGTAGGATACATTTTGACTGACGAGTGCCTGGATGTAAGTTTGACGTAGTGGCCTTCCCACCTGTCGCTGCTTTCCCTTGGCTCCATTGTTGTAATTACAGGATGGCCCCATGGGACTGTTGTTGGTGCTGTATTTTGTCGTGCCCCAGCTTCAGTCTGTGCTGGCCATGCCCCCCTGCCGTGCCCCTTTACCCATGCCACTTCATATATATGCTGACTTACATGCATTGTGTAGGAGGTATTCCCCCCCCGGTTGCAGTTATCATTATTGCATTATAATTCCCCATGCGACTTACCCTGCATGTGCGTTGTGTCGTGGTAGTCTGCGCTGTCCTGTCCTTGAATCCCTGTGACGATGTCCTCAGGGATGGCGGCTGCGACCATCTCCTCCATGTGGTCCAGGGCCTCCTGGTGTGCTGGACTCCCCCCTCCAGTCTGCAGTGCTGCCTTCCTGTTCCTGGCCATTTTTTCTTTTGTCCTACGTTTGCAGTCATGCCAGCGTTTCTTACACTCGGTGACTGTTCTGCGTTCTTCAGCCACACTGTTGATCTTGTCCACAATTTTTTGCCATATGGCCTCTCTCCTACTGATTGGCAATTTAGAGGTGATGAACAATTGGTGCTGGTGTTCCTTCACCTCTTTAACCAGGATTTCCTGCTCCTCTGCACTGAAGCGACACTTTCTTTTTTTTCTATAAATGTCCTGGTTCCTGTATGCATATTCCTGGCTGGTTCCTGGTCTGCTGTCATCTTCCTGGGGTCTGTTGTGGCATCTGGGATCCATTTTGGCTGTCCTCTGCTGAAAGGGCAGTGTTCGCGGGTGATTTTGACGCTATTGCGTCAAAAAAAACGGTGCTTTCCGGGTTGCGCTGTCATAAATCGACCCACAGCGATTTGCGTCGCGTTAACGTTGGTTTCCTTTACGACTTGACGCCGCTGTGTGCGTCACGAAATAATGACTCCCACCTGTTGGTTGCGCAGCTTTGCGTCAAAAAGTATAAATATGGCCCTTAAACTTTTCAGTATAAGTCTTAGAACTCCCCACTGGTGGAATTAAAAAAATTTCCCATTCTGTATAATTCTAAACAGCTCTGGCCTTATGTATAAAATGAAGTCCTAATTGATGGTAATAGAACATTTCCCCATAATTTGCTGCTGTTTGGTAAACATCTTCACTTTCAAACACAGTTTAATATTCAAGCTTGAAAAGCATAGGATCAACTGTTTTCACATCCCAATCATCATAAACCACCCCACGTTTTATTATATAATTCATAGAAACCTTGACTACATATAGAATTTGAATCATTTCTGTCGGTCTATATATGTCAAATGAAACTTTATCCCAAACCATCCCATCAGAAATCTGTATAGCTGAAATGTTCACTAGGGGCAAGTCTTTGTGGACCCTATGCAAAGGCAAGTGAGGCATCAAAACCTCATCCACCAGTTCCACAGCTGAGCTTTCAGGAAGATAGTGACAATGTATCAGAAAGAAGAAAACAATGAGAAACCCAATCCAAAGGAGGAAGGCAAGCACAGTTAAGGGAGCCCAAAGATAATTCCATGGACACATTAGATAGTTTGAGCCAATTAAATAGCTTATGTGCACTTGTTGCAGGCGCCGTTGAAGATGAAGAAAAACAATTGTTGATGTTGGCAAAATAACCAGAAGTACTTTGTGCAAACACTGGAGCCATTGTAGGAGAATGAGAACTAGCAGATGTGTCCATTGGTGGTTTGCAGTAAACAGTCCTGTCTGTTTGTGTTGAATTTGAGTATAATGACTCAGAACTTTGAACATCTCTTGTGGTTGATGTAGTGAGAGGTACTGATGAATGCTCATTTTCCGCCCTCCCAATGCCCCGGAAGGTTTCATCATTGATGGTCACATTTTGGAGAGGCTCATCCTAACTGGCAGTGAGGGGGTGGGGAAACTGCTCAGGCTTCCTTGTGGTCTACTGTGTAGGACCGGCCACATGTTGTGACTTGTCTTTGTCAATTGAAACAAAGTGTTTTTTTCCTCTGCAACAAGGCAGTGGTGGTAGAATGACAGTTCAGGTACAGTGTATTCCCAGGACTGGAACCAGAGCTCAATATGCAGGGCCAAATTCTTTTTTCACAGCAATCTTTTCATGCACTAGAACCCCAACCTTTGGAATCTAGCTGGTAGACGTTGTTGGTGTATCCCTCATTCCCATGGTGGAGGCACATGCAGGTGAGTTGTCATCATGGAACTGTTGTAACTCCTGCAAGATAGTCACACATTCATTTATGTCAAAAGGTGTGTCCGTCGTCACCATACCAGAGCCATTAAGATCAGGGACATACATAGGCATGCTGAACAGAACCTCATATGGGGTGAGTCGTCCCAAGGACCTTCTGGACAGATTATTAAGTGCTCTCTGGACTCCAAACAGGTGGGTAAACTAACTACAACCTGAATCTAATACTCAGATGTCAAGGACTACTTTAAGTCTTGGTTCTTCCGCTCTACAACAGTATTTCCCTCTGGATGATATGGAGATGAGAAATATAATTGGACCCCCATTGTTGCCATGGTGTTCCTGAATTCCCTGGAGACAAAGGCAGGGCTCTGGTCTGAATTGAAAGCCACAACTGCATATGTTCTGATAAAGACATGCACATCTTTAATAATAGTTCAAGCCTCAGCTGATCACTGTGGCCGTACTCATAGAAATCTGGAGCAAGAGTCAACAGAGACTAGAATGTATTTGTATGCACCATCAGGCATTAGTAGACCACAATGGTTCAGGTACACACATTACAATGGTTTGTTGGAGATTAGGAGGGGTGTCTGTGGTGGGTGTTTGATGGTGGAATCTTTTATTTGTTAACAGATGTCGCAACAAAGGATATACTATTTGGCCTGTTTGTATGCACCTGGTCACAAGTAGTGTTTTTGCAACTATGCAATAGTAGCTTCCACACCTGCATGGGAAGAGGCAACCCACTCATGTTCTGCCTTTATTAGGTCTATCCTTTGATCTTGGTTGGGGATCACAACCATCATCCACCCCTGGTATGGTGCGAATGCGTAATTCTGGCAGGGGCTTGCTGTGAGCCAAAGCATTCACAGTAGCTAGTGTTTTATCATTCAACCTCGTCTTAATATGAGTAATCACAGCAACAGAAGTCGTAGCAATTGCTGACTTGGCTGCCTCACCCGCCGAGATGTTTCCTGCAACGTGTCTTCTTACACGTTGATGGCCAATTATATGTACTACATGGATATTTGATAGTGTCGCCTTTAGATCTGCTACCTTACCCCACAGAAGTCTGTGTTTGCTGGTGTTCCCTTGTGAATCTCTGAATCAGTTCTGGCACCAGTAATGCAGTTATTCATTGAAGGACTGGACACAATAGTATGAATCACACACGATTAGTGTTCGAAGGTCAGGATCTGTATGTTCCAGTGCCAATAACAGAGACTTTAGCTCTGCCAGTTGTGCAGTACAGTCCCCTAAAGTCTTCATTTATGTGTTCTGCAGGTGGAACTTGCCATCCCTTATGAACTCGCTCACTGCCACGGAAGCAGCAGAGTATTGCTATTTTGTGCCCATTACTGGTATTGCTCAGTAGGTGAAATGTTTGTAGGTGTTGGGCATTCAATTTCATATTGAAGGAACCCTTGTGTCTGAAGTTTTGGATCAAAAACATAATGAACATCAGTGGCCATCAGAGACGTTGCCCATTGGATCAAACGTGGATGTAATCCTTTTGTTTTTGGAATGCTGGCTTTTGTAACAGCCTCTAAGGTTGGTATAGGGGTCACAACAACAATGTGTTTCCCTAGGGCCAAATGTCTCTATTTTATGGCAGCCATCTGAACAGCTGTCAGAATTTTGTCCAGTGGGAGCAAAACGTTGTTCATCTGTGGAGTACAAATGTGATTTGTATGCTATGGGCATGGTGTCACCTTCATTGAATGTTACATAGGTTAACCCAGTGGCACCGGCAATTGTTCTGATGACCAAATTTGTTTTGTTGTCCCATGTATGTAAGTGTTTGCTTCAAACATGTCCTGTCACAAAACTCTGAGAACGTGTGGGTGTTCAACCATCCAATATGTGCTAGAAAAGTCTGGACATATCAGATTATAAAATGGTTTTACATGTTGTGAATAATCTGGAATGTAAATTCTGCCAAAATTACAAATGCCGAATGATTGTGGCATTTTGATGGTGTTTGGTGGTTGTTTTGTGGTATTTTGTGGTAGAGGGAATCTTCATCCGAACCTGCATGGTTCAGATGCAGCGCTGGGGCTTGTGCCAGTGCCCAGTCTCTAGCGTAAGCTTCTCTTAATTCTTCAGGGACAAGGACCAAGAACGATAGCATAATGACATCTTTCCCTAGTGGGAGATTATGGACAAAATCTGGTGGATAATCTTTTCAGCCAGTAAGATGTCATAACACAATGTTAATTTTTCCCAGAATATGACTTAAATTGTGCACTTTATGTCTCTGTGAATTTGTAATTGTAATTTGTAAACCCTATCTGGGAAAGAGACACACATGTCCGCTGTTTTGACTTCTAAATAGCCGTTAGTTGCTGTCACATCCAGAAGTTCTTAAAGAAACTGGTGAACTATTGTGACCTCGGCTGAACTGTCTAACAGAGTCAGTGCCCACTTTCTGTTCTTCAGTAAAGTTCTCATTATGTGTGACATTTCTAACTGAAGTTGCTGCCACTTTTTTTTTTTTAATAGTGCTTTTTCTTGGTGAGGTTTCTCTTCGTTTTTTATGGAAGGCTCTGATGAGCGTTGTGAATCTTTTCTTGGTTTCATTTACTTATTTTGTTGTTCGGAACGCCTGCCACTGCGTTTATCCAGTGAGTCGTGAAAGGAACAAGATTGGAATGTATCAATATATTGGTATATATCAGGAGTTTTTAAACTGTCTCTATTTCTCATACTGTAGCATTTCCCAGGGGTCTCCGGTCGTGGAGATTCTACTCTTTGTTTTGTAGTATCTTCATTTTGTTTTTATTTGTCCCAGCATTATTCAGAGCTCTCTGCTGCTTCCTTGGTAGAATCTTTTTTGGATTTAGCTTGTAGTTGTGGTTTACTTGGTCTGGTCCCCAGACTATAAAGACCTATACTTGAATAGCTTTCAGCGATAATCTTCGGCAGCTCGCCCGATCCTGCACAAGAACACCCCGGAGCCGTTGGCGCACTGCCAATATTACTGCTTCCCCTTAATGATTACTTAATATTATTTAAAGATACTGTGACAAGTTGCCCATTGATTACATCCCCAGATCTAGAGTTGGGCAGCCCTATATTCATCCTGAATTTGTTTTAACACATCCGGAAGACTCGCAAGTGTCGGTGTACCATGTGCAGTAGTGTAGAGTGCAGCAAACACTACCCCCCAAGTGGTGCAGTTGTCCACTGAGGGAACTATCCCAAATGGCAAGCACATTGTGAGAATTCTATATTTATCTTGGGGTCCTGTATGGGGAAACACTGCTTCCAAAGCACTCACTTTTTGTGCTAATCAAAACGGAATCTATTTACGTTTAGTTTGAACTCAACACATAATTGAATGCATGGTTGCACGATTTATTCCAGCTGTGGCAACATGTGGTTGTGCCAAAGCAGCCCTTGCTGGGGCGGTATTTAAAATCCACATTACAAATTGTATTAAACCTCTATATATTTCTACTAAATTAGTGTATAGATGGAGGACTTCTGCTACCGCCATTTGTAGGAGGCTGGCCTGGCTTGTAGTGGGTACCAGAGGTACTTACACCTTGTGCCAGGTCCAGTTATCCCTTATAAGTGTAGAAGAGGTGTTTCTAGCAGCTTAGACTGATAGAAGGTAGCTATGGCAAAGCAGCTTAGGCTGAACTAGGAGACATGTAAAGCTCCAACTATACCACTGGTGTCATATGCACAATATCATAAGAAAACACAATACACAGATATACTAAAAATAAAGGTACTTTATTTTTCTGGCACTATGCCAAAAGTATCTCAGTGAGTACCCTCAGTATGAGGATGAGAAATATACACAAGATATATGTACACAAACCAAAATTATGCAAGTAATATCAAAAGGAAGTAATGCAAGCAATGTAAAGTTACAGTAGATTGCAATAGGAGCACATAGGTATAGGGGCAACACAAACCATATACTCCAAAAGTGGAATGCGAACCACGAATGGACCCCAAGCCTATGTGAGCTTGTAGAGGGTCGCTGGGACTGTAAGAAAACAGTGAGGGTTAGAAAAATAGCCCACCTCAAGACCCTGAAAGGTAGGTATAAAGTGCACCTACAACCCCCAGAGAGCACAAAAGTTGTGATAGGGGGATTCTGCAAGGAAAATAAACACCAGCAATGCAACAACAGTGGATTTCCGGACCTGAGTTCCTGTAAGACAAGGGGACCAAGTCCAATAGTCGCGACAGTGTCGGGAGTGGGCAGGAGCCCAAGAAATGCCAGCTGAGGGTGCAAGGAAGCTGCCACCTGTTGGAAGAATCTTGGTGTTCTGCAAGAACGAAGAGGACTAGGAACTTTCCCTTTGGAGGATGGATGTCACACGTCGAGAAGAAGCTTGCAGAGGTGATCCCACGCAGAAAGACCGCAAACAAGCCTTGCTAGCTGCAAGGGTCACGGTTAGGATTTTTGGATGCTGCTGTGGCCCAGGAGGGACCAGGATGTCACCGCTTGGATGAGGAGACAACAGAGGGGGCGCCCAGCAAGTTGGGGAGCCCTCACAGAAGCAGGCAGCACCCGCAGAAGTATCTGAACAGGCACTTGGAAGAAGAGTGAACCAGAGTCCACGTGAAGTCACAAAAGGGAGTCCCACGACGCCGGAGGACAACTCAGAAGGTTGTGCACGGCAGGTTAGAGTGTCGGGGACCCTGGCTTGGCTGTGCACGAAGGAAATCCTGGAAGAGTGCACAGGAGCCGGAGCAGCTGTAAATCACGCGGTACCCAGCAATGCAGTCTAGCGCGGGGAGGCAAGGACTTACCTCCACCAAACTTGGACTGAAGAGTCCCTGGACTGTGGGAGTCACTTGGACAGAGTTGCTGAGTTCCAGGGCCACGCTCGTCGTGATGAGAGGTGACCCAGAGGACCGGTGATGCAGTCTTTTGTTGCCTGCGGTTTCAGGGGGAAGATTCTGTCGACCCACAGGAGATTTCTTCAGAGCTCCTGGTGCAGAGAGGAGGCAGACTACCCACAGAGCATGCACCACCTGGAAACAGTCGAGAAAGCTGCCAGGATGAAGCGATACAAGGTTGCTAGTAGTCGTCTTGCTACTTTGTTGCGGTTTTACAGGCATCCTGAGCAGTCAGCGGTCGATCCTTTGGCAGAAGGTGAAGAGGGAGATGCAGAGGAACTCTGATGAGCTCTGGCATTCGTTATCTGGTGAGATCCCCAAAGCAGAGACCCTAAATAGCCAGAAAAGGAGGTTTGGCTACCTAGGAAGGAGGATTGGCTACCAAGAGAGGTAAGAGCCTCTCAGAAGGAGCCTCTGACATCACCTGCTGGCACTGGCCACTCAGAGCAGTCCAGTGTGCCACAAACACCTCTGTTTCCAAGATGGCAGAGGACTGGGACACACTGGAGGAGATCTGGGCACCTCCCCTGGAAGGTGCAGGTCAGGGGAGTGGTCACTCCCCTTTCCTTTCTCCAGTTGCGCGCCAGAGCAGGGCTGGGGGATCCCTGAACCGGTGTAGACTGGCTTATGGCAGAGATGGGCACCATCTGTGCCCATCAAAGCATTTCCAGAGGCTGGGGGAGGCTACTCCTCCCCAGCCTTGAACCCTATTTCCAAAGGGAGAGGGTGTTACGCCCTCTCTCAGAGGAAGTCCTTTGTTCTGCCTTCCTGGGCCAGGGCTGTCTGGATCCCAGGAGGGCAGAAACCTGTCTGAGGGGTTGGCAGCAGCTGCAGTGGAGACCCCGGAAAGGCAGTTTGGCAGTACCCAGGTTCTGTGCTAGAGACCCGGGGGATCATAGAATTGTCCCCCCAATGCCAGAATGGCATTGGGGTTACAATTCCATGATCTTAGACATGTTACATGGCCATGTTCGGAGTTACCATTGTGACGCTGTACATATGTAGTGACCTATGTACAGTGCATGCGTGTAATGGTGTCCCCGCACTCACAAAGTCCGGGGAATTTGCCCTGAACGATGTGGGGGCACCTTGGTTAGTGCCAGGGTGCCCACACACTTAGTAACTTTGCACCCAACCTTCACCAGGTGAAGGTTAGACATATAGGTGACTTATAAGTTACTTAAGTGCAGTGGTAAATGTCTGTGAAATAACGTGGACGTTATTTCACTCAGGCTGCACTGGCAGGCCTGTGTAAGAATTGTCAGAGCTCCCTATGGGTGGCAAAAGAAATGCTGCAGCTCATAGGGATCTCCTGGAACCCCAATACCCTGGGTACCTCAGTACCATATACTAGGGAATTATATGGGTTTACCAGTATGCCAATGTAAATTGGTGAAATTGGTCACTAGCCTGTTAGTGACAAATTAATTTGGAAAGCAGAGAGAGCATAAGCACTGAGGTTCTGGTTAGCAGAGCCTCAGTGAGACAGTTAGTCATCACACAGG
Source organism: Pleurodeles waltl (assembly GCF_031143425.1). Classification (NCBI taxonomy): domain Eukaryota; kingdom Metazoa; phylum Chordata; class Amphibia; order Caudata; family Salamandridae; genus Pleurodeles; species Pleurodeles waltl. The sequence goes on along the minus strand of NC_090450.1, from coordinate 400,546,786 downwards.
GAAAACATACAGGGCACATACTTAAGAGCACTAGGACCCTGCCTGGCAGGGTCCCAGTGACACATAGACTAAAACAACATATATACAGTGAAATATGGGGTAACATGCCAGTCAAGATGGTACTTTCCTACACCATTGTACCAGCACCACCAATGTAGGAAGCTGGCCCTTTATGTGGTGTGTGAATACTGTGTAAATGGTCCACCGGTTCCCTAGTGAGTGGACAGCACTTGTTATGCAATGCCAAAGTGCTCTATTTAGGGGTGGTGTGTTCGAGCAGTCTTAGGCTTAACACAGAGGGGTTCAAGACTTCTACAAATACACACAATTGTTAATAAATGAGACGTGCATTCCTATGGAGATTGGTCACTGTAGAAAAAGGGTGCAGGCTCTGGCCATGTGGCCAGTCAGGCTGAACAAACATCAGGGCTCAGGCCTCATGATGTTCGGGCAGAGGTAGGCCCCTTTGGTCCTCTACTTCATGGCTCAGGGGCGACGGGTGCAGGGGTGTCCTTAGCAGTTGGGTTTTCTTTACCGGAGCAGTTGTGGTAGAAGAGGGCTCCGTGCAGAGGCTACAGGTGTTGTCAGGGAGTCCAGGAGGGGTGAAACCATGCTGTACTCAGACTCTGGAAGGTGGGGAACCTTTTTGGCACTGGTGGTTGACTTCAATTCTGGTCGGAAACAACATGTGCAGGGTTCCTTCTTCGGAGGTTGTTGTAGAACAGGCTCAGTGTTCATGAGAAGTTCCTCCCAGAACTCTGGAGTCACAGCTGCAGGGCAAGTTGACTTTCGTGCAGGTTTTGACCAAGGATGCAGACAGGTCAGCGGGGTTGGTATCAGGTCCGCAGCTTCTTTACTCCTCTTCTGATTATGCGGCTCTTCTGTGTCCTTGGTATTCTTATATCTGCAGGATCTGCTTCTCTGGTGCTAGGGGCTCCCCTAAATACTGAATTTAGGGGTGTTAGGGGTGTGTAGGATAGGAGACAATAGGCTTATGACCATTGGGATCTTTACGCCCCCAATATGGCTCCTGCTATGGGAAGTGGGCACAACCATGTCCCAGAATTCCTAAGTATGTCATCACCAAGATGGCTATTTCTGAAAAATCATGTCCACCTTGCAGTAACCCACCTTAGGGGTGGTACTAGACTGGGGGGTTCCCACCTGTCCAGGTCCATTCTGGCTCTGAACAGGGGCAGTGGCTTCCTCTCCTGTGAGGGGAGCCAGATTTGCATTGAGGCTTGCCATATTAGGAAGGCTAATCAGCAGGTCATCCTGGGGGAGGGTGTGTTACACCCTCTTCCCGGGCAGACGTTTGTGCTGAGCCTCCTGAGAGCAGAAGGCTCCCACCCTGAAAGTCTAAAACATTGTCTCGGGTGTCAGGCTGACAGAAACTGGTCAACGAGCATAGAAGAGGCTTCAGGGGCACCTCTAAGGTGCCCTCTGGGTGCATGTATTGGTAAATCCAACTCTGGCATCAGTGTGTGTTCATTGATACCAAACATCCCTATCTTCAGTGAAGCCTTCATGGAGCTGGGTAACTCGTATTGACCAGTGTCCAGCACATGCATTTCAAATGGCTTCCCTGGTAAATTACTACGTCTGAGAACTGACATAGCAGGGCCATATCTGCTCTTACAGATGACCTCACATAGGGCCGTAAGGCCTACTAGAGGGCTGACTTACATATATTGCATGCAGTGTTAGGAGACATGGCACAAATGTTGTGTGCCATGTTGTGTTTTCAATTTTGTCTGCACCAAGACAGGCAGCCTGCACTTGCAGCCAGTCATGTGCTTGGTAAGGGATCCCTTAGGGTGGCACAATTCGTGCTGCAGCCGTTAAGGACCCTCTTTAGTTCCCCAGGCCTTAAGTACCTGGGGTACAATTTACTAGGGACTTACAGAGGGCGCTAAAGGTTTTACCAGTTGGGGAAACAACTGTGCATTTATGGGAAAATACCTCTGGCACTGGAGACCTGGTTAACATGAACCCAGTGCAATTTCAGTCAAAATCACATCAAATACAAGGAAACACATGGGGGGTAACCATGTGAGAAAGAGACACTTTCCCACACTCTCTTTCTAGAGGTAGTAAAAGCAGTGCTAGAGTACCAAAGAACAAGCCAGCTGTGATCCCTTTCTACTCCTAAATAATATCCATTAATGCACTAGTTTCCAGGAAAAAACTTGGAAGTCAGTAGTTATTTGAGGATCCAGATGGACTCTGCCTTACATGTTCATGTTTGTTTGCATGGACTTCCAGAGTATTCCTTTTGACCCTCGACCACTTTAATAATTCTTCAAGACAGATTTTTTTAAATCCCCCATATCACCAATCCTTCTCTCTTCCCCTCATCAAACAGGTTCGCTATTTGCTAGCTGAAGAGCCTAGATCCAACTTCACATATCAGTTGGGTAGTTATTTGCCTGCACAGCTTACAATACAGGCTCACTGACACATTACTCATCAGCTCAGTGGTGTTGGTCTTCTTAGTCTCCTCCTCATCACTGTACCTGAATCCAGTGAACACCTTGACAAGTCTGGTAATTTTGGCCCCATGGACCACTGGTCTTCCTGCAGGGTGTTACAGTCATGTGCAAGGCATAGTCTTTTGTTCTGCTCCAAACTGACTCTTTGGGAGTAGGTCACGGGGGTTGTGCCTACTGTGCCAAACATGATACACCTCATAAACATACATAAGGCCTGATTCAGCTGCTTGACACATTTCATACAGCAGCAACTTTAAGAGCCAAGTCCTGCATTCACTTGTTTAGTGTACAGGCATTGCAACCCCCAAGAAACTCAGCTGCTGACACTGCCATGCACAGTGGTACAGTGCTAAAACTTTAACAGAGAGGGTCGGTGGTGTGGTAACTTTCAGTCATCCACATGTTGCTGTCTGCTTTTCACTGCTGCTGGCTAATTTAGCACGTCAAGTGAAGCTATTCGCCTGGTCTAACTTTCACTTTGGAGTTATTTAGCAGAAAGGCAGCTGCCATAAGGAAGTGCTTGTCTCCCTATCATTGGATGTCAGGGAAAAAGAGAGAGGAGGTAAGGTTAAGCACCAAGTGGAGGAAAGGATGACAAGATCAAGATGGTCAATGTTTCAGACCAAGGGCTGGGGAGAAGGATGGAGAGGCATCAGCATTCTGGAAAGCAAAAAGGAACAGCTGACTGTAATGTGCTGATAAAGGAGCAGTGAGTATGCAGTGCAGCTGAAGCAAAGTCTTGGGCTCAAATTTATACTTTTTCACCCAAATCTGCGCAAACCCAGTTTTGCGTGAAAAAGTTTACCGCCGGCTAGCGCCATTCCAAGACACCGGCCAGGCGTCTTATTTATGGAATGGCGCCATTCGGCACAAAGGATGGGCTAACGTCATGGAAAATGACGTTAGCCGGGTGGGGGTGGCGGTATGGGAGAAGGGGGTTTTGCACCAAAAAATGATGTTAGGCTGGTTAGAGTGAAAAAAGATGACTCTAACCAGCCTAGCGTCATTTCTTGACGCTAAACCTATCATACCATATGACTCCTGTATTATAAAAGACAGGAGTCATGCCCACCACCCCAATGGCCAGCACAGGGGACAAGGGTTCACTGGGCATGGCCATTGCACCCAGTGCTATGTAGGGTGAGCCATTTCAGGGCCCCCAATGGCACTTTGATGAAAATAATAAAATACTCACCTCTACTTACCTGTACTTACCTGGGATAGGGTCCCCTATCCTCTGTGGTCCATCTGGTGTGGGTGGAGGTGTCCCTGGGGCAGGCACCTGTGGACTTATTCCATGGTGTTCCACCATGGAAATAGGCCCACAGTTCTACTAACACCTGTCCTGACCCAGGCATTGAATAATGGTGCTAAGCAAGCTTAGCGCCATTATTTAGGCCCGCCTCCCTCCCGTGCACCATTTTTGCACAGGAGGATAAATAAGGCGCCTGGGCCTTAGAGTCATTTTTTGCCCGGGATCACCTACCTTGCATTTCTTTGATGCAAGGTAGTTTCCAGCTAGCAAAAAAGACTTTAACTCCAAAACTTTGGCGCTAGACAGATCTAGCCCCAAAGTATAAATTTGGAGTTAGGTTTGCGCTAAATTAGCGTTAAAAAAAAACACGAATTCAGCACAAAGCAAGTATAAATCTGGGCCTTGGTGCCTCTGTTTAAAGGAAATGGAGAGGGGATGTATGTACTGGCTCCATCAGCACCCTTAGGTAACGTTTAGTGCAGCAATGAGTTTCTTGACTATAGGGCAATGCAGAAATAGACTCAAAGATATAAGAGAGGGAGACCTTACATCGGGTCAGCAAGAAGGGTTTGCTGTAGAAGGAAACGTGGTGCCACAGACAGACTGGTAGGTTTAGATAAATTATTTAAACAGTGATTGTCAAGAGGTAGAGTAAAGGTTAGTGTGGCTGGGGGGTGACTGGTTTCAAAAGACATTTGGGCAGGGCGGCCATTTTAGAGGAGGCGTCAGATATTGGTGAAGGTTTCGGGAGAATGGAAGAGGAAGCTAGGACATTTTTGAATGGCTCATGCCCGCCAGCTTAAAAGAAGGGGCTGGTTTGCAGCGGCTGGCTTAACTGCTGGAAGATGATCAAAAAGGAATAGAGGATAGAGAGGGAAAGAAAGTTACAGAAAAGAGCGAGGGGTCGTAAAACTGCTGGAAAGATAGCCAAATTGTTCGTTAGTCTAATGGGGGTGTGCAAACGTATGGACCAGAGAGCTGCTCACGTATACTGTATTAGGCCGGTTGCCTACTACAGTATATTGTACATAGAAAGCAGTCTCCAAATAGCACGAGGGGCACAACCTAAATTCTTAATATCTCAAAACATATCTTTAGTCATTTTCTTATGCACAAAACTAGCCAACACAAGTTTCGCAACAAAACAATAAGTTCCTCAGGACCCCAACATTAATATTGTGTGCCATCCTAGAAGATAGAATCAGAACACACAAAACATTATAAAATAAACATATATATATATGGATCCATAAGTGAAAGATTCACATATTCTTTATTGTTTTTACATTGCGCTTCTTAAACATTTGCATGTACCTATCACATTCTAAAACTCCTGCACTTTCCAAAAATATTTTAATAATCTGGCTGAATAGCCTCAAATTCTATCTTGTCCTTCATGATTATATTTTTACTACCTGAAAAAGATGATCATAAAATTACAGTACCGATACATAATATCTCAAATCAGACGCATATAGTGCATATGAAAAATATCTCATCAAGAGGATCTCATCTTCCTTACAGAGAGAAGGACTACGCCGTAAATCATCCAGTTGACTATAAATATATTTCTTTCTTTTCGAATCTGAGTTCTAATACTTACGTTACTGGAGCTTCATTAAACATAACTTGAAATGTGAGCTCCTGCTTTCTCATAACATTCCCATAAGATTATATCACTTATACATCCCACACATCCATATTTCATCAGGTTCACGCAATGTGCCAGCATCCACAACATCAGCTCGACTTTGGAGTCTCACAATTCTTAAATACTTTCTAAGTATATAAATAACACACATAGGCCCAGATTTAAGAAAAGTGGTGCTTCATTATATGAAGCACCACTTTTCCTTTGCCCCATTGAGCCTCCCTCTAGCACCACCATGTGTGCACCATATTAATGAAACAGCACACCATGGTGCAAGGTAGATCAATAGCGTCATCATTTCTGATGCTATTGTGGTACTTTGCAGGATTAGCGCCAAAAATGTTGGTGCTAATCCTGCAAAGTACATAGAGGCCCATTATAAACAATGGTGTGCCTCAATTTAACGCCTGCACTGAGCAGGCGCTAAAAATGATGATGATAATGGAGGAAAGCCCCCCTTGCATACATTATGCCTGGTGCAGGCATAATGTGGCACAAGGGTTTACAAAGTGGTGCAGTGCATGCATCACACCACTTTGTAAATTTGGCACAGCATTTTTGCCAATCTAACACCACATTAACATAAAAGTGGCGCTAGGCCTTTCTTAAATTTGGGCCAAAATGTATTAAGTTACTAAATACCATATAAAACCAACAAGTAATCAGTTAATCAATCTCTCTCTTCTAAAAAAAATATTCAAATGCCAGGTTCAACTGTGCAACAAATAAATAAGTCAATATAAATTTCTCCTTTTTGCTAAAAGCAATACATCACACTTTATGTTAACGATTTCCAAATACATCTCACCTCTAAAATTAAATGTAGCATAGTGCCATCCTACAAATCGTGATCTTCAGTACATGTATGATGCAAAGCAAATCCTACAAGATGGCCATGGTATTTATATGAAGGTTAAAAATGGCTGCATGTGTGTTCACCCCATTCATCGATTCTTTGCTATTAGAAAGTAATAAGCTCTATGATAAAAGTGTTTCCCAATTCAAAATGCCCTTTCCAGTACTGATAAACGTTCTGGCTAGACCTTTGATAAAAGAAAAAAATACTAAGATATATATATATATATATATACATATATATATATATATTACCACTAGGTAGTTATAGTTAGGACTATGTTTCCATAGAAAAAATGGTTTTTGACTTGCCTATATCTTTGGCACCGTTTGACGAATCTTCACGAAATGTTTATAAAAAAGTGTTGCTGTGATTCTTGTTACACATGGAAAGTTTCGGGGTGATCCCGCAAGCGGGGCAGAGAAAAAGGGGGCTAAAAAAACATTGAATTTCCCATGTTAATTCCTACAGGATTCTTTAGACATGACTACAGGCCACAAACCACTGGATGGAATTATAACAAATTTGGCAGAAAGCTAGCTGTTGGTAAGCAAATTACTCTTTCTCCTATTTGGTGTGAATGTGTTCAGTACTTTTTAAGATATTAAAAGGAAAATACATTTGTATATCTCTGGCCACGAATAATTTGCAAAATTGTTTGTGAATACATGTGCGAAAAGAAGCGCTGCAATTGGCTGACTGCAACCTGACTACAAAGTTGCGGCTACCATTTTTTTTCATGGGCCATGCCCCCCAGGGTGAAAATCCAAATTGAAAGTGGCATAAGTGGTCAGGGTGAAGGTGCCCTGACCCCAGGGGTGTGATATAGGTACGTGTTAGGTGCAAATTATGGGTTTAAATAATTTTGCATCAGCATGCTCGATACCTGAGAAAATTCACAAATTTTCACTAATTATTCAGAAATATGGAAAAATATGTTCACTAGAAAAAAAACCTTTGAATGACGCCAAAGCTTTCCATGCACAACAAGAATCACAACACTATTTTTGGAAAATTTCAGGAAGATTTGTCAAACGGTGCCAAAGATATAGGCAAGCAAACAAATGCTTTTCCTATGAAAACATGGTCCTCACTATAGCTACCTACTGGTAACCGTCAGTAGGATATATATATATATATATATATATATATATATATATATATATATATATATATATGTATATATTACCTAGTGTTCGGCACTAGGTAGTTATAGTTAGGACCTAGTTTCTATAGAAAAATAGAAAAAGCTGTTTTTTACTTGCCTATAACTTTGGTGTCGATTGGCAAATCTTCACGAAAATTTCCACAAACATTTGACAGTATCGTCAGCTGCTATCTGGAAAGTTTCAGGGTTATCTGTAAAGTGGGGGCCGATCTAAAGGTCGGTAAAATGTAGAGTTTGTCCAATGATAATTCCCATCGGAAAAATTGAACAGTGATAGCGCCAAAACCAGAAAGACTAAATTACATCAAATCTGACAGAAAAGTAGCTCTTGTTCCAGAATGGGCCTTTTTTGTTATTTGGTGTAAATCTGTTCAGTATTTTTAGAGAATTTATGGGGAATCCAAATGTGTATATCTTGGGATGCAAAGGATTTGCGACCCCTCCCGGTCATGGCTGAGACCTGATTGGCTGACAACACTTCAACGAGAAAGTGCTATCAGCCATGTAGGGGCTTGGACTCCAACAGGCTAAAAAGTTCTTTTTTTTACTGAGATTCATTGAGGATCCTCAATCTGGTGAAAATGAAAAAAGAAAATGAAATGCAAACTCCTGCGCTTAATTTTTCTCAAGCCACTGGGTGGGCCAAGTCCAGGGGCCAATGTTAATTTCTAATGGGGTGCAGCCTAGCCCCCACCGATAGACCCCGTGGACCACCACCTCTCCGGGGCTTATTTAAAGTATGTGGGGCACAGCACTGGGGAACACCACCTACCCAGGGTGATTCATTAAATGTGTGCGGGAGGGGCTGTGTTGCCCCCCGTACCCTGAAGACCACCACCCCGGGGCAAAATGTTTAATATATGAGAGGGAAGACTAAAGTGTAGGAGGCTGGACTGGCTTGTAGTGAGTACCTACGGGTACTTGCACCTTGCACCAGGCCCAGTTATCCCTTATTAGTGTATAGGGTGTCTAGCAGCATAGGCTGATAGATAATGGTAGCTTAGCAGAGCAGCTTAGGCTGAACTAGGAGACGAGTGAAGCTCCTACAGTACCACTAGTGTCATATGCACAATATCATAAGAAAACACAATACACAGATATACTAAAAATAAAGGTACTTTATTTTTATGACAATATGCCAAAAGTATCTCAGTGAGTACCCTCAGTATGAGGATAGCAAATATACACAAGATATATGCACACAATACCAAAATATGCAGTAATAGTATTAGAAAACAGTGCAAACAATGTATAGTTACAATAGGATGCAATGGGGACACATAGGGATAGGGGCAACACAAACCATATACTCCAAAATTGGAATGCGAACCACGAATGGACCCCAAACCTATGTGACCTTGTAGAGGGTCGCTGGGACTATTAGAAAATAGTAAGGGTTAGAAAAATAGCCCACCCCAAGACCCTGAAAAGTGAGTGCAAAGTGCACTAAAGTTCCCCAAAGGACATAGAAGTCGTGATAGGGGAATTCTGCAGGAAAGACACAAACCAACAATGCAACAACGATGGATTTCCAGTCGAGGGTACCTGTGGAACAAGGGGACCAAGTCCAAAAGTCACAAGCAAGTCGGAGATGGGCAAATGCCCAGGAAATGCCAGCTGTGGGTGAAAAGAAGCTGCTACTGGACAGTAGAAGCTGAGGTTTCTGCAGGAACAACAAGGGCTAGAGACTTCCCCTTCGGAGGACGGATTCCTCACGCCGTGGAGAGTCGTGCAGAAGTGATTTCCCGCCAAAAGACCACCAACAAGCCTTGCTAGCTGCAAATCGTGCGATTAGTGTTTTTGGATGCTGCTGTGGCCCAGGAGGGACCAGGATGTCGCCAATTGCGTCTGGGGACAGAGGGGGCGTCGAGCAAGACAAGAAGCCCTCTCAGCTGCAGGCAGCACCCGCAGAAGTGCCAGAAACAGGCACTAAAAGGATGCATGAAACGGTGCTCACCCGAAGTTGCACAAAGGAGTCCCACGTCGCCGGAGAACAACTTAGGAGGTCGTGCAATGCATGTTAGAGTGCCGTGGACCCAGGCTGGACTGTGCACAAAGGATTTCCACCGGAAGTGCACGGAGGCCGGAGTAGCTGCAAAAGTCGCGGTTCCCAGCAATGCAGTCTGGCGTGGGGAGGCAAGGACTTACCTCCACCAAACTTGGACTGAAGAGTCACTGGACTGTGGGAGTCACTTGTACAGAGTTGCTGGATTCAAGGGACCTCGCTCGTCGTGCTGAGAGGAGACCCAAGGTACCAGTGATGCAGTTCTTTGGTGCCTGCGGTTGCAGGGGGACGATTCCGTCGACCCACAGGAGATTTCTTCGGAGCCTCTATTGCAGAGAGGAGGCAGACTACCCCCACAGCATGCACCACCAGGAAAACAGTCGAGAAGGCGGCAGGATCAGCGTTACAGAGTTGCAGTAGTCGTCTTCGCTACTATGTTGCAGTTTTGCAGGCTTCCAGCGCGGTCAGCAGTCGATTCCTTGGCAGAAGGTGAAGAGAGAGATGCAGAGGAACTCGGATGAGCTCTTGCATTCGTTATCTAAGGAATCCCAAGAGACAGAGACCCTAAATAGCCAGAAAAGAGGGTTTGGTTACCTAGGAGAGAGGATAGGCTAGTATCACCTGAAGGAGCCTATCAGAAGGAGTCTCTGACGTCACCTGATGGCACTGGCCACTCAGAGCAGTCCAGTGTGCCAGCAGCACCTCTGTTTCCAAGATGGCAGAGGTCTGGAGCACACTGGAGGAGCTCTGGGCACCTCCCAGGGGAGGTGCAGGTCAGGGGAGTGGTCACTCCCCTTTCCTTTGTCCAGTTTCGTGCCAGAGCAGGGCTAAGGGGTCCCTGAACCAGTGTAGACTGGCTTATGCAGAAATGGGCACCATGTGTGCCCATGAAAGCATTTCCAGAGGCTGGGAGAGGCTACTCCTCCCCTGCCTTCACACCATTTTCCAAAGGGAGAGGGTGTAACACCCTCTCTCAGAGGAAGTCCTTTGTTCTGCCATCCTGGTCCAGGCCTGGCTGGACCCCAGGAGGGCAGAAGCCTGTCTGAGGGGTTGGCAGCAGCAGCAGCTGCAGTGAAACCCCGGGAAAGGCAGTTTGGCAGTACCAGGGTCTGTGCTACAGACCACTGGGATCATGGGATTGTGCCAACTATGCCAGGATGGTATAGAGGGGGCAATTCCATGATCATAGACATGTTACATGGCCATATTCGGTGTTACCATTGTGAAGCTACATATAGGTAGTGACCTATATGTAGTGCACGTGTGTAATGGTGTCCCCACACTCACAAAGTCCGGGGAATTGGCCCTGAACAATGTGGGGGCGCCTTGGCTAGTGCCAGGGTGCCCTCACACTAAGTAACTTAACACCCAACCTTTACCAGGTAAATGTTAGACATATAGGTGACTTATAAGTTACGTAAGTGCAGTGTAAAATGGCTGTGAAATAACGTGGACGTTATTTCACTCAGGCTGCAGTGGCAGGCCTGTGTAAGAATTGTCAGAGCTCCCTATGGGTGGCAAAAGAAATGCTGCAGCCCATAGGGATCTCCTGGAACCCCAATACCCTGGGTACCTCAGTACCATATACTAGGGAATTATAAGGGTGTTCCAGTAATCTAATGTAAATTGGTAAAATTGGTCACTAGCCTGTTAGTGACAATTTGAAAGAAATGAGAGAGTATAACCACTGAGGTTCTGATTAGCAGAGCCTCAGTGAGACAGTTAGTCATAACACATGTAACACATTCAGGCACACTTATGAGCACTGGGGCCCTGACTAGCAGGGTCCCAGTGACACATACAACTAAAACAACATATATACAGTGAAAAATGGGGGTAACATGCCAGGCAAGATGGTACTTTCCTACATAAAGGCCTCCCCCCGCAGCCCTAGGGACCACCACCTCCCCAGGTGATTAATTAAATATGTGCAGTGGCCATGAGGCCCCAGTGACCGCCACACTCAGGCATTATTGAAATTGGGTGCAGGGGTTGCTCGGGCACCACCAGACTCGGGGACCACCACCTCCCCAGGGCAATTAAGGAAAAAGGTGGGTGGGCCTGCAGCGGGGATCACCACCTTCCGGGACAAATACTAAATAATGATAGGGGGTCTGTGGTGGACCACCAAGCCCTGGGGACCACACCTCCCCCAGGGCTATCTCCACATTGGGGGGGGGGGGTCACACAGCCCACCTCAAAGAGCCACCGATAGCTCTTGGGACCGCTGCCCCCAGGGCTGGCTTCCGCTATGTCCCAGGGAGCCCACCCCTGGGATATCATTGTATGCTGTGGCTTGGCTGCAGTTTTGAAGCTGTCAAGCAGGTCCCGCTGTCAGAAAGTGGAGTTTTCATCTTTGTCCTCTGCACACAGGTCTACGTGCAGGGAATAGAGATGAAAGGTTTGCTTCAGCAACCACAGAGCTGCTACTTAAAGCAGCTCCTTGGTTGCTGAAGCAATGGGAACTCCGGGAAGGCCTTGAGGCTTCTCCCGCAGTCCCAGATAGCCCATAAAGGGCTTGTTATAACATAAAAAAACACCTAGGGCCCCCAGATAGCCCATAAAGGGCTAAAAAAAGGAAAAAAAATGAATAGCTCAGCCGGACACATATCCTTTCTACAAATGTTTAAGGCACATACAGAAAGGTGATCTTACCTTTTTTAAATTACAGATACTTGTTTCAATTTGTCCAGAAATAGCTCATTCTAAGTATAACATATATCAAAGCCAAAAGAACTCTATTTCTCTCCCTCTCGCTCTCTTTCTCTCTCTCTCTCTCTCTCTCTCTTTCAATCTTTCTCCCACTCACATATCTACTCAGGCACTTATGCACCCACTCACAGACCGACCAACACACTCACACACCCACTCACAGACCCACTCAGACCCTCATGCACCCACTGACACCCTCATTCAGACCCTCATGCACCCATTCACAGACCCACTCAGATAGTTACACACCCACTCACAGACCCACTCAGACTCTCACACACCCGCTCACAGATGCATTGACACCCTCATGCACCCACTCACAAACCCACGCACACACTGATGCATCCTCTAAACACTGATGTACGCACTCTCGCACCTAGACAGACACTTACATATGCTCTCACCCCCAGATGCACCCTCTCACACCTATTCTCACACCCAGAGAGGCCATGGCCAACTCCCACCATGCACAGCCAAAGGGCCGTGCCCAGCATGGGGTTGGGTGGTTAGGGGGAGTTGGCCTCAGGGTCTGGCTGCAGGCCAGGTCTTGCAGGCAACCTCTGCTGCGCACGGGTGAAGGCTGTGCATGGTGGGAGGTTGGGTGCTTATAGGGAGTTGGTCTCATGGCCTGGCTGTAGGCCAACCACTGATGCGCATAGTTGAAGGCTGTGTGCAGCGGCTTTGATTTGATAAAAAAACTATAGACATTCACTGAAAAAACAAAGGTTACAGGGACGTTATAGTTAGGAAATTGAATTTAAAAAATAGAAATTCACTTAAAAAACAAAGGTTATAGGGACTTTATAATTAGGCTCACATTTTAAACTTACAAAACCATAGAAATTCACCAGTTATAGCTAGAGTTACATTAACTAACTATAACGCATGCCCTAAGGTAAACATAACTCACGCCCTTGCCATGCACTGCTAATTAACCCACAAATTACGGCACTCATGACATCTTTGATAACATCATTGATAATATCAATGTAATATTTGAAGTGAACTTTTTGACAAAAAAAAACTAAGCATGTTGGGGGCGCAAGTTATAGTTACTTCAGGGCATGAGTGTGACATCGTCATAATTAGTGAAAATTGTAATGTTGTTTAAACAGAGCATCACACTTCATTATATTGCACAAATTACTCAGGATATCTTGGCACTCATGTCTGCCAAAATTATAAGTTATTCAAAAATGGAAATTAATAAAGATTAAAAATTCAAAATTAATTCATATTGTCTCACCTCATTTCAGTAAGTAATAACCCAAGTGGAGATACTTTCAAACCTCTTGCAGCGTAATTGTCACCCCATTACACAACTGACCAGGCAGTCAGACATATTTCGTTAAATCATAGCGAAGTGAGTATACTCTGAGAAACATGCATGATTATCATCCCCAAGCAATCAGACATATTTCATTACATCAAAACCCATGCGGGTATACTTGATTCAAGTATTAACTTTGCCAAGTGGCTTAGCCTCACACATTCTGACTTGTCTGATGATATGTGATAACATGGTAGAAAAGGATACGCTGATCAACAACTCCCTTGTTACACAATTGTTATGTGTAACACCCGTGATATTAAAAAATATTTTACATTACTGTTTAGAAAGCCTCTTGTTCGATGTGAGGGAATTGAAACTATAAGTGTGTATGCAAATCTTCCTCAATATTAAAACATTTGGGGGTTTTCGAATTGAGTTCCAGTATATATCTGGATTCTAATTGCCTCAATTTTGTCTCCCTCTTGCCACCTCTGGTATTCACTAGGGTTGCATCAATAGCAAAGTACCTAAAAAATTGGTATTGCTCTGATGCTGTTCTTGAAAAGTGCCTGTAAACAGGGTATGTTTTGTGTCCTTGCTTTATTGCCTGCAAATGTTGTGATATTCTTTTATGAAAAGGGTGCATAGTGCTCTCTACATATACTAATTAGAGTGGCTGATATGTTTTAGTATCACCCCATGTCTACATGCTTTGCACTGCCCACATTTTCCTAACCCTCTTTGGCTGCTTAGCTATGTGATCCTGGAAGAAGCAGTAGTCTTGGGACTGGTCTTAACTGACTCCTGTCTCATGGATTTTGCTTTTCTGAATGTTAATCTTGGCCACCTTTCCCACCACAGGGTCATTCCTAATCAGATACCAATATTTCCTCAAAATAGATGTTATTGGTCAGTGCTGTTTATTGTCCATGGTAACCAATCTAAAGTGTGAATCAACCTGCTCCGGTCTTCCTTTTTGGTTCCTAGAATTTTCAAACAGCAGCTCCCTCCTAGATTTCAATTTTGATTTCCTTTTAACTTCTTCAATGTTCGTTGTGGAACACCCTCTGCCTAAAAATCTCTCTGTTAGAGCTTCTAGGTCTGTCTCATCTTCTACACTTTCAATGCAGTTCATTTCACTCCAAGGCTTTCCCCCATAAGGGATACTGTTTATCAGATTTTTAGGGTGGAAACTGGAGGCATGAAGTACAGTGTTATCTGAGGTTTGTTTTCCAAACCATTTTGAATTTGACAATATTTTTATTTGTTATGTTTTACATAAACAGTGAGATCTAAAAAAAATGACCTTAGAATGACAAATAGTACTTGTGAGCTGCAGGTTGAGGTTATTGTCATATTCTGGTGATGTTCTCAGTACATTTCCATACTAGGAATAGGTCATCTATGTACCTGCTCCAATGTACCATGTATTCTGACCATTCCACATGATACTCCATCTGGACCGCTTGCTCCTCCCACCAGCCCATATGCAAATTTGCACAGTTGGGGGCAGAGCAGGTGCCCATCGCTGTATCCCGGATTTGGTAAAACAGCTCCTTATTGAAGAGAAAAAAGTTACATTCCAAACACCTCTGGATCATTGTTATCAGCATCTCAGTGTGTTTCCAAAGTGTAGTGGTCCTAACATTGAGAAAATGTTTCAGTGCCCTAATTCCATCTGTGTGCTGTATACTTGTATATAGTGCAGTTACATCAATGGCAATCATGGTATAATCATCTTCTCAGGGTGTATCGTAGTTTTTTAGAACATTTCCAATATCTTGGATGTATGAAGGTAAGTTCTTGACAAATTCACTCAAAAAGAAATCCACATATTTGGAAGTGT
The DNA here is from genome assembly GCF_031143425.1 of Pleurodeles waltl. Taxonomy (NCBI): domain Eukaryota; kingdom Metazoa; phylum Chordata; class Amphibia; order Caudata; family Salamandridae; genus Pleurodeles; species Pleurodeles waltl. Next base: position 400,531,528 of record NC_090450.1, on the reverse strand, counting down.
TTTTAAAGGCACTGCCTATGGCTGAGATGTTTGGTCACCCTGGTTGTTTTTCTTTGTCTTTGTGTATTTTCAGAATCAGGTATAGCACAGGCGTTCTGGGATGATCAACTCTGAGAAACTGGTATTCCTCATAGTTTATTAATCCTAAATCATGACAGTCTCTCAACTGGGAGTTATATTCTTTCTGTACATTTGTCATAAGGGCCGGTGAAACTCTGCTATAACATTCTACATCATTTAGCTGTTTATACGCCTCCTCCATATATTTGTCTTTTGGCCACAGACCAAATTGCATCCTTTATCCGAATTCCTGTGAATACAATTGGTATTTCTTCTCCGCTTGTTCATTAAGGCAAAATATTGTTTTTCTTCAGTGCCCTTGTTTGTTCTTTTGTTTAATTTAGTATATAAATTATTAAGTTCTTCGCTTACAAGCTCACTGTATGTGTCCAATAGATCCCAGGCATCGACTGTGTAAATTTAGATTTTGCTCTGAAATCTGTTGCTACTTCCCAATAAATATCAGTATCCTATATCTACACTGATTGTATCAACAGTAATTGCCTCATTTAGCCCCAAGTTCTCATGTTCAAGTTCTTGCAGGGCTATCATTACTTTCATGTCTACTACTCGCAGGGCACTTTGATTGTCTACTGTAGATAGCCAAGTCGTTTTTTTCCTTTGGTTGCACCAGAACAAAAACTTGTTTAATTTCACAGCTCTCATAAACATGTCAAAATCAATCCTTGTGTGGGTGTATTGCATGTCTTTTGGAGGGCAGTATAATAGCCCCAATTTGAGTACTTTCTCTTCCTTTGGTGATAAGTGAATATTTGCTCAATGAATAATCATGTTGCTGTTGACATTTGTTGTCATTACTTCTTGCCTCATCTTGCTTGTTTCCCCCTGTCTTGTGCTTTCTCTGGTATGATTGCACATTTTTATCCTCTGCCTCTTCCTCTTTGCGGTTTTGGTTGTTTACGAGGGTGCAGATTGAACATGCAATCTTGCCTTAAGAAATCTAGGACCAAATTGCTCAGGGCAGGCATTGAATTGAGGCACACCATTGTTTAGAATGGGCCTCTATGTACTTTGCAGGATTAGCTCCTATATTTTTGGCGCTAATCTTGCAAAGCACCCCAATAGCTCAGAAATTATGACGCTATTGATCTTAACGTGCACCATGGTGCACTGTATCATTACTATGGCGCACACATGGTGGCTTTAGGGGCACAATGAGGCTCAAGAAAAGTAGTACTTCATGTAATGAAGCACCACTTTTCTTAAACCTGGGTCCAGTTCTTCATCTACAGAGGAAACCTTTGGTCCTGTTGGCACGGTGTCCTCCAAATCTATATCTACTTCTGAGCTGGGGACACTTCTGTGCTCTCGAATTGGCGCTTCACCCTCTATGTTTCTTTCAGACATGTGTTGCTGTCCTTAACTATCAAATGTTTTTGCAAAAGTAAAGATTTGTCCACACACCTAATCTATTTGATCTCTTTTGAATTTTAGTGCTTTTCTTACTTTTATCGAATCTTCCAAATATTTCAAGTGATCTTTCAACTCACTGTTGAACTTTCAAACAAAGTCCTGATCGGCCTCTTTGGTTAGCCTGTTCTGGATGCTTTTAATTTCTTCCAAGATTTTCTTTCTATATATCTCAGCGCACTTGATTAGAATGCCCTGCATCCAACTTGATGATTCATTAAAATTATCTGCCCATTCCCTTAGCATATCAGGATTGGGATTTGAGTATTCTTAGTTCCCCTGGGATACGTCCCACTTCCAGATAGCGTTAAAGAGATTTGCACTCCCCCAACATATATATTTCACTCTTTTTTACTTTTCCAATCGTTTCAATTTGGATGATAAGTTATTGCTGTGATATACTGTTTCTCCTCCTATGCTTGTATCCACAAGCACAGTGTCAGCATCATCGAAGACTCTCAGTAGAGCTTCCTCCCTCTCTCTCATGAACTTCTGTAGCTGGAATGCTATGCTCGTTTTCTTTGCTGTCCATGTTTGCACCTTGCTTTCATTGCTTTCTCCATGTCAAGGTGTTTGTGTGTGCACATACAGCTCTAACTTCTCAGTTTAGTGGAATCGTCCTCCTCCGCTAGCCAAGTCTCTCAGGCTACCATACACGTGCTATTTCACAATAGATATTGTATTTCCTTCACCACTGGCTGCTTTCTTGTGCTTTCGCAGACACACCCAAAACTACACATTTTCACTCAATGCGGTCACCCCTTCTTCCACTCTCTCTCATCATTTGAATTTTTAGTCATTTTCGTTTTCTAATAATTTATCATTTTGGCAGAGATGATTGCCAAGATGTCATGTGTAATGTGTGCAATATAATGAGGTACCACCCTCTGTTTAAACAGCATTACAATAGTCTGATTGAGATGATGTCACACTCTGTGAGTGTGTAAATACTTTTCCAAAATGGTGCCTCACTGTCTGTGAGCAAGGCTGCAGGACAGCTGAAATGCATCAGAGGGGTTTTTCAGTGGCTCAATAAATTATCTGTGAGAAGCAATTCATAGCGTCAACATTTTTTACTCTAATCCTGCAAAGCTCCAAACTAGGGTAAAAAATGTTGATTCTAGTTCCCTAACTACTGCTATGGTGCGCCGTATCTTAGATACAGCGTACACATGGTGGTGTTAGGGGAATGCTAAGGGGTTCAAAAAAGTGATGCTGCACTGGGTACAGTGCAACTTTTTAAAAATCTGGCCCTAGGTACCTACCATCCCATATATTTCTAGGTGCAAAACTAAAAATATAATAATCTAGCTCACTAAACATAGCTGAGCTGCTGAACCACTCTTGCAACTCTATCTAGCATCAGTTTCAGCTTAATTCTCTCAATCACATTCAAATAGTATTTAGTCCTCAACACTTCTTGGATGTCCTATTGCACACCCAATTATTCAGTTACCATTCTCTATTCTTGCAACTACATTTTAGATTCATAATCCTCATTAAAGCAGAATTCCACAGTCCTGCTCTTCACTTATATGCCCAGCTCTTCGGTATTTTAGTATATTAAGCTGAGCATGTTACTCTATTTACTGCTCTTGAAGACTTGCCTGGCACTCCTCGTCTGTATGTAATACTATCTCTACAGCTCTCAATCTATATATCCATATCCATAGAGCCTCTAACTTACATAACTTCAGTTCCCCGTTCCTTCCTCTTCTGAGTGGTGGAATTGTCATTATGCCAGTAAATATAATATTTGTGATCACCAAGCTTTTGTGGTCATTTTCCAAATTAAAAGATAAAGGGTATGTCTGATATTTATTTCTTAAGGCTCTTTTGGGTTCCCTCCACCTTATCTTCAACTTTATAATTGTTATCCCAACTCTATCTTGTTACATATAGAAGCAATGATACAAACAGAAATAGAAGAATTACAGTTTGTGAGTTCCTGTATATTATATTTCTTGTTCTTTGCATTACCAATGAAAGTAATTTGTTTGCCATTGGTATATGGAAAGCATGTACAATATCCACATTTGAAGAAACCTTTCTCCATACAAAAAACGCATGTATCCTGTTTGTTACACTGTATTTGAACGTACCAGTAGGACAAAACATTTTCTTTCAATGCAGTGTTCAAACTGTAGGTTATTTGAGGGCTTGCATTCATTTACTTCGACACATGTATAACTTCTCAGCAAATGGCATTATTTCCTAATAAATTCCATAAACTCTTGAGGTCTCAGCTATAACCTTCAATAGTAGACGTACATTATCGAATTGATTCAATTTTCTTCTAGGCTCAATTTTAGGTTTAGAAAGTTTGCTTTTAACCTGTTTATTTGCTGCCTTCGCTTTCTTACAATTTGCCCGGTTATATCTTCTTTCACTAAATCGATTATATATATATATATATATAGCACATATTTCTCATACAGTTCATTTTTACAGCATAGCTGCTTAGCATGTAACAATTTCCATAGGATCCCTATTCACTTGATCTATAGGGTCTCATATTGGTGCATGTAATGTATTGTTGGTTTATTGTTGTTTTATATAAATGATAACATCATCTGTTATTTTCAACATACAATTCACAGTATAGAATTTCAATAGTGTCACTGCTAAACTATATCCTAAATTGAGCATTTTTCATTTACATTTAAACAATCATGAAATGTTCTCAGTTTGTACAGATGTTCTTTTCCAAACCAGAAAAACACCATCATTAAACAACATCAAATTCGTATTTGCCATCATTATTCTTCTGCCCCCTCTCTAACCTCCCCATGAAAAGGATGTCTTAAGAGGAAGTAAAGAGGGAGTGAATCTACTGATAATTGACATAACACTTATTTGTCTCTACAGACCAGTTTGATAGAGGAAGAAATGATTCTTCTGTCCAAATGATGTTAGCTCCTATAGAATGTGGTTGTGCATCAGATAATTAGAAGATTTTGTTTCCATGAACTCTTTCATAGCTGAGAACACTTATCAGTGGTCTGTGCATGTTAAAAATGGTTTAACATCCATCTTGGTAAAATTGCAATTAATTAATAATACAATTATGCTCATGCAGCATTATGTAATCCTTTTAAAGAAATATTTGTATCTTTAATATAAGATGGCAATGTACATGCCAATGGTTTGAGAAAGGTATCAATACCTTCTGAGAGATGTTTGGTCAGTTTCACCTAACAATTTTAGGAAGGAAGTAAATCACAGGTATATTTGGGAAATCCTTTCTATGATGTTTCATTCCCTTATCCAATATTATATCTGTTTAACCCTCTTTTCAAGCATCATATCCATTTCACTTTAGCCTTATTTAATATGTTCTTATTATTAATTCATAGAAGTTTGTTTCATTAAGTTAATTGCATCTGTATGTTAATCCATGTGGTTAAGAACTACCCAATTCCCTAATTTGTCTTCCCTCATTATATTGTTTCTGTCTTTATGAAGTGAACTCAAGCTATCCCTTCCTCTTCAACTCAAATGATCTTTTGTTATTATTTCTCATTATCCACTTGACGTCCTGCATCACGCATGTCAGAAGTATCTTAATGATTTCTTCACAAGATAAGTTAGGGACAAATAGGGATTTCAACTTCAAATATAATCCACTGTATGTCCTATATCAATGCTAAATTCTACTACCAGCTCTTCTACCCCTACCACTTTTTGCTCAGGTTCACTATGGTATATATGTAAAAATTTACCCTAACAGTACTATCAGTCTTATCTGGTATTCTGCTACCCAAACCGAGGTCTTTAGGGGATAAATCTAAATTTTTATGCAACTTGAGTATTCATACAACCCTGAACAGATCTGTTTTAAAGTCAAATATATCTATGTGTGATTCTGGACAGAAAGATAAACCTTTGTTCAACACTTTCAATTCAGATTCTATTGAACATTTACCAGAGAAGTTTAATGCAATGTAGAATGGGGTTTCTTCTCTCCCCTCGTCTAGGTGCTCATCACAACCCCTCCTTTCCTTTTTTCCATCTTCTTGTATTTGATTTAAGTCACACTTCTCACTTTTGTTCCTTTTTGTCTCATTTGATTCCCTGATTCCTTCTTGCTTGCACTCCGATTCCTTTGTACCAGTCAGTCAGTCACTTTATTTTGGCAATAAGCCATAAAAGCTAGGTGGTACAGCACACAAACATAAAAAAGACATGTACATAACAACAAAGGACAATAAAACATATGAAATCACTGTCAATAAAATTCCAAAAGGTCAGGAGGGAATTACATCTCTTTCACATTAAAATCTCAAGTTACATTTACAAGCTCATACTGGTCTCTAATTCGAATTTCACTCTTTATAAAACTTAACACACCGTGACACAAATTAATTGTGGTTTATTTCTGTAAAAATTCCATTGCAGGACAATATTGGCTAAGCTCCCCTTGACACAACAATGGAGTCAGAAAGGTCCTTCTTGGATCTGCTCAGAGTAGATAGAATAAGATAAAATGATTTGTTGGGTGACATGATCACAATAACTAATCTGCTAATCAGAACTCCAGTGCTCATGCTCTCTCTGGCTCTAAATTTGTCACTATAGTTTAGGGACTCCATATTCCACTCCAGATTGGCACACTGGACCTCCTTATAAGTCCTGGTATATGGTACCTAGGAACCCAGAGCATTGGTGTTCAAGGAGATCCTTATGGGCTGCAGCATTTCTTTTGCCACCGATAAGGAGCTCATACAAACACTCCTTCATGACTGCCACTGCAGCCTGAGTGAAAAAGTGCAAACTCTATTTCACAGCCATTTTCACTGCACCAGGTAACGTATAAGCCACCTATATGTCCAACCCTTCAGTTACTGAAGGCTAGGTGCCAAGTTACTGTGTTTGAGGGCACCCTTGCACTAGCAAAGGTGCCTCCACATTGTCCAGGACCAATTTCCCAGACTTTGTGGGGGGGGACACCATTATAAGCGTGCACTACAAATATGTCAATACATATATGTAGCTTCACAATGGTAAGTCCGAATATGGCCATGTTGGGTGTCTAAGATTGAGAAAGTATACCTCCAATCCAATTCTGGTATTGGGGGGGGAATTTGATGCACCCTGGTGACTCCACCATGGGCCCCCAATACTGCCAAACAAGCTCTCTAAGGTTTCCACTGCAGCCCCAACTGCTGCCACCTCACAGACAGGTGTTTGCCCTCCTGGGGATTGAGAACCTCAATCCTAGGAAGGCAGAACAATGCATTTCCTTTAGGAGAGGGGTGTTATACCCTCTCCCATTGGAAATAGGTGTCACAGGCAATGGAAGGGTTTTCTCCCAGAGCCTCTGGAAATGCTTTGAAGGGCACAAATGGTGCCCTCCTTGCATAATCCAGTCTACACTGGTTCAGGGACCCCCAGTTCCTGTTCTGGTGTGAAACTTGACAAAGGTAAGGGGAGTGACTACTCCCCTGTCCATCACCACCCTAGGAGAGGTGCCCAAAGCTCCTCCAGAGTGTCCCTGGGTTCTGCCATCTTGTTCTCAGAATGGTCAGGGAACTCTGGGAGCATCTGAGTGGCCAGTGCCAGCAGGTGACATCAGAGACCCCCCTGAAAGGTGCTTACCGGCTTAGGTGTACAATCCCCGTCCCAGGACTATTTGGGGTCTCTCTTTAAGGGGCTGGCCTGGTTTGTAGTGGGAACCTTGGGTACTTACACCTAATACCAGGTCTAGGTATCCCTTATTAGTGAAATGTAGTAGTGTTCTAGCAGCTTAGGCTGATAGAGGTAGCTATAGCAGAACAGCTTAGGCTGAACTAGGAGACATGCAAAGCTCCTGCAATACCACTAATAGTTACACAGTATTTATACATAAGTAAAGACAATGCTCAGTGTTACAAAAAATAAAGGTATTTATTTGGGTGACACAGTAACAAAAATATCTTTGAGACAATACTCATTCTGGAGGTAAGTATTATACACAATATATACAATAGACACCAAAATTAGACAAGTAAATAGTCATAGAATAATGCAAACAATAGGGAATGCTATAGAATGCAATGGGAGAAAATAGGTCTAGGGGCAACACTAACCATATACTAAGAAAGTGGACTGTGAATCACGAATTCCCCCCTAGACAAGTGTAGTGTGTGCAGAATCGCTGGGAGAGTAAGAAAACAGTAAAGGTAAGTAAATTACCCCACCCCAGAGCCAAGAAAAACAGGAGTAAAGTACTGCAAGTTTCCGTACGACACACTACACCTCATGATTGGGATTTTGCAGCAGCCAACCAAGTCTGCAAAGAACAACTGCTGGATTTTTGGACCTGATGACCTGCAAAGAAAGGGGACCAAGTCCAGAAGTCGAAAGAAGTTCCAGGAAGGACACAAGCCCCTGCCAACCCAGAAGAGGGTGCAAAAGAAGAGTCCACGATTAGTCGAAGACTGCAGAAATGCACCCTAGGAAGATGCCAGCGGGTTCCTGCATGATGCAAAAGATGTCCCATGGCAAGAAGATTGTGGAGATGTGATTTTGTGTTGGAAGTCACCAACAAGCCTTGGCTACGGCAAAAGTGCATTTTACATCAAAATAGCGCTGGATGGACCCAGGAGGGACCTGAGGGCCTCAACTCTGTGTGAGGAGGAAGAGGGGGCTCTCAGCACTTTAGAGAGCCCTCAGGATGTCAGCCAGAACCCCTGGAGGTCGCAGGATCCAGGGACAAAGGAGGTGCAAAACGTGGTTGATGCAGCACAACAAAAGAAGGCACACGCTGTAGGAGGCTGGCCTGACTTATAGTGGGCACCTGATGGTACTTACACCTTGTGCCAGGTCCAGTTATCCCTTATTAGTAGATTAGTAGTGTTCTAGCATCTTAGGCTGATGGAGGTAGCTATAGCAGAGCAGCTTAGTCTGAACTAGGAGACATGCAAAGCTCCTACTATACCACTTATATCATATAGCACTATATCATAAGAATCACAAAACTCAGAGTTACTAAAAATAAAGGTACTTTATTTTAGTGACAATGTGTCAGAAATATCTCAGAGGATATACTCCCTTAGGAGGTAAGTAAAATACACAAAATATACACACAAACCAAACTCAGGTAAGTAAACAGTTAGAAAAGTAGTGCAAACACTGTAGAATACAATAGGATGCAATAGGCCTAGGGGCAACACAAACCATATACTCTAAAAGTAGAATACGAACCACAAATTGACCCCGGGCCTAGTGTAGTGTGTACAGGGTCGCTGGGAGTGTAAGAAAACACTAAGGGTGTCCACGATACCCCATCCCAAGACCCTGAAAAGTAAGAGTAAAGTTACCCTACTTCCCCAGAAACACACTAAAGTCATGATAGGAGATTCTGCAAAGAAAACAACTGACTGCAAAGCACTGAAGATGGATTCCTGGACCTGAGGACCTGCAAAGGAAGGGGACCAATTCCAAGAGTCATGAAAGTGTCCAGGGGGGCAGGAGCCTACTAAACCACGGATGAAAGTGCAAAATGGCTGCCTCCGGGTGGAACAAGCTGAAGATTCTGCAAGAATGGAAGATGTCAGGAACTTCTCCTTTGCACAGAAGATGTCCCACGGCGTGCTGGAGGGTACAGAGTTGTTGCCACGCAGAAAGACCGCAAACAAGCCTTGCTAGCTGCAAAGGTTGTTGTTGAAGAAAATGGGTGCTGCCCGTGCCCAGGAAGAACCAGGAGGTCGCCCCTTGGAGGAGGAGACAGAGGGGGCGCTCAGCAAGACAGAGAGCTCACGCAGAAGCACACAGCACCCACAGAAGCACTTCAGCAGGCATTCAAGAAATCTGAGCACGGCCGTCGTCTCAACATTACAAAGGAGGGTCCCACGAGTCGGTGGTAACTCAGCAAGTTGAGCAATGCAGGACTGATTGCTGGGGCCTGGGCTATGCTGTGCACGAAGGACTCCTTGCAAAAGTGCACAGAAGCCATAGCAGCTGCAGTTCACACAGTACACAGGATTACTGTCTGGCGTGAGGAGGAAAGGACTTACCTCCACCAAATTTGGACAGAAGGACAACTGGACTGTCAGGGTCACTTTGATTCATCTCCTGTGTTCCAGGGACCACGCTCGTTGAGATGAGAGGGGACCCAGAGGACCAGTGAAGCAGAAGTTTGGTGCCTGTGTTAGCAGGGGGAAGATTCCAACGGCCCACAGGAGATTTCTTCTTGGCTTCCAGTGCAGGGTGAAGGCAGACAGCCCTCAGAGCATGCACCACCAGGAAACAGTCAAGAAAGCCAGCAGGATTAGGTGCTACAATGTTGTTTGTAGTCTTCTTGCTACTTTGTTGCGGTTTTGCAGGCATCCTGGAGCAGTCAGCGGTTGATCCTTGGCAGAAGTCGAAAAGAGAGATGCAGAGGAACTCTGGTGAGCTCTTGCATTCATTATCTGCTGAGGAACCCACAGGAGAGATCCTAAATAGCCCTCAGAGGAGGATTGGCCACCTAACCAGGTAAGCACCTATCAGGAGGGGTCTCTGACATCACCTGCTGGCACTGACCACTCAGAGGCCTCCATTGTGCCCTCACACCTCTGCATTCAAGATGGCAGAGGTTTGGGACACACTGGAGGAGCTCTGGGCACCACCCCTGGGGTGGTGATGGACAGGGGAGTGGTCACTCCCCTTTCCTTTGTCCACTTTCACGCCAGAGCAGGGGCTGGGGGATCCCTGAACTGGTGTAGACTGGTTTATGCAAGGAGGGCACCATCTGTGCCCTTCAGAGCATTCCCAGAGGCCAGGAGAGGCTACTCCTCTCAGGCCCTTAACACCTATTTCCAAAGGGAGAGGGTGTAACACCCTCTCTCAGAGGAAATCCTTTGTTCTGCCTTCCTGGGACTGTGCTGCCCAGATCCCAGGAGGGCAGAAGCCTGTCTGTGGGTTGGCAGCAGCGGTAGCTGCAGTGAAACCCCCAGAGAGCTAGTTTGGCTTAATCCAGGGTCCATGCTGGAGCCCCGGGGATGCATGGGATTGGCACCCCAATACCAGATTTGGCATGGGGGGACAATTCAATGATCTTAGACATGTTACATGGCCATATTCGGAGTTACCATTGTGAAGCTACATATAGGTATTGACCTATCTGTAGTGCACACGTGTAATGGTGTCCCCGCACTCACAAAGTCTGGGGAAATTGCCCTGAACAATGTGGGGGCACCTTGGCTAGTGCCAGGGTTTCCTCACACTTAGTAACTTTCCACCTAACCTTCACTAAGTGAGGGTTAGGCATATAGGTGACTTATAAGTTACTTAAGTTCAGTGTAAAATGGCTGTGAAATAACATGAATATTATTTCACTCAGGCTGCAATGGCAGTCCTGTGTAATATTGGTCTGAGCTCCTTATGGGTGGGAAAAGAAATGCTGCAGCCCATAGGGATCTCCTGGAACCCCAATACCCTGGGTACCTAGGTACCATATACTAGGCAATTATAAGGGTGTTCCAGTGTGCCAATCAGAATTGGTAAAAATGGTCACTAGCCTGCAGTGACAATTTTAAAAGCAGAGAGAGAATAAGCACTGAGGTTCTGGTTAGCAGAGCCTCAGTGACACAGTTAGGCACCACACAGGGAACACATTTAGGCCATAAACTATGTGAACTGGGATCCTGGCTAGCAGGGTCCCAGTGAGACAGGCAAAAACAAACTGACACACAAGTAAAAAATTGTGGTAAAATGCCAGGCAAGATGGTACTTTCCTACACACGCTGCCGGGGAACAACTCAGTGAGTTGATCATCACAAGATGGAGTGCTGAGGACCTGGGCCAGGCTGTGCATGAAGGAATTTTACAAAGAGTGCACAGAGGCCTCAAGAGGTGAAGAAGACGCAGTACACAGGGGTACCGTCACTCTCAGGGAAGGCAAGGACTTCCCTCCTCCAAATTGCGTCAGCAGAACCTCAGGACAGTCTACGTCGATGATGTCCACCCTCTGTGTCCTTAGGAGCACGCTGGTCGCTGTGAGAGGAGTCCCAGGGTACCAGCCATCGTCTTGGAAGGTGCCTGCTTGGAGTAGGAGAGTGACTCCATCACTTCATGGGAGATTTCTTCGGTCCTTCTGGTGCAGGGTGAAGACAGAGATTTCTCAGATCGTGCACTCTATAGAAACTGTTGCAGTTGCTGATTTGGAGCTGAGGTTGCTGAACAAAAGTGTCTCTTGTAGACAGTTTGTTGCAGTTACAGCGTTTCTTGGAGCAGGCTGCGGTTGATCCGAGGTCAGAAGAGTCTGAAGTTGTTGCAGAGGATTCCTGAAGGAAACTTGCAAGGAGAATCTGAAGAAACCCACAGGAGAGACCCTAAACAGCCCTGAGAGGGGGATGGGCTACCTTATCAGGTATGGACCTATCAGCAAGGGTCTCTGAAGTCACCTGCTGGCACTGGCCACTCAGAGGCCTCCCCTCCAGAGTGCCCCCTCACCTTGAAAAGCAAGATGGCAGAGGTCTGAGACACACTGGAGGAGCTCTGGGCACCACCCCTAGGGTGGTGATGGACAGGAGAGAGGACACTCCCCTTTCCTTTGTCCCGTTTCGTGCCAGAGCAGGGGACAAGGGGTTCCTGTACTGGTGTAGACTGGCTTATGCAAGGAGGGCACCATCTGTGGCCTTTAAAGCATTTCCAGAGGCTGGGGGAGGCTACGCCTCCCCAGCCTGTAGCACCTATTTCTAGAGGGAGAGGGTGTAACACCTTGCTCTCAGAGGAAATGCATTGTTCTGCCTTCCTGGGACTGGGCTGCCCAGACCCCAGGAGGGCAGAACCCTGTCTGTGAGGTGGCAGCAGCTGTAGCTGCAGTGCAAGCCTCAGAGAGCTGGTTTGACAGTACTGGAGGTCCATGGTGGAGCCCCCAGAATGCATGGAATTGGCTCCCAATGCCTTATTTGGAATGGGGGGACAATTCCATGATCTTAGACATGTTACGTGGCCATATTCAGAGTTACCATTGTGAAGCTACATATAGGTATTGACCTCTGTGTAGTGCACATGTGTAATGGCGTCCCCGCACTCCCATAGTCCTGGAAAATAGATTGACCTACGTGGGGTCACATTTGCTAGTGCAAGGGTGCCCTCACACTTAGTAACTTTGCACCTAACCTTCAGCAAGTGAAGGTTAGACATAAAGGTAATTTATAAGTTACTCAAGAGCAGTGAAAATGGCTGTGAAACAACATGTGCATTATTTCACGCAGGCTGCAATGAAGGGCCTGTGCAAGGATTTGTTTGGGCTCTCTATGGGTGGCAAAAGAAATGCTGCAGCACATATGGATGTCCTGAGGTGTTCTCCGGTGGCGGGGACACCTTTGTATAGTGCTGCGATGACCGTGTTTTTCAACTCTTTTGTCCCCGTGTTCTGGGACTCCTGTGGGTGCTGCCTTGTCTTCTGAGGGCTCTCTAAAGTGCTGAGAGTCCCCTCTGTCTCCTCACTCTGAGTTGAGACACGCAGGTCCCTCCTTGGCCCAGGTAGCGCCTTTTCCCACCAACCGAGACATTTGCACGATTCAATGCTTGTTGGCTTAATCCAACAATGAAAACCAGCCTGCATCCAATGACTTGACTTGGGACATCTCTTGCACCAAGCAGGAGCTCGCCGCTGTCTTCTTTGGTGCATTTATGACTTTCTTTTCCAACCAAAGAATCCACTCTTGCACCTTCATCCGGGTTAGCAGGGGCTCCTGTTCTTCCTGGACTCTTCATCGACTTCTTAACTTGGTCTTCTCTCTGCGCAGATCTTCAGGTCCAGGAATCCATCGTTGGTCTCTTGCTGTCTTGCTTGGTTTTTGCATAATCCTTTACCACAACTTCTAGTGTGTTCTGAGGAAACTTGCTGTACTTTACTCCTGTTTTCCTGGGCTCTGGGGTGGGGTATTTTACTTACCTTTGTTGTTTTCTTACACTCCCAGCGCCCCTTTACACTCTCCACTTGCCTAGGGGGGAAACAGACATTCACATTCCTCTATTTTAGTATATGGTTTGTGTGGCCCCTAGGCCCATTGCAACCTATTGTGTTTTTCACTGTTTGCACTATTTTATGACTGTTTACTTACCTGATTTTGGTTACTAGTGTATATATTGTGTATAATACTTAACTCCAAAGGGAGTATAGCCTATGAGATATTTTTGGCCTTGTGCCACTAAATTAAAGTGCCTTAATTTTTAGTAACACTGAGTACTGTCTTTCTTGTGTATAAGTACAGTGTGACTATAGTGGTATTGCAAGAGCTTTGCATGTCTCCTAGTTCAGCCTTAGCTGCTCTGCTACAGCTACCTCTAGACAGCCTAAGCTACTAGACACTGCCTACATTTCAGTAGGGTGGATCACTGGACCTGGTGTAAGCTGTAAGTACCTCTGGTCCCCACTACAAACCAGTCCAGCTTCTCACATTGGTGGTTCAGCGGTGGTATAAGTACTTGCAATTGCCTTATCACTTTGTCACTAGTGCTTTCCACAAGAAAGTCTACTCTAATACTTAAAGCTATATACCATAATACCTAGCAGTCTCATTTTTACTCTAAAAAAAAATTGTCTTTCTCTCTAAAATGTTAGGTGAAATTGTTTTGCTTACCTCTTACTCTTTTTCATAACTTTTCTATCACTGTATCTTCTATTGAGGCTACCCCCAGGGTTACCAAGACAACCTATGAGAACCTTAACTTTAAAGTCTGATGGGGCTCTACCTAGAAAGAAGCTTAGGGATTGGGAAGAACCCCAATAAGGATTTCATCTTAAATTTCTTCTTCTAGATGATCAGGATCAATCTGCTACTCATGTACAACCAGAGGAGAAGGTACAGGGGGAATTCAACCAGGTAGATTCAGGAGAGGTTCCTGAAGATGCAGTGAAGAGTCCTTCCACAGATCTTTATCTTAACAAACCTCCTAGTATAGCTGGTAGTGGGAAGGGGTCACACCCAGGAAGGATACCCTTTACACCTAGAGGCCAGGTCACTATGGTTACACAAGTTAGGGAAGGATCAACCTCTGACAACTCCCATGTGTCCCACACATCCAACCCTGAGGATCAGTCCCTAGATAGGGAACTTAGAAAGCTGAGGTTGGAGGAGGCCAGACTGAGGCTACAGCAGCAACAGTTGGCCTTAGGAAATCCCTAGCTGTGGAAAGAAAAAGACAGGAATTGGGGTTAGTTCCCCATGGTGGCAGCAGCAACAGCGGTGTTAGAAGTTACAATGTCAAAGAACATGCATTTGATTCTAGAAACCTGCATAAAATTGTTCCCCCTTACAAGGATGTGGATGACATCTACAAGCGGTGTGCTGCACTTGAGAGGGCCTGTAAAGTTCAGAGGGTCCCTCAGGTACAGTGAGTTGCTATTCTGTGGTTGTCCATCTATGTCAAGCGGAGAGTTAGGCTCCTTACTGCCAGAGAAGATGATTCAGCTAATTACAATGTTCTGAAGACTGCACTCTTGGATGGATTTGGCTTAACAACTGAACAATATAGGATTAAGTTCAGAGAAACCAGAAAAGTCTTCATAAGATTGGATAGACTTTGTGGACTGTTCAGCGAAGGCCTTAGAATGTTGGTTGCATGGCAGCAAGGTGTCTGATTGTGAAAGCTTATATAATCTAATCTTGAGAGAGCATATTCTTAACAATTGTATGTCTGATTTGTTACACCAGTATCTTGTGTACTCAGATCTGACCTCTCCCCAAGAATTGGGAAAGAAGGCGGACAAATGGGTCAGAACAAGGGTGAGCAGAACAGACAAGCAGCGCGGCGGTCACCGCCAACAGACAGGCGGAAGACAATGTACCGCCCATAGTATCACAACCCGCCAATCCGCCACCTTTTCCGGGACGGATTCACCGTGGATAAAAACATGGCGGAAACAGTTGCTGCAATGGGAAAACGCTCACCTCAACACATCCCACGAGGGACGAGGACTCCATGGACCCGGAACTCCAAATACTCCCTGCCCTTGTCTTTCTGCTCCTCTACGACCACCATCTACGTAGGCGCCGAAGACAACGGTGAGTACTGCACCTACGGCATGGGGGAGGCAAAAGTTAGGGGGACACCCACCAAACACCCCCACCCTCCCATATTACAACATACACACCAATGCATCCCTAAAAATCACAGTAACAACCCACAATCCCCCCGGAAGAATGAAAAGACAAAGCGAAATCCGTTCAAACATTGTAATGTTGCAATTTACATTTCTTGCAAAAATATACAGATAAATATGAAATTCAGTCAGAAATATATACATTACGAGAAGTAGTGCAGATATATACATAACAATGTCCGTGCACCACTAGTCCAAAAATGCATGGGCGAGGCCCACAAAAGATACCTGACCACAATCGGAGAGAACACTGCCGGGGCATCAGATAGAAATACTACAGGCACCTCAGGGGGAAGGGAAGGGGGGGCACCTCAGCTGGATGACTGCAAAGCCAGATCCACGACGGGGCTCCATGCCCATTGATGTATCCTGGGGTGTGCAAAGCCACAGTCTCTCAAGTCTCAACAGTGGGTGGGGTGCCCACTGGTTTTCCTGGGGAGTGCAAAGCTACAGTCTCTCAAGTCTCTACAGTGGGTGGGGTGCCCACTGTGCCATCCTGGGGAGTGCAAAGCCACAGTCTCTCAAGTCTCAACAGTGGGTGGGGTGCCCACTGTGCCATCCTGGGGAGTGCAAAGCCACAGTCTCTCCAGTCTCTACAGTGGGTGGGGTGCCCACTGTGCCATCCTGGGGAGTGCAAAGCCACAGTCTCTCAAGTCGATAACATTCTCCACTGGTTCTGGAGGTGGACTGGTGCCCAGACTGGATGAGTCTCCCCGTGAAAGTTCCTGTCCTGTCACTGTCCCAGCTGTACATGGGATAAGGATGCCTGATGTGGCGGTCTATTCATTCCTACACGGTGCTTGCCCTGTTCAGCGTTCTTCACCATGGCGGTCTTGGCCCTGTTCAGTGGTGCTTTGCCATGGCGGTCTTTGCCCTGTTCAGCGGTGCTTTGCCATGGCGGTTCTGGACTGTTCAGCGGTGCTTTACCATGGCGGTCTTTGCCCTGTTCAGCGGTGCTTTGCCATGGCGGTCTTTGCCCTGTTCAGCGGTGCTTTGCCATGGCGGTTCTGGACTGTTCAGCGGTGCTTTGCCATGGCGGTTCTGGACTGTTCAGCGGTGCTTTACCATGGCGGTCTTTGCCCTGTTCAGCGGTGCTTTGCCATAGCGGTCTTTGCCCTGTTCAGCGGTGCTTTGCCATGGCGGTTCTGGACTGTTCAGCGGTGCTTTGCCATGGCGGTTCTGGACTGTTCAGCGGTGCTTTACCATGGCGGTTATGGACTGTTCAGCTGTGCTTTGCCATAGCGGTTCTGGACTGTTCAGCGGTGCTTTGCCATGGCGGTTCTGGACTGTTCAGCGGTGCATTACCATGGCGGTCTTTGCCCTGTTCAGCAGTGCTTGGCCATGGCGGTTCTGGTACGGACATTGGTGTGTGACATGGCGTTCCCTACACTGGGCATTGGTGTGTGGCATGACGTTCCATCATAGCCCACCTGGGCTGTGGCAGCCGAGGCCAGCCGAGTCAGGAGGGCACTGACTCCGGTGGTGGCGGTGGTCTTCTGACCAGTGACGATACTTGGGCCCTCCTGGACTTTGACTCTGGCGGTGGCGGTGGTCTCCTGACCAGTGACGATACTTGGGTCCTCCTGGGCTGTGACTCTGGCGGTGGTCTCCTGACCAGTGGCGATACTTGGGCCCTCCTGGGCTATGACTCTGGCGGTGGTCTCCGAACCAGTGAAGATACTTGGGCCCTCCTGGGCTATGACTCTGGCGGTGGTCTCCGGACCAGTGACGATACTTGGGCCCTCCTGGGCTATGACTCTGGCGGTGGTCTCCGGACCAGTGACGATACTTGGGCCCTCCTGGGCTATGACTCTGGCGGTGGTCTCCGGACCAGTGACGATATTGGGCCCTCCTGGGCTATGACTCTGGTGGTGGTCTCCTGACCAGTGACGATACTTGGGCCCTCCTGGGCTGTGACTCTGGCGGTGGCGGTGGTCTCCTGACCAGTGACGATACTTGGGCCCTCCTGGGCTATGACTCTGGCAGTGGTCTCCGGACCAGTGATGATACTTGGGCCCTCCTGGGCTATGACTCCGGCGGTGGTCTCCGAATCAGTGACGATACTTGGGCCCTCCTGGGCTGTGACTCTGGCGGTGGTCTCCTGACCAGTGACAATGCTTGGGCCCTCCTGAGCTGTGACTCTGGCGGTGGTCTCCTGACCAGTGACGACGGTGCTGGCGGTTGTGTCTCGACCGCTGGGAGTGATGCCGCCCTTCTCCGCCCCACCTTTGGTGGAGTCACAGCTGACTTGCCAATCCCCTTGGAACCCATGTCAGTTGTTTTCCCACCAGGAGTCTTCACACGGTCCCGTCGTCCACTCTCCAATTTTAGAGCCTTTACAGGGGGTGGGCTGCCAGTGCATTGGCTCCGGGTCATACTGCCTGCCCTGGTGGCCGGTGCACTCCACAAACCTTGAACAGGCACCACTGGTATTGGAGGCTTTTTGGCTGAGGCGCTACGACGGGACTGATGAATTGGAGGGGGGGGGTGGGGGCAAAAAGGTCAACTTTACAGAGGGACAGTTTCTGACGTACACTGGGATGGGTAGTTGGAGGGGGTCTGGGAGTGGAGGAAGAGGAGGTGGTTGTCGGAGGTGTCACTTTAGGTGTTTTGGGTGCAGGTGCAGGTACTGGAGGCTGTCGTGAGGTGGATGGATGTTGGGTGTGTGGTTGCCGGCGTTTGTGTACTTTGGGAGGGGGCGTCACAGACACACTGGGAGAGGACACAGGGGACGTGTAAATGGCAGTGGAGGTGGTGAGTGCAGGTGAGCGGCTTGGGGTGCTGGGTCTCCTTGTGCGATTCATGGTGCCTGTAGATGTGGTGCATGCAGGTGTGTGTGTAGACGAGACTGGGAGGGAGGAGGGAGAAGAGGAGGAGGGGGACACAGTGGAGGCAGTGGATGTTGCTGTGTCTGTATGTGGGTGAGGCTTGCATGAGTGCCTGTGGGTTGTGTGGTGCCTATGTTTGCTTGAGCTACTTGTGTGTGCTGACTTGTGTGCATGCTGGTCTGTAGGTGTGCTTGGGATGGGCTGGGGTACAGGAGATTGGGTAAGGGTGGAGGAGGTTGGAGGGGGGAGGCTGGACACAGGGACAATGGCTGCCATCAGTGCTGAGGCCAGAGATTGGAGGGTTCGCTGAAGGACAGCCTGACCAGAATGAATGCCCTCCAGGAATGCATTACCGTGTTGCAACTCTCGTTCTACACCCTGGATGGCATTCACAATGGTAGACTGCCCAACAGTGAGTGACCTGAGGAGGTCAATGGCCTCCTCACTGAGGGCAGCAGGGGTGACTGGGGCAGGGCCTGAGGTGCCTGGGGCGAAGGTGATGCCCACCCTCCTGGGTGAGCGGGCACGGGGCGAATGCTGAGGGGCTGCTGGGAGGGCGGTGTTGGTAGGGGAGGTGGCGGCTGTACCTGTAGAAGTGGGGCGCACAGATGGTGCCGCCACCACAAGGGAGCCCCCATCGGCGAACGAGTCCGAGTCGCTGCTTGGTGATCCGGTGGCCGACGTGAAGCTCACCTCGCCCTCTGTTCCACTGGTTCATTCAGAGTCCATGGTGTGGCCCTCCATGGCCATGTGGGATGCAGCTCCCTCGTGCTCCGGTGCCACTGTACCTCCGCCTGATGATGCTGATGTACAAAAGGACAGGGAGAGCAGAAAAAGGGGGGGAGACAGAAGAAAGAGAGTTTGAGTGCATGGCATACAGATACCGTTGGCGGACAAGACAGACACAGCAGCCCCCTGCATTACGCTGTGCTCCTGCCCTCTGCATATGCAATTTCTGGGATATGGCCTACATGGCAATGGTGGACATCTGCACACATGGATGCCACAGGGGCAACTGTACCTGTACTTGGCACTCTGCTGAGGTGGGGAAGAGTGCCACATGGCCTGCATTACGGAGGGGCCTTGCCTACCGGACTCGCCCTGGCCTAGGGAAACCCACAACCCACCTCCCCCACCAAGACACCTCCACTGCACGCAAAGTCAGCAGAATGAGAGTGTACTCACCCCCTTGTGTCTGCTGTGATGCCCTCAAGCACCCATCCAACTCCGGGTAGGCCACCGCCAGGATCCGGAACATCAGGGGGGTCATGGTGCAACGGGCACCCCTCCCACGTTGGGAGGCCATCCCCAGCTGAGCCTCCGCCGTCTTCTTGCTGCAGCGGCGAATGTCCTCCCATCTTTTCCGGCAGTGGGTGCCCCGTCTATGGAGTGCCCTCAGGGTCCGGACCTCCTTTTCGATGGCACGCCAGATGTCCCTCTTCTGGTGGGCGCTGACCTACATGACATGCACAAGGGAAGAGGAACAGTCATTACCAACTGCACCGTCGATGTGAGTGGCCCCCTCCCTACTCTGGCCATGTGGCCCATTCATTCACATGCATTAATGTTCTATGAACTCGGCCCACTTCCCTCTTCCAACCAGCCCTCTTCCCCCAGGCCTAGCCCATACAACGTGCTCCCTGTGTACTAACCTGTTGGTCTGGAGGACCGTGGAGTAGCATGTACTGGGGGAGGACCCCGTCTACCAGTTTCTCCAACTCCTGTGCAGTGAAGGCAGGGGCCCTTTCCCCAGACGCAGCAGCCATCTTTGCTTCCAGACCGAGGTCACAGCAGCACTAGCAGTGTAGGTCCTCTCCTGTCGAAGGCCAGGTATCTAGTGATTGAACAGAAAGAAAATGGCGGTGATGTCCGCGGCCGGCGCACCTGTTCATTGGCTCCTGGGACCCATAGGGTCCTATGTCAACCAATGCAGCATTGCGCCGCGGTCTACGACCGCCTACCGCGACGGTGTGCAACGCCAGCGCAGTTACCTCACAATCCAATTGTCCCAGTTTAGAGGTCAGGCAGCCGCCATTTCAGGGGCCCACATGTCTTCATTTACCTCTGCGTCACACATAGCTAGGCCTACACTCAACACACATACAGGAAGGGTTTTGTGAATGGTGTAGTCTTGTGTGTAACTGTGGGTACATACCTGGAGGAATAATTACTGATTCGTCGCTGTTGTCCTTCGTAGGCACCGTCAGCTGGGACATGTGAGAAGATGGCGGAATCCTCCGGTGTACCGACCGCTGGTGGACCTGTTGACAATGGAAGAGCGACATGTCATCGTCACCTACCGGTTTGACCGTGCCACAATCCAGGAACTATGTACCCAGTTGGAGCCAGACCTGATGTCACCAATCTGCCATCTGACTGGAATCCGCCCTGACGTGCAGGTGCTGTCAGCGCTCCATTTCCTTGCTAGTGGGTCTTTTCAGACAACAGTGGCCATGGCATCAGGGATGTCCCAGCCTATGTTTTCCAACGTGCTGTCCAGAGTGTTGGCTGCCCTGCTGAAACACGTAAGGAGATACATCATTTTCCCTGAGATGGCAGATTTGCCTACAGTGAAAGGTGACTTCTATGCCCTTGGACATATCCCCAACGTCATAGTTGCCATTGATGGGACCCATGTAGCTCTGCCCCCCCCACAGGAGTGAACAGGTGTACAGGAACAGGAAGAGTTATCATTCTATGAATGTTCAGATGGTCTGTTTGGCAGACCAGTACATCTCCCAGGTTAATGCTATGTTCCCTGGCTCAGTGCATGACGCCTACATCCTGCGGAATAGCAGCATCCCTGATATGATGGCTCAACTCCAGAGGCACCGTGTATGGCTATTGGGGGACTCTGGTTACCCCAACCTGTCCTGGCTATTGACCCCAGTAAGGAATCCCAGGGCAGAGGAACGCTACAATGAGGCCCATGGGCGGACGAGGAAGGTGATTGAACGCACCTTCGGGCTCCTTAAGGCCAGGTTCAGGTGCCTCCATATGACAGGTGGTTCCCTATTCTACTCACCGAAGAAGGTGTGCCAGATCATCATCGCCTGCTCGATGCTTCATAATTTGGCTTTGCAACGTCAGGTTCCTTTTCTGCAGGAGGATGATCCAGATGACGGTGTTGTGGCAGCTGTGGAGCCTGTGGAGCCTGTGGACAGTGATAAGGAGGAAGCTGAGGAAGAAGACAACGACAACAGGGAGTCAGTCATACAGCAATATTTCTAGTGACACACAGGTGAGAACATTTTCATTTGTTACTTTACATTAACTTTCACACGTCTACCTCTATCCTGTCTGTCGATTTCAACCAGTATTTGGTAACTGAGTTGTACCTTTCCATTACGGTTTCACAGGTGTGGTTACCAACGTGTCATCTGCTTGCATCCTTCAAGGACTTGTGATGTGTGACATAGGTATGTTAGCCTTACAATAGGAAACGCATTATGACACTGTCATTGATAATACATATTTACCAAATCACAGACTGACTCCAGATTGTTTTGTGTTTCAAGGGTGTTTATTGAAGTGCTTAGAAATGGAAGGGGGTTGTAGAATGAAGATGGGTGATGGCGGAGGAATGTCCATGGCAGAGTCCAGTCTATTAGTCTCACAGGTGCAATGCCCATATGGGCATACGAAGTTGAGCTGGGGCAGTTTAAGTATGGACAGGGTAACAAAGTGAGACAGTGGGAGGACAAAGAGGGTGGTCTCATTTCCTGGCGGGGTCTTGCCATCTTGCTCTGTCCCGTTCCTGGATCTCAGGGACCTCTTGCGTGGTGGTTGTCCGTCTGCAGGGGGTGGGGTGCTGGTGTGGTGGTCCTGTGGCGGGGCGTCCTGTCCACTAGCGCCGGCAGGGGTGGTGGGCATTTCATAATCCTGGCTAGTGTCAGGGGCCACTTGGAGTGCCACGGTGTCCCTCAAGGTCTGCTGTATGTTCTTCCTCACCCCTATGATGGTGCCCAGAGCGGAGCTGATGGTCCTGAGCTCCTCCGTGAACCCCAAATACTGTTCCTCCTGCAGGCACAGGGTCTCCTGCAACTTGTCCAGGATGGTCGCCATCGTCTCCTGGGAGTGGTGGTATGCGCCCATGATGGAGGATAGGGCCTCGTGGAGAGTGGGTTCCCTTGGCCTGTCCGCCCCCTGTCGCACAGCAGCCCTCCCAGTTCCCCTGTGTTCCTGTGGCTCCGTCCCCTGGACCGTGTGTACACTACCACTGCCCCCAGGTCCCTGTTGTTGTTGGGGTGGTGGGTTCTCCTGGGCTCCCTGTAGTGGTGGACACACCGCTGATTGACCTGTCCTGGGTAGGGAGGTTTGGGCCCGCTGGGTGGGTGCTGTGCTGGTGTTACCAGAGGGTGGAAGGTCGGTGTTGGTCTGTGCCTGTGCAAGGGGAACCGACTGTCCAGAGGCCCACGATGGTCCGGGCTGGTCATCAGGATCCAGTAGGGCAGAGCTGCTCTCGTCACTGTGGGCCTCTTCTGGGGGTGGAGTGGTGTTGTCTGGACCCTGTGGTGTGGTGACGGTCCTTCGGGTTCCTGCAGGTGCATAAGAGCATGATTATTGCATGTGTGTGTGTAATGGTGTGCAATGGGTGGGTGAGCATGTACCCCAGTGCAAGCATTCCTGTGTGGGGGCTTGTGTGATGATGGTTGAGGGTGGTTTTATGGGTATGTGCAGTGAGCATGCTTTGGTGAGGGGTGACCATGCTTAGTTGTGTCATGCTGGGCTTGGTGTTGGGATTTGTGGTTTGTGTTATGAGTACATTAGTGAGGAGTTGTAGTGATAGGGGAGGGGTGAGGGAGGGGGTGTGTGATAGCATGCAGGTAGGGTGGGGGATATGATAGTCAAGATTTTACTTACCAGTGTCCCATCCTCCACCTACTCCTCCGAGGCCCTCTGGATGCATGATGGTCAAGACTTGCTCCTCCCATGTTGTTAGTTGTGGGGGAGGAGGTGGGGGTCCGCCGCCAGTCCGCTGAACCGCGATCTTGTGCCTGGAGACCGTTGAACGCACCTTCCCCCGTAGGTCGTTCCACCTCTTCATGATGTCCTCCCTATTTCTTGGGTGCTGTCCCACGGCGTTGACCCTGTCGACTATTCTTCGCCATAGCTCCATCTTCCTGGCTATGGAGGTGTGCTGTACCTGTGAGCCAAATAGCTGTGGCTCTACCCGGACGATTTCCTCCACCATGACCCTGCGCTCCTCCTCGGAGAAGCGGGGGTGTCTTTGGCGTGACATGGGGTGGTGTGTGTGATGTGTGGGTCGGTGTGAGTGTTGATGTGAGTGGTGATGTGTAGTGGTGTGTGGTGTTTTGTGCGTGGATGTGGTGTGGGTGATGGTGTTGTGTGCCTCTGTATGGTGGTGTTGTCTAATCTGTGCTGTCTCTCTGGCCTTCGTTTCGAAATTGTGGTCATAGGGGTTTGTGGGTGATGTGGGTGTGTGTTTTATATTGTGTTGGGTGTGTGGGAGTGGTGTGTGTATGTGTATCAGGTGTGTGTATTTTGAATTGTCCAATGTGGCGGTGTTTTGGAGATGTGTGTGTATTTTGAGCGCGGCGGTGTGTACCGCCAATGGAATACCGCGGTTGAAAGAACGCTGCATGGGTTTGTGGGTCATAAAAGCATGGGCTTGTTTCTGTTGGCGTGGAGGTGGAGGTTTTGTTATCGCCAGTTTAACACTGACCTTTGGTGTGGCAGAGTTGTGTGGGTGTCTGAATTTCGGCGGATTCCGAGATGTGTGTCATAATAGCTGTGGCGGACTACCGCTGCCGCGCCGGTGTATTGGCGGTCTTCTGCACGGCAGTAAGCGCCTTTTACTGCCAATGTTGTAATGACCCCCAGAGTCTTCATCAGGCCCTCTAAAATCCTCTGGGGTGGGCCCAAATCCTCTTCCAACCATCATAAAAAGCCTTGGTGTTATTTGTGTAAAAGTAAAGGCCTTTGGGCAAGTGACCCCACTGGTCCCAAGAGAAACACCCAACCTCCCACCACCACAACCTCCACTGCTTCCACTAGTGCCCCTAGTAATAGCGATGGTGGTGGGAAAAACTCTACAAATAGCCAAACAAAGGGTGTAGCTGGGCTCACTTTTTGTAATGTAGTGGGGGCTGGTCTAGTTAGGGAGACCACTGAGGCTGTTTGAGTCTCTGATGGTGCCATTGACCTTGCCACCTTAGTTGCTTGTCCCCTTAACATGGATAATTACAAGCAACTACCCCTAATAAATGGTGTTCAGGTTCAGGCCTACATGGACACATGTGCCAGTGTCACTATGGTGATTGAGAAACTGGGTGCTCCTGAGCAACACCTACTTGGTGATCAGTACCAAGTTACTGACGCCTATACCAACACTGTTGACCACCCTATGGCTGTTGTGAAGCTCAAATGGGGGCGTGGTTACTGGTCCTAAGAACGTTGTGGTAACCGCTGACTTACCTGTAGAGTGTCTATTGGGCAATGATGTGGAAACTTCAACTTGGGCTGAAGTGGAGTTGGAGGGCCATGCAGCCATGCTGGGCATTCCAGGGCACATCTTTGCTCTTACCAGAGCTCAGGACAAGAAGCAAAGAGGACAAGGAAACTTGTACCCTGGAACAATAGACCAAGTGCTCCCAAAAACTAGGGGGAGGAAGGGCAAACCGTTGTCCACTATCCCTCCCTCTCCAGAAGATTCCTATTTTGAAGAGGAGGAGTCAACTCCTTGTGCAGAACCTACACCAGAAGAGGTTCAGGCTGACACAGCTGAACTCTTGGGTGCAGGGGGCCTGCCAGGGAGGAACTGAGTGTGGCACAGAAGACCTGTCCTACACTAGAGGGTCTAAGACAGCAAGCTGTCAAACAGGAAGCTGGGGATATCAGTGACTCACATAGAATTTATTGGGAGAACAATCTCCTTTACACTGAGCAAAGGGCCCAAAGCCTGGTGCTACCAGGAGACAGGGCATTCCTTGCAGTATAGGGAATTCCTCCTAACTATTGTACATGATATTCCCCTAGCTAGACATCTGGGGCAAAGTAAGACCTGGGACAGACTGGCCCCTCACTTTCACTGGGCTCACATGTCAGAGGACACAAAAGAGTTCTGTCGCTTTTGCGTCACTTGCCAAGCCAGTGGCAAAACTGGTGTCATGCCAAAGGCCCCTTTAATCCAACTGCCTGTGATTGTGGTACCCCTTGAAAGGGTAGGGGTTGATATTGTTGGCCCCCTTGACACTCCAACTGCCTCTTGAAAAAGATTCATCTTAGTGGTAGTGGATCATGCCACTGATACCCAAAGCAATCCCCTTAAGGACCACTACAGCTCCTGAAGTGGCAAAGGCCCTTTTGGGAATATTTTCTAGGGTGCGCTTTCCTACAGAGCTAGTATCAGACAAGGGTAGTATCTTCATTTCTGTATACTTAAAAGCAATGTGGAATGATTGTGGTGTAACCTATAAATGTACCATACCCTATTTAATAAAACTCTCAAAGACATGATCATGAGACTCTCTGAAAAACTCAGAAGGAGATGGGACTCCTCATTGGTCATCCTGATAGGGGTCCACTTGCACTTGTCAAAGAGGGGTGGGAGCAAACCTTGAAGCCCCCTACAGATGACATTGTGGATTATGTACTTGGCCTAAGATCAACAATGGCTGATTACATGAAAAAGACTGTGAGAAAGTAGCCTCTTTCTAGCATGGTTACCCCCACTTTTGGCCTGTTTGTGAGTGTATGTCAATGTGTTTTGCCTGTCTCACTGAGATCCTGCTAGCCAGGACCCCAGTGCTCATAGTTTGTGGCCTATTGTGTGAGTTGTCCGTGGTGCTTGACTGTTTCACTGAGGCTCTGCTAATCAGAACCTCAGTGCTTATGCTCTCTCTCCTTTTACATTTGTCACTGTAGGCTAGTGACTTCATTTACCAATTTCAATTGATACACTGGACCCCCCTATAAGTCCCTAGTATAGGGAACCTAGGTTCCCAGGGCAATGGGGTTCCCGGAGATCCTTATGGGCTGCGCATTTCTTTTGCCACCCATAGGGAGCTCAGACAAACCCTTGCACAGAACTGCTATTGCAGCCTGCGTGGAATAACACACACGTTATTTCACAGCCATTTTCACTGCACTTAAGTAACTTATAAGTCACCTATATGTCTAACCTTCACTTGCTGAAGGTTAGATGCAAAGTTACTAAGTGTGAGGGCACCCTTGTACTAGCAAAGGTGCCCCCACATAGTTCAGGGCCATTTCCTGGGACTTTGTAAGTACGGTGACACTATTACACGCGTGCACTACATATAGGTCAATACCTATATGTAGCTTCACAATGGTGACTCCGAATATGGGCATGTAACATGTCTAAAATCATGGAATTGTCCCCCCCCCATTCCAAATCTGGCATTGGGGAGCCAATTCCATGCATCCTGGGGGTTCCACCGTGGAACCCCAGTACTGCCAAACCAGCTCTCTGAGGCTTGCACTGCAGCTATAGCTGCTGCCACCTCACTGACAGGGTTCTGCCCTCCTGGGGTCTGGGCAGCCCAGTCCCAGGAAGGCAGAACAAAGCATTTCCACTGAGAACAGGGTGTTACACCCTCTTCCTTTAGAAATAGGTGTTACAGGCTGGGAGGGGTAGCCTCCCCCAGCCTTTGGAAATGCTCTGAAGGGCACAGATGGTGCCCTCCTTGGATAAGCCAGTCTACACCAGTTCAGGGACCCCTTGTCCCCTGCTCTGGCATGAGTGTGTACAAAGGAAAGGGGAGTGACCAATCCCCTGTCTATCACCACCCTAGGGGTTGTGCCCAGAGCTCCTCTAGTGTATCCCCGACTTCAGCCATCTTGCTTTGCAAGGTGTGGGGGCACTCTGGAGGGCTCTGAGTGGCCAGAGCCAGCAGGTGACGTCAGAGACCCCTTCTGATAGGTCCATACCTGATAAGTTTCCTTTAGGAATCCTCTGCAACAACTTCAGCATCCTCTGACCTCGGATCAACCGCAGCCTGCTCCAAGGAACGCTGTAACTGCAACAAAGTATCCACAAGAGATACTTTTCTCTAGAAACCTCAGCTCCAAGTCAGCAACTGCAACAGTTTCAATGGTGTGCACGCTCTGAGGACTCC
Organism: Pleurodeles waltl; assembly: GCF_031143425.1. Lineage (NCBI taxonomy): Eukaryota > Metazoa > Chordata > Amphibia > Caudata > Salamandridae > Pleurodeles > Pleurodeles waltl. The sequence goes on along the minus strand of NC_090450.1, from coordinate 400,504,028 downwards.
CTGTCTTCATCCTGCACCAGAAGGACCGAAATAATCTCCCATAGGGTGACGGAGTCACTCCCCTGCTACAGCATGCACCTTCCAAGATGATGACCGGTACCCTTGGACTACTCTCACAGTGACGAGCGTGCTCCTAAGGACACAGAGGGTGGACATCATTGACATAGACTGTCCTGAGGTCCTGCTGACACAATTTGGAGGCGGTAAGACCTTGCCTTCCCAGAGAGCGATAGTACCCCTGTGTACTGCATCTTCTTTATCTCCTGAGGCCTCTGTTTACTATCTGCAAAATTCCTTTCTACACAGCCTGGCCCATATCCCCAGTACTCCATCCTGTGATGCTCAACTCGCTGAGTTGTTCTCAGGCGGTGTGGGACCTTCCTTTGTTGTGCTGCATCCACAGCATTTTACACCTCCTTTGTCCCCGTGTCCTGGGACCTCAGGGGGTGCTGGTGGGCATCCTGAGGGCTCTCTAAAGTGCTGAGAGTCCCCTCTTCCTCCTTACACAGAGTTGAGGCCCCCAGGCCCCTCCTGGGTCCATCCAGCGCCATTTTGATGCAAAACTTTATTTTTTATTAGCCAAGGCTTGTTGGCGACTTCCAACACGAAATCACATCTGCCACAATATTCACGTCATGGGACATCCTTTGCAATATGCAGGAACCCACTTGCATCTTCCTAGGGTGCATTTCTGCAGTCTTAGACTAACCATGGACTCTTCTTTTGCACCCTCTTCTGGGATGACAGGGGCTCCTGTCCTTCCTGGAACTTCTTTAGACTTCTGGACTGGGCCCAATTCCTTTGCAGGTCTTCAGGTCCAGTTATCCAGCAGTTGTGCTTTGCAGACTTGGTTGGCTGCTGCAAAATCTCAAAAACGAGGTGTAGTATGTCCTCAGGAAACTTGCAGTACTTCACTCCTGCTTTTCTGGGGTGGGGTAATTTACTTACCTTTACTGTATTCTTACTCTCCCAGCGATTCTGCACACACTACACTTGTCTATGGGGGAACTCGTGATTCACATTCCGCTTTCTTAGTATATGGTTTGTATTGCCCTGTGACCGGGCGAGCCCGTTCACAAGCTGCACATCAACCGGAATAGACGTGTCGGACCTCTCCGACACGTCACTTCCGCGTTCCCACGTTGCCGTGGGAACGCCCTCGGAGGACGGATGGCGTCCTCCTGTTGCCGCGGCGACCCAGGAGGGGTTCCGGGCCGCGGCAACAACGCAGCGGGAAGTTCCCGATTTAGAGGGACTTCCGGACGCCCAGGGGGAGGAAGAAGAGAACGAGCGAGAGGAGAGACGAACGGAAGAAGCGGGAGAGACCAACTTATCACGGAGTTGAAAGGAGAAGGAGAGGATTGTCCAGGACATCACGTCAAAGGAACACCCCAGCTCCAGCCACGACCCAGGAGGGTCGTGGCTTGCTAAGGTACGGTCCTTGTGGGAACACAAAAGGGATTATCACAACTAAGAGGGCACTGGGGAAGGGACAAAGACAGAGGGAGGGGAGGATTTTGAAGGGAGTTTCAAGAGCACAAGAAAAGCCACGAGAGTCACAAAAAGTGCACTATTGAGAGTTTATTCACTTGGCCCTAACTCACAACCATCACCCCCCCCCCCCGGTCACCTCTTGCCCTTTAATTTAATAAATCATCCAACGTATTTAAATACCCCACTTACCTTAGCGATTTTCCTTTTTGTCCACACGGTCCTACCCCATTGGAGGCTGCCACCAGACGGGGAGAACATCCACCTGAAAGAAGAAGAGACAAGAAGAATCAAGAAGAAGGAAAGGAAAAGACAATACCATAAGAACTGAACCCATAGGAGAAAGAAAAGAGACAATTAGAGACGTTCCCATAAAGACTCAAATAAACCATTTATCTGACCATCATAATTACTCTCTGTGGGTTATTATACCGTTCGACCTACCACATGCCCCTAGACCTATTTTCTCCCATTGCAATCTAAAACATTTCCTATTGCTTGCATTGTTCTATGACTATTTACTTGTCTAATTTTGGTGTATAGTATATATATTGTGTATAAAACTTACCTCCAGAAGGAGTATTGTCTCTAAGATATTTTTGGTACTGTGTCACCCAAATAAATGCCTTTATTTTTGGTAACACTGAGTATTGTCTTTACTTGTGTGTACGTACTGTGTAACTATAAGTGGTATTGCAGGAGCTTTGCATGTCTCCTTGCTCAGCCTAAGCTGCTCTGCTATAGCTACCTCTATCAGTCTAAGCTGCTACAACACTACCACATTTCACTAATAAGGGATAACTGAACCTGGTATAAGGTGTATTTAACCAAGGTACCCACTACAAACCAGGGAAGCCTCCTACAAAGGCCAGTAAAAATATTCAGGCCAGCTAAGAGCTTTAAATCCAATGGCATGACCAGAAGGCAGTCCTGATTAAGTATCACCCAGGACAGAAGGTGTGGGTATTGGAGCCTGTGGCACTAAGAGCACTTCCAGACAAATGGAGTGGACCACATCTTATTGTAGAAAAGAAGGATGAGGTCACCTAGTTGGTGGACCTTGGCACTCCCAGAAGTCCCTGCAGGGTACTTTATGTCAACCGCCTTAAACCCTATTATTGTAGGGCAGATTTGACCATACTCATGGCCACAGATGAAGGGCAGGAAGAATAGATTGACCCTCTCCCTGACCTCTTCTCCAACACTGCAGCTGATGGCTCAGTGGAGGGGGTAGTTCTTGCAGAATGCCTTGCAGCAGAGCAAACGGAGGACTGCAAGAACCTCCTAGGCCAATTCTCAGAACTCTTTTCACTCAGACCTGGTCTGTCTACTTGGTGTGAATATACTATTGATACTTAAGACAGTTTGCCTGCCAAAAGTAAGATTTATAGGCAACCTGTCCATGTCAGAGGCTGTATTAAATCTGAGGTTCATAAGATGTTGGACCTAGGAATTATTGAGTACTCAGACAGCCCCTGGGCCAGCCCAGAGGTGCTTGTCCCAAACCTCATAGTCAACATGGAAAAAGGGAAATGCGGTTTTGTGTAGACTACAGAGGGCTCACTACAGTTACAAAAACAGATGCTCACCCTATACCCATGCCAGATGAGCTAATAGATACACTGGCATCTGCCAAGTATCTAAGCACCTTTGATTTGACTGGTAGATCAAAATGCCAGAGGATGCTAAACCAAAAACTGCATTTTCAACCATTAGAGGGCATTATCAATTCACAGTTATGCCCTTTGGTCTGAAAAATACACCTACACCTTTCCAAAGGCTGGTGAACACAGTCCTCCAAGGTCTGGAAGCATTCAGTGCAGCATATCTGGACAAGATTGCTGTATTTAGCTCCACCTAGGATTACCACTTGGTCCACCTGTAGAAAAGTTAGGAGGTCCTGCACAAAACAGGCCTCACTGTCAAGGCTTCTAAATGCCAGAGAGAGCAGTGGTTTATCTGGGACACCTAGTTGGTGGAGAACAGATTGAACCACTATAGGGGAAAATCCAGATAATTTTGGACTGGGCTCCCCTACTACTCAGACCCAGGTCAGAGCCTTTCTTGGTCTCACTGGGTATTACAGGAGGTTCAGTAAGAACTATGGCTCCATTGTTGCCCCTCTTAATGACCTCAACTCTAAGAAAATTCCCAAAAGGGTGTTATGGACAGCCAGCTGTCAAAGAGCTTTTAAGGAGCTTAAGCAGGCTATGTGTACTACATCTGTCCTGAAAAGCCCAAATCACTCTAAAAATGAATTGTCCAGACAGATGCTTCTGAACTGGGAGTTGGGGCAGTGCTTTCACAACTAAACTCAGAGAACCAGAATCAACCTCTTGCTTTTATCAGTAGGAGGTTCACCCCTAGATAAAGGTGTTGGTCAGCCATAGAGGGGGAGGCCCTTGATGTGGTCTGGGCCCTGAAGAAGCTGACACCGTACTTATTTGGAACTCACTTCATAGTTCAGACAGACCACAAACCTCTCTTATGGTTAGAAAAGATGAAAGGCGAAAACCTTATATTGTTGAGGTGGTCCATTTCCCTACGGGGGATGGACTTTACAGTGGACAATGAAACTGGGAGTAACCACTCCAATGCAGGTGGACTCTCCAGATATTTCCACTTAGACAATGAAGACTCATCTGGGAAAGGTTAGCCTTCTTGTCCCTCGTTGGGGGGGGTTGTGTAGGAAAGCACCATCCTTCTTCGCATGTTACCACAATTTCTACTTGTTTGTCAATGTGTTTTACTGTCTCACTGGGATCCTGCTAGTCAGGACCCAAGTCCTCATAGTTTGTGGCCTATTTGTCAGTGTGTTTTACTGTGTTCTCAGTATGCTTGACTGTGTCACTGGAGTCCTGATTACCAGAACTCCAGTGCTTATGCTCTCTCTGTTTCCAAATTTGACACTATAGTCTAGAGACTCCATATTCCAATCCAGATTGGCACACTGGACCCCCCTTAAAAGTCCCTAGTATTTGGTACCTAGGTACCCAGGGCATTGGGGTATCAGGAGAACCTTATTTGCTGCAGCATTTCTTTTGCCACCCATAAAGAGCTCACACAAACACTCCTTCCTGACTGCCACTGTAGCCTGAGTGAAATAGTGCAAACACTATTTCATAGCCATTTTCACTACACCAGGTAACTTATAAGTCACCTTTATGTCCAACCTTCAGTTACTGAAGGCTAGGTGCAAAGTTACTGTGTGTGAGGGCACCCTTGCACTACCAAACGTCGTGAGTGCAGGGACACCATTACATGCGTGCACTACATATAGGTCAATACCTATATGTAGCTTCACAATGGTAACTCCGAATATGGCCATGTAACATGTCTAAGATCATGGAATTGTCACCCCAATACCATTCTGGTATTGGGGGTACAATTCCATGATCACCCGGGCCTCTAGCACAGAACCCGGGTACTGCCAAACTGCCTTTTCGGGGTCTCCACTGCAGCTGCCAACCCCTCAGACAGGTTTCTGCCCTCCTGGGGTCCAGGCAGCCCTGGCCCAGGAAGGAAGAACAAAGGATTTTCTCTGAGAGAGGATGTTACACCCTCTCCCTTTGGAAATAGGTGTGAAGGGCTGGGGAGGAGAAGCCTCCCCAACCCTCTGGAAATGCTTTGATGGGCACAGATGGTGCCCATCTCTGCATAAGCCAGTCTACACTGGTTCAGGGACCCCCCAGTCCTGCTCTGGCGCGAAACTGGACAAAGGAAAGGGGAGTGACCCCTCCCCTGACCAGTACCTCCCAGGGGAGGTGCCCAGAGCTCCTCCAGTGTGTCCCAGACTCCTGCCATCTTGGAAACAGAGGTGTTGGGGGCACACTGGACTGCTCTGAGTGGCCAGTGCCAGCATGTGACGTCAGAGGCTCCTTCTGGTAGGCTCTTACCTCTCTTGGTAGCCAATCCTCTTAACTTGGTAGCCAAACCTCCTTTTCTGGCTATTTAGGGTCTCTGCTTTGGGGAATTCTTCAGATAACGAATGCAAGAGCTCACCAGAGTTCCTCTGCATCACCTTCTTCACCTTCTACCAAGGATCGACCGCTGACTGCTTCAGGATGCCTGCAAAACCGCAACTAAGTAGCAAGATGACCACCAGCAACATTGTAGCGCCTAATCCTGCCAGCTTTCTCGACTTTTTCCTGGTGGTGCATGCTCTGGGGGTAGCCTGCCTTCACCCTGCACCAGAAGCTCTGAAGAAATCTCCTGTGGGTCGACGGAATCTTCCCCCTGCTAACGCAGGCACCAAAAGACTGCATCACTGGTCCTCTGGGTCCCCTCCCAGCCCAACGAGCGTGGTTCCTGGAACACAGCAACTCTGTCCAAGTGACTCCCACAGTCCAGTGACGCTTCAGTCCAAGTTTGGTGGAGGTAAGTCCTTGCCTCCCCACGCTAGACTGCAAAGCTGTGTACCTCGTGATTTGCAGCTGCTCCGGCTCCTGTGCACTCCTCGAGGATTTCCTTTGTGCACAGCCAAGCCTGGGTCCCCAGCACTCCATCCTGTAGTGCACAACCTTCTGAGTTGTCCTCCGGCATCGTGGGACTCCCTTTTGTGACTTTGCATGGACTCTGGTTCACTTTTCTTCTAAGTGCCTGTTGGGGTACTTCTGCGGGTGCTGCCTGCTTCTGTGAGGGCTCTCTGAGTTGCTGAGCATCCCCTCTGTCTCCTCTTCCAAAAGGTGGCATCCAGGTCCCTCCTGGGCCACAGCAGCACCCAAAACCTCTACCGCAACCCTTGCAGCTAGCAAGGCTTGTTTGCAGTCTTTCTGCATGGAAACACCTCTGAAAGCTTCATCATGACGTGGGACATCCGTATTCCAAAAGAAAAGTTCCTAATCCTCTTCTTTCTTGCAGAACTCCAAGCTTCTTCCAACCAGTGGCAGCTTCCTTGCACCTTCAGCTGGCATTTCCTGGGCTCCTGCCCCCTCTCGACCCTGTTGTGACTATTGGACTTGGTCCCCTTGTCTTACAGGTACTCAGGTCCGGAAATCCATTGTCAGTGCATTGCTGGTGTTTGTTCTTCCTGCAGAATCCCCCTATCACGACTTCTGTGCTCTCTGGGGGTAGAAGGTGTACTTTACTTCTACTTTTCAGGGTCTTTTTGTGGGGTATTTTTCTAACCCTCACTGTTTTCTTATAGTCCCAGTGACCCTCTACAAGCTCACATAGCTATGGGGTCCATTCGTGGTTCGCATTCCACTTTTGGAGTATATGTTTGTGTTGCCCCTATATTATATGTGCTCCTATTGCAATCTATTGTAATTCTACACTGTTTGCATTACTTTTCTTGCTCTTACTGACCTAATTTTGGTTTGTGTACATATAACTTGTGTATATAACTTATCTTCTTACTGAGGATACTCACTGAGATACTTTTCGCATATTGTCATAAAAATAAAGTGCCTTTATTTTTAGTAACTCTGTGTATTGTGTTTTCTTCAGATATTTTGCATATTATATAAGTGGTATACTAGGAGCTTTACATGTCTTCTAGTTCAGCCTAAGCTGCTTTGCCATAGCTAACTTCTATCAGCCTAAGCTGCTAGAAACACCTCTTCTACACTAATAAGGGATAACTGGACCTGGCACAAGGTGTAAGTACCTCTGGTACCCACTACAAGCCAGGCCAGCCTCCTACACACCATAGCTCAGGTCCCCGGCACTCTATCCTGCAACGCTCAGCTCCTTGATGTGTTCTCCGGCGTTGTGGGACCCCTTTTTGTAGTGCTGCGACATCCACATTTAGCAACTCCTTTGTTCCCATATTCTGGGACTCCTGTGGGTGCTGCCTGGTCTTCAGTGGGCTCTCTAAAGTGCTGAGAGCCCCCTGTATCTCCTCAGTCTGAGTTGAGACACCCAGGTCCTTCCTGGGTCCAGGTAGCGCCTTTTTGCCGCCAACTGCAACATTTGCATGAGCCAAGGCTTGTTGGCGGAATACAACAACGAAAACCAGCCTGCATCCAAAGACTTGACGTGGGACATCTCTTGCACCAAGCAGGAACCCGTAGCTGTCTTCTTTGGTGAATTTCTGACTTTTTCTTCCAAACGGAGAATCCACTCTTGCACCTTCATCCGGGTTAGCAGGGGCTCCTGTTCTTCCTGGACTCTTGGTCTCCTCTCTCCGCAGGTCTTCAGGTCCAGGAATCCATCTTTGTTGTCTTGCAGTCGTGCTTAGTTTTTGCATAATCTTTTACCACGACTTCTAGCGTGATCTGAGGAAACATACTGTACTTTACTCCTGTTTTCCTGGGCTCTGGGGTGGGGTATTTTACTTACCTTTGGTGTTTTCTTACACTCCCTGTGCCCCTCTACACACTACACTTGCCTAGGGGGGAAACCAACATTTGCATTCCACTATTTTAGCATATGGTTTGTGTTGCCGCTAGGCTCATTGCAACCTATAGTGTCTTTCACTGTTTGCACTATTTTATGACTGTTTACTTACCTGATTTTGGTCACTAGTGTATATATTGCGTATAATACTTACCTCCAAAGGGAGTATAGCCTCTAAGGTATTTTTGGGCTTGTGTCACTAAAATAAAGTACCTTTATTTTTAGTAACACTGAGTATTGTCTTTCTTGTGTATAAGTACTGAATGACTGTGGTGGTATTGCAAGAGCTTTGCATGTCTCCTAGTTCAGCCTTGGCTGCTCTGCCACAGCTACCTATAGACAGCCTAAGCTGCTAGACACAGCCTACTTTTCACTAAGGTGGATCACTGGACCTGGTATAAGGTGTTAGTACCTCTGGTACCCACTTCAAAGCAGGTCAGCTTCTCATAGTAGGAGACTGCATTGTGTGAGGACAGGCACAATCCTTTTCAGGTGTAAGAGTTAGTGCCTCCCTCATCACTCTAGCCCAGAGATTCATGAGGATATGCAGGCTTCCAACCAGCTCCCTTTGTGTCACTGTCTAGAGGGATTCACAACAGCCCAACTGTCACTCTGACCTAGACATGGAATATAGACGCAGGCAGAGGCATAGAATGGTTGAGCCTGAAAATGCCCACTTTCTAAAAGTGGCATTTTCAAGCTGACAATCTAAAAAACAACTTTACCAAAAGATGTATTTCAAATTGTGAGTTCAGAGACCCCAAACTCCACATCTCCATCTGCTCCCAAAGGGGAGCTGCACTTATAGGATATTTAAAGGCACTCCCCATGTTAACCTATGAGAGAAATAGGCCCTGTAACAGTGAAAACCGAATTTGACAGTATTTCACTGTCAGGACATGTAAAACACATCAGTACCTCTCCTACTTTTAACATACACTGCACCCTGCCCATGGGGCTACATAGGGCCTTCCTTAGGGGTGCTTTACATGTAGTAAATGGAAGGTTTGAGCCTGGCAGGTGGGCACACTTGCCAGGTCGAATTGGCAGTGCAAGAGTGCACACACAGATACTGCAGTGGCAGGTCTGAGACATGTGAACATGGCTAGTCATGTGGGTGGCACAATTAGTGCTGCTGCCCACTAGTAGCATTTGATTTATAGGCCCCGGGCACTTTACTATGGACTTACTAGTAAATAAATTAGGCAAATTATTGAAAAGCCAGTTACACATACAGTTTACAGAGAGCAATTGCACTTTACCACTGATCAGCAGTGATAAAGTGCCCAGAGTTTTAAAAAAACAGCAAAAACAAAGTCCAGGACACAGTGAAAACATAGGAAGCAGAGGCAAAAAGACAGGGAATACTACGCCAAGGATGCCAGGTCTAACACATGTTCATCCCAGTTGAAAGTGGGGAGAACTACCCGACCTCATAGGAGTTCTCATCACTAAGGCAAAAGAATCTGGACAGACCAGGAGCATTGGTGTGTTCTGTACCAGGGTGGTGTTCCATAGTAAAGTCCATTCTCTGTAGGGAGATGGACCACCTCGAAAGTTTTGGGTTCTCCCCCCTCATCTGATTTAACCATCTGATGTGTCTGTGGTCCTTCTAAACACGGAAGTGAGTCCCAAACAAGTAAGACTTCAGCTTTTTCAGTGCCCAGACCACAGCAAAAGCTTCTTGCTCAAATGTACTCCAACTCAGTTCCCGGGGAAGTAACCTCCTACGAATAAAGGCTACAGGCTGTCTTCACTTAGCTGTGCAAAAACTGCTCCCATGCCATTCTCTGAAGAATCAGTCTGCACAATGAATTCCTTGGAGAAGTCAGGTGCCTTCAGCATCGGTGCCGTGCACATGGCTGCCTTCAGGGCATCAGAAGCAGTCTGGCAAGCCTTAGTCTAGACCACCTTTTTGGGCTGCTCTTTAGAGGTCAACTCAGTCAAGGGGACAATTATAGTGCCATATCCCTTGACAAACCTCCTGTAGTACCCTGCAAGATTTAGAAAGGCTCTCACCTCTATCTGGGTCTTAGTAGGCTCCCAAGCCAGAATGGTATCAATTGTTGGTTGTAGGGGTGCCACCTGGCCACTCCCCACATGGTGGTGCCCTATTTGGCATGTACTAGCCTTAATAGTGAGGCCTGCCTTCTGAAAAGCCTTCAACACTTCACAGAAGTGCTGCAGGTGTTCTTCAAAGCTGGAGCTGAACACTGCAATGTCATCCAGGTAGGTTGCTGAAATCCTCCATCCCAGCCAATACCTGGTTGACCCACCTCTGAAAGATGGCAGGAACATTTTTCATCCCAAAGGGCATAAGCCAGAACTGGGAGTGCCCATCTGGAGTGGAAAATGCTGACATCTCCTTTGTCCCATCAGTTAAGGCAATCTGCCAGTACCCAGATGTCAAGTCAATCGTGCTGAGAAACTTGGCAGCTCCCAACCCATCTATGGCCCCTATTTATACTTTTTTTGCACCGCATTTGTGTCATTTTCTGATGCAGAAGTGGCACAAACTTATTAAATACGATTGTATTTTCTAAGTTTGCGCCGCTTTTGCATCAAAAAATGACGCAAATTTGGTGCAAAAAAAGTATAAATATGGGCCTATGAGCTTATCAACTCTGGGGATGGGATGACCGTCAGTCTTAGTGATGGTGTTGAGTCCACAGTAGTCCACACAGAACCTGTGTTCTGTGGTGGCATCGGGGGCAGTAGCCTTTGGGACCAAGACCACTGGGCTGGCCCAAGGACTGCTGGAGAATTCAATAACCCCTAATGCATACATCTTGGAAACCTCATCCTTGATGCTAGACCTGACTGTAGGAAAGTACCATCTTGCCTGGCATGTTACCCCCATTTTTACATGTATGTAAGTTGTTTTTGCTTGTCTCACTGGGATCCTGGTAGCCAGGACCCCAGTGCTCATAGTTTGTAGCCTGAATGTGCGTACCTGTGTAGTGACTAGCTGTGTCAGTGAGGCTCTGCTAATCAGAACCTCAGTGCTTGTGCTCTCTCTGCCTTTAAAATTGTCTCTTTAGGCTAGTGACCATTTTTACCAATTCTAATTGGCACTCTGGAACACCCTTATAATTCCCTAGTATATGGTAAAGGTGGGAAAAAACATAAGAGATCGAAGAAAATAAATCGACGGATTAGCAGGAAAAAGAGAAGGAAAGTACTGTTCCCCGAAGTGATAATTGATGGGAAAACCTCCCCCCGAACCCACATAGAGCCACTCGTGAAGCAGCCTAGTCCGCCCTCACTACGTAGGCCCAACTCCACTAAAAGGGGTCCTGTAAGCATGCATTCAACTGACCTTTCTTCCATTCCAGCCTTGAATCCAACTATTTCCCCATTTTTGCCCTTCAGACGGGAGACCATCCCTATTGAACCCTCTATTTCATTGCCTGGGGAAGGAGCTCCCTCTGCAAGCTATAGCACGAACTCTAAGATTGTTGACTTTTTTCCCATTTTTTATGCCGATTTAATTCTAAATAGGGCTACCTTGTAAGATGCTTTTCTGAATCTACCTTTCTGAAACACATCACCAGTTATGATATTGACCTTGTTTCCATAAGGATGGTTAGTGGAGTTCTCAGGGCGAGGCTCGCCTTTCGCTCTTTGCATGTGGTGAACCTGGCCCTCTCTCACGCTGACTTTCTGCAGTGTAGGGGGATCGATGTAATACCACTCTTACCCTACCTCGCTTTCGGAGGGGAAAAGTTTGTGACTGAGAGCCCTGTGAGACCCCGACCCCCGGTCCACTTTAAAGGCACTGACTTTTCCTTATGTAGATCTAGATTAGACCTACAGGCCCTTAGAGTTTCCTTAATAGGGAAGGATAGACAGGTGCTATTGCGGGAGACACAACACGCTCCGAATCTTCAAACCACCTCTACCCTCGATGATTGGGGTTGGCTCTCGGGAGCTCTTGTTCAAGAACGGGGATCCAGGGACTTACTCCAACCTTCTTCCTAATAGAGGTTTAAAAATAATTTCTTGGAATGCTGCCGGGGTAAAATTTAGCAGGGAAAAACTATCTTACCTCAGTACACTTAAACCAGATTTAATCTGTCTCCAGGAGACTTGGGCAGACACGGATCTATTGTGGGATGACTATTTTGTAGTCGATTGTAAGGCCTCTTCGTCTCGAAGAGGTCATGCTAAGGGGGGGTAGCTTTTCTACTGTCCAACTCTCTCAATTGGGACTATTCCTGCTATAAAGATCCCATCAACCTCTTTATGGCACTTACGATTCATATGCATAATACTACGCTAGGTCTTACTTCACTACTTCTAATTAATGCTTATGTGCCCCCAGAGGCCGTATATGATTCTCTGTTAGAAAGGGTATTTGCCTTTATTGAGGATTCCTTAGATACTGAGTTCCCTCCACTCATAGCACTAATGGGAGATTTAAATTGCAAAGTCTCCAATTTCGCCTTATGTCAAGTGCGCGATGTAGAGAGAGAAACAGCGCTGCGTATTTCAGATTGTGTTTTCCCCCCTTTAATTAAAACAAACAAAAGAGGTAAACTTCTCCTCAGTCTTCTAAAAAGAAATTACTGTATTATCGGTAATGGTAGGTCCACTTCGGACTCCCCTGCCTCCTTCACACATATATCTTCACGGGGAAGGTCCATTCTGGACTACCTAGTACTTAGTTATTCCTCTTATTGTCTATTGGAAGATCTTAAGATATTATGCTCCCCCTATAGCGATCATAACCTGCTTTCTATCACTCTAGAAACCTCCATATTGTCACTAGACTCATGGAAATCTGGTGGGTTTACCCAGAGTTTTTCTAATAAGTCTGGGAGGACCCAATGGAATTTTAAGAGGATAGCTGGTGTCACTGCGATTTTAGCACCTGTAGTTGCTAACTTGACTAGTTGGGAGGGAATGGAGTTGCAATACTTCTCTGATCTCCTGATGCAATTGGTGTCTAACAACTTGTCTGGTGGGCATAAAGTAGCCCAGAAAGCTATTCCCCGTGCATTGCTTGACCTAAACAGAGAAATAAATAACATGGTTAGGGCCCAGTTTTTAGTTTTCTCTGAGGAAAGGAAAATCAGGGTTGCTCTATTAAAAAGGAGAAAGAAGCGGCTGAAGATCCACCTTGCAAAAGAAACAGGGGACAGGCTCTGGATTAAGCTCCGGGAAGCCGCTACAAAGGGCCAGGCTAGGCGTTTCTGGGCATTAGTGGGTCAAAGTTGTGGGTCTAGAATTCATCCCCCCACCCCTGCTCCAATCTCCGAAGCCCGATGGTCAGATTTCATCTCCTCCCTGTGTGCTTCAAATGGGGTCGTACCTTTCTGGTTTCCAGAGTCTCCAGGTATTCTCACTTTCCCTCCCCCGTCAATAAATTAGATTGACTGTGCTATCGGTGAAATGCGCCGCTCCGCTGCAATGGGGCCAAATGAACTGCCTTTATCAGTTATAAAACAGGATAGGAGCTCTTGGACTAAGATTTTACATGTGTTCTTTAGTAGATGCTTCTATTCCAGATGTATTACTCCCTTGTGGATCGGCAGTATAGTTTTACCCTTATTTAAAAATGTGATCGATCTTGTCCTGGTAATTATCGTCAGATTGCCCTCCTTGGTGCGGTGGGAAAAGTTTTTACCAAATGTCTACTCTCTAGACTAATGTCTTGGGCGGAGGAGAATAACATCATCCCTTTGGAACAATCCAGATTCAGGAGCAAACATAGCACTCTAGATAACATCATGGTGCTGCAAACCATTACTGAAAAATATGTAAAACTGAGAGGGGGGGTTGTTTACGCCGCTTTCATAGACTTCTCCACGGCTTTTGATAAAGTAGACAGAGATCTTTTATGGACTAAGCTATGCAGCCTGGGGATACCTTTACCACTTCTGGAGTTAATAATTGCCTTCCACTCCAACACCTGGTGCCGAATCCTCTTGGGGGGTGATAGAGGTTTATCCCATAAGATTTTTACATCTAATGGGTTAAAACACGGATGCCTATTGGCTCCCCTGCTCTTTTCCCTCTATATTTCAGATCTCCCCTCCTTTTTGTCCAAGGGCAAGGGTTTTCCCCCACTGGTGGGTGAGCATCCAATTTGTTGCCTGTTGTATGCGGACGACATCTTAATCCTTGATTTAACCCTCAAAGGCCTACAGAACCGCTTGCAGCGCTTATTAAAATATTCTGACTTACATTATTTGAAGGTTAACGTATCTAAAAGTTTTTGTTTCTTGGGGAAAAAAAAGATGACCTTCCCCAATTATCAATGGACATTGGGCAACCAAATCCTTGAAATTGTCAAATCTTATCCCTTTTTAGGGAAAACAGTGAGCGGGAACCTTAGCGATGTTGCCCATATCGCCTCTGTAGGAGGCTGGACTGGCTTGTAGTGAGTACCAAGGGGTACTTGCACCTTGCACCAGGCCCAGTTATCCCTTATTAGTGTATAGGGTGACTAGCAGCTTAGGCTGATAGATAATGGTAGCTTAGCAGAGCAGCTTAGGCTGAACTAGGAGACGTGTGAAGCTACTACAGTACCACTTAGTGTCATATGCACAATATCATAAGAAAACACAATACACAGTTATACTAAAAATAAAGGTACTTTATTTTTATGACAATATGCCAAAGTATCTCAGAGTGTACCCTCAGTGAGAGGATAGGAAATATACACAAGATATATATACACAATACCAAAAATATGCAGTATAGTCTTAGAAAACAGAGCAAACAATGTATAGTTACAATAGGATGCAATGGAGACACATAGGGATAGGGGCAACACAAACCATATACTCCAAAAGTGGAATGCGAACCACGAATGGACCCCAAACCTATGTGACCTTGTAGAGGGTCGCTGGGACTATTATAAAATAGTGAGAGTTAGAAAAATAACCCTCTCCAAGACCCTGAAAAGTGAGTGCAAAGTGCACTAAAGTTCCCCTAAGGACAAAGAAGTCGTGTTAGAGGAATAATGCAGGAAAGACACAAACCAACAATGCAACAACGATGGATTTCCAATCTTGGGTACCTGTGGAACAAGGGGACCAAGTCCAAAAGTCACAAGCAAGTCGGAGATGGGCAGAAGCCCAGGAAATGCCAGCTGCGGGTGCAAAGAAGCTTCTACTGGACAGAAGAAGCTGAGGTTTCTGCAGGAACGAAAAGGGCTAGAGACTTCCCCTTTGGTGGACGGATTTCTTTTGCCTTGGAGAGTCGTGCAGAAGTGTTTTCCCGCCGAAAGAACGCCAACAAGCCTTGCTAGCTGCAAATCGTGCGGTTAGCATTTTTGGATGCTGCTGTGGCCCAGAAAGGACCAGGATGTCGCAAATTGTGCCAGGAGGTAGAGGGGATGTCGAGCAAGACAAGGAGCTCTCTCAGCAGCAGGTATCACCCGGAGAAGTGCCAGAAACAGGCACTACAAGGATGCGTGAAATGGTGCTCACTCGAAGTCGCACAAAGAAGTCCCACGTTGCCGGAGAACAACTTAGGAGGCCGTGCAATGCAGGTTAGAGTGCCGTGGACCCAGGCTGGACTGTGCACAAAGGATTTCCGCCGGAAGTGCACGGAGGCCGGAGTAGCTGCAAAAGTCGCGGTTCCCAGCAATGCAGTCTAGCGAGGTGAGGCAAGGACTTACCTCCACCAAACTTGGCCTGAAGAGTCACTGGACTGTGGTGGTCACTTGGACAGAGTTTCTGGATTCGAGGGACCTCACTCGTTGTGCTGAGAGGAGACCCAAGGGACCGGTAATGCAGCTTTTTGGTGCCTGCGGTTGCAGGGGGAAGATTCCGTCGACCCACGGGAGATTTCTTCGGAGCTTCTAGTGCAGAGAGGAGGCAGACTACCCCCACAGCATGCACCACCAGGAAAACAGTCGAGAAGGCGGCAGGATCAGCGTTACAGAGTTGCAGTAGTCGTCTTTGCTACTTTGTTGCAGTGTTGCAGGCTTTCAGCGCGGTCAGCAGTCAATTCCTTGGCAGAAGGTGAAGGGAGAGATGCAGAGGAACTCTGATGAGCTCTTGCATTCGTTATCTAAGGAATCCCAAGAGACAGAGACCCTAAATAGCCAGAAAAGAGGGTTTGGCTACCTAGGAGAGAGGATAGGCTAGCAACACCTGAAGGAGCCTATCAGGAGGAGTCTCTGACGTCACCTGATGGCACTGGCCACTCAGAGCAGTCCAGTGTGCCAGCAGCACCTCTGTTTCCAAGATGGCAGAGGTCTGGAGCACACTGGAGGAGCTCTGGACACCTCCCAGGGGAGGTGCAGGTCAGGGGAGTGGTCACTCCCCTTTCCTTTGTCCAGTTTCGCACCAGAGCAGGGCTAAGGGGTCCCCTGAACCGGTGTAGACTGGCTTATGCAGAATTGGGCACATCTGTGCCCAAGAAAGCATTTCCAGAGGCTGGGGGAGGCTACTCCTCCCCTGCCTTCACACCATTTTCCAAAGGGAGAGGGTGTAACACCCTCTCTCAGAGGAAGTTCTTTGTTCTGCCATCCTGGGCCAGGCCTGGCTGGACCCCAGGAGGGCAGATGCCTGTCTGAGGGGTTGGCAGCAGCTGCAGTGAAACCCCAGGAAAGGCAGTTTGGCAGTACCAGGGTCTGTGCTACAGACCACTGGGATCATGGGATTGTGCCAACTATGCCAGGATGGTATAGAGGGGGCAATTCCATGATCATAGACATGTTACATGGCCATATTCGGAGTTACCATTGTGAAGCTACATATAGGTAGTGACCTATATGTAGTGCACGCGTGTAATGGTGTCCCCGCACTCACAAAGTCCGGGGAATTGGCCCTGAACAATGTGGGGGCACCTTGGCTAGTGCCAGGGTGCCCTCACACTAAGTAACTTTGCACCTAACCTTTACCAGGTAAAGGTTAGACATATAGGTGACTTATAAGTTACTTAAGTGCAGTGTAAAATGGCTGTGAAATAACGTGGACGTTATATCACTCAGGCTGCAGTGGCAGGCCTGTGTAAGAATTGTCAGAGCTCCCTATGGGTGGCAAAAGAAATGCTGCAGCCCATAGGGATCTCCTGGAACCCCAATACCCTGGGTACCTCAGTACCATATACTAGGGAATTATAAGGGTGTTCCAGTAAGCCAATGTAAATTGGTAAAATTGGTCACTAGCCTGTTAGTGACAATTTGGAAAGAAATGAGAGAGCATAACCACTGAGGTTCTGATTAGCAGAGCCTCAGTGAGACAGTTAGTCACTACACAGGTAACACATTCAGGCACACTTATGAGCACTGGGGCCATGGGATACCAGGGTCCCAGTGACACATACAACTAAAACAACATATATACAGTGAAAAATGGGGGTAACATGCCAGGCAAGATGGTACTTTCCTACAGCCTCTAATAAAGCTAAGGCTGAATGTCAGGCAAGAGGTCTGGGGGCCCTTTATACAGCTACAGGGAGAAGGAACTTCTCTTACCTTCTATCTGCTTATCGAGTTAAAATTCCTGCATCCCTGCTATATGGGGTGGAACTCATTGATACCTCCAAATGGGGGTTCTTAAATCAGGCAGAAGGTAAAATTATCCGAAAATTACTAACTGTTAATACGGCAGCCTCAGTGGCGGCTCTGAGACTGGAAATGGGGCTTTGAAGCGCGTATGCTCAAGGATTAGCGGGGGTTATACGATTGGCTACCTCAATTTTAAAGAGTGAGGAAAACACTTTAAGATCATTTCTGAAGAAATAACTTTTTTTAGATAATAGCAAGCCCAAATTTGCCTTTTGTAAGAATTTTTCTACTGCCCTGGAGATGCTGGAGCTGGATCGCAGCCAAGTTCTAGAACTCTCCCCATTGTTCTTGAGGGTGACTTTGAAGAGTGCAACGTGGGCCTTGAGCTTCCGCCAAGACTTGGAGTGCTGTAAAAAAAGAAGTTTTTTTGCAAATATAGTTAACACTCTAGTAATAAAAAAAACACAACCATACTTCACTTGGAACATCCCTCATAGTGTTAGGCGCTTTTGGACGCTGCTCCGACAGGAATTGCTCGCTTTGAATACACTATTGGCAAAATGGTACGGTACTGCAAAAGAGTGTAACTTCTGTCTGGCGGATTCCCAAGATTTAAACCATCTATTATTTGTCTGCCCTTATCTTGCCTCATTTTGGCGTAAATGGCTAGATCCAATTCGTCTTCAGTTTTTTCTATTGTCAGTGCCCGAGTTTCTCCAAGCCCTGTATGATCCTCCGAATGAAAGTTTTTGTTTTTAAATATTTAATTTTTTTTATTGTTTTTAAGCTTATTTTAAGAAACTTTTGTTGTAAGGCATGTCAGGTGGCATAGGATTTTGATGCAACATCTCACTATATTTTTCATTTAACTCATGGTACTCGATTGGATGTAAAGTGTAAATTGCAGATCCTTCTGTTCACCAATATTGTACATTTTATGTGGTTCTCAGCTAGATGTAAATGGTAAATGTGATTTTCTGCTTTCTTCTTTTATGTGGACCTCAGTCGAGTTCCAAATCATAAATAAAATAAATTGTAAATTGTAAATTGAAATTGGTACCTAGCTACCTAGGGTATTGGGGTTCCAGGAGATCACTATGGGCTGCAGCACTTCTTTTGCCACCCATAGGGAGCTCAGACAAATCTCACACAGGACTGCCACTGCAGCCTGAGTGAAATAACGCACACGTTATTTCACAGCCATTTTTCACTGCACTTAAGTAACTTATAAGTCACCTACATGTCTAACCTTCACTTGGTGAAGGTTAGGTGCAAAGTTGCTAAGTGTGAGGGCACCCTTGCATTAGCAAAGCTGTCCCCACATTGTTCAGGGCAATTTCCCCAGACTTTGTGAATGCGGGGACACCATTACACGCGTGCACTACATATCGGTCAATACCTATATGTAGCTTCACAATGGTAACTCCGAATATGGCCATGTAACATGTCTAAGATCATGGAATTGTCCCCCCATGCCACATCTGGTCTTGGGGTGCCAATTCCATGCATCCCAGGGGCTCCATTATGGACCCCGGTTACTGCCAAACCAGCTCTCTGGGTTTTTCTTTGCAGCTACTGCTGCTGCCACCCCACAGACAGGGTTCTGACCTCCTGGGGTCTGGGCAGCCCAGTCCCAGGAAGGCAGAACAAAGAATTTCGTCTGAGAGAGGATGTTACACCCTCTCCCTTTGGAAATAGGTGTTAAAGGCTGGGGAGGGGTAGCCTCTGGAAATGCTTTGAAGGGCACAGATGGTGCCCTCCTTGCATAAGCCAGTCTACACCGGTTCAGGGATCCACCAGCCCCTGCTCTGGTGCGAAACTGGACAAAGGAAAGGGGAGTGACCACTGCCCTGTCCATCACCACCCCAGGGGTGGTGCCCGGCGCTCCTCCAGTGTGTCCCAGACCTCTGCCATCTTGAATCCAGATGTCTGACGGCACTCTGAGGCCTCTGAATGGCCAGTGTCAGCAGGTGACATCAGAAACCCCTCCTGATAGGTGCTTACCTCACTAGGTGGCCAATCCTCATCTGAGGGCTATTTAGGGTCTCTTCAGTGGGCTTTTCCTCAGATAACGACTTGCAAGAATTCACCAGAGTTCCTCTGCACCTCTCTCTTTGACTTCTGCCAAGGATCAACCGCTGATTGCTCCAGGACACCTGCAAAACTGCAACAAAGTAGCAAGAAGACTGCCAGCGACATTGTAGCGCCTAATCCTGCTGGCTTTCTCGACTGTTTCCTGGTGGTGCATGCTTTGGGGGCAGCCTGCCTTCATCCTGCACTGGAAGTCACGAAGAAATCTCCAGTGGGTCGACGGAACCCTCCCCCTGCTCCAGCAGGCACCAAACTTCAGCTTCACTGGTACCCTGGGACCCCTCTCATCCTGACGAGCATAGCCCCTGGAACACAGGTGCTGGACCCAAGTGACCCAGACTGTCCAGTGGTCCAACTGTCCACATTTGGAGGAGGTAAGTCCTTGCCTCCCCTCTCCAGACAGTAATCCTGTGCACCACATGAACTGCAGCTGCTAGGGTTTCTGTGCACTTTTGCAAGGAATCCTTTGTGCACAGCCAAGCCAAGGTTCGCAGGCCTCTGTCCTGCATTGCTCAACTCCCTGAGTTGACCTCTGGCTTCGTGGGACCCTCTTTCGTAGTGTTGAGATGACCGCCGTGTTCAGTCTTATTGAACCCATGTTCAAGGGCTTCTGCGGGTGCTACCTTCTTGTGCATGGACTCTCTACATTGCTGAGGGTTCCCTCTGTCTCCTCTCCCAAGTGGCAACATCCTGGACCTTCCTGGGCCCAGACAGCACCCTTTTTCTTCAACCATGACCTTAGCAGCTAGCAAGGCTTATTTGCGGTCTTTTGCCAAAGACACAACTCTGCATCTTCCAGCGTTCCGTGGACATCTTCTGCACAAAGGAAAAGTTCCTAGCACCTTTCGTTGTTGCAGAATCTTCAGCTTCTTCCATCCAGAGGCAGCAATTTTGCACCTTCATCTGGGTTTTAGTGGGCTCCTGCCCTCCCGGACACTTTCACAACTCTTGGACTTGGTCCCCTTCCTTTGCAGTTCCTCAGTTCCAGGAATCCGTCTTCAGTGCTTTGCAGTCTGTTGTGGTCTTTGCAAAATCCTCTATCACAAGTTTAGTGTGTTTCTGGGGAAGTAGCAGCACTTTACTCCTACTTTCCAGGGTCTTGGGGTGGGGTATCTTGGACACCCTTAGGCCCGTATTTATACTTATTTTGCGCCGCATTTGCGTCGTTTTTTGACGCAAAAACGGCGCAAACTTGCAAAATACCATTGTATTTTGTAGGTTTGCGCCGTTTTGCGTCAAAAAGCGGCGCAAATGCGGCGCTAAAAAAAGTATAAATACGGGCCTTAGTGTTTTCTTCCACTCCCAGCAACACTCTACACACTACATTAGCCTAGGGTCCATTCATGGTTCGCATTCCATTTTCTTAGTATATGGTTTGTGTTGCCCCTAGGCCTATTGCATCCTATTGTATTCTACAGTGTTTGCACTACTTTCTGACTGTTTTACTTACCTGATTTTGGTTTGTGTGTATATTTTGTGTATTTTACTTACCTCCTAAGGGAGTATATCCTCTGCCATATTTTTGGCACATTGTCACTAAAATAAAGTGCCTTTACTTTTAGTAACCCTGAGTATTGTCTTTCTTATGATATAGTACCTATATGATATAAGTGGTATAGTAAGAGCTTTGCATGTCTCCTAGTTCAGCCTAAGCTGCCCTGCTATAGCTACCTCTATCAGCCTAAGCTGCTAGAACACTACTAATCTACTAATAAGGGATAACTGGACCTGGCACAAGGTGTAAGTACCATCAGGTACCCACTATAAGGCAGGCCAGCGTCCTACAATGACCAGTACCCTGGGACTCCTCTCACAGTGACGAGCTTGCTCCCTGGAACAAAGAGGGTGAACCCCATCGACACAGACTGTCTTGTGGTCCTGCTGTCGCAATTTGGAGAAGGTAAGACCTTGCCTTCCCCGAGAACGATGGTACCCCTGTGTATTGTGTCTTCTTCACCTCCAGAGGCCTCTGTGCACTCCGTGCAAAATTCCTTCATGCACAGCCTGGTCCAGGTCCCCAGCACTCCCCCTGTGATGCTCAACTCACTGAGTTGTTCTCTGGTGACGTGGGACCTTCTTTTTTTGTGCGCATCAACCATGTTTTGCACCTCCTTTGAACCCGGATCCTGTGGCTTCTGGGGGTGTTGGCTGGCTTTCTGAGGGCTCTCTAAAGTGCTGAGAGCCCCCTCTTCCTCCTCACATAGAGTTGAGGCCCACAGGTCTCTCCTGGGTCTGTTCAGCATCATTTTGATGAAAAACACTCTTTTGTCATAGCCAAGGCTTGTTGGTGCCTTCCAACGCGAAATCTCATCTGCAACGATCTTCACGCCATGGGACATCTTTTGCATCATGCAGGAACCTGCTGTCATCTTCCTAGGGTGCATTTCTGCAGTCTTCAGCTAACCAGGGATTCTTCTTTTGCACTCTCTTCTGGGTTGGCAGGGGCTCCTGTCCTTCATGGAACATCTTTCAACTTCTGGACTAGGTCCCCTTCCTTTGCAGGTCTTCAGGTCCAATAATCCAGCAGTTGTTCTTTGAAGACTTGGTTGGCCGCTGCAAAGTCCCCAAAACAAGGTGCAGTGTGTCCTAAGGAAACTTGCAGTACTTTACTCCTGCTTTTCTGGTCTCTGGGGTGGGGTAATTTACTTACCTTTACTGTATTCTTACTCTCCCAGCGATTCTGCACACACACACTTGTCTAGGGGGGAATTTGTTATTCACATTCCACTTTTTTAGTATATGGTTTGTGTTGCCCCTAGACCTATTTTCTCCCATTGCATTTTATAGGATTTCCAACTGTTTGCATTGTTCTATGACTATTTACTTATCTAATGTTGGTGTCTAGTGTATATATTGTGTATAATACTTACCTCCAGAAGGAGTATTGTCTCTAAGATTTTTTTGGTACTGTGTCACCCAAATAAATGCCTTTATTTTTGGTAACACTTAGTATTTTCTTTACTTATGTATAAGTACTGTGTAACTATAAGTGGTATTGCATGAGCTTTGCATGTCTCCTAGTTTAGCCTAAGCTGCTCTGCTATAGTTACCTCTATCAGCCTAAGCTGCTAAACCACTTCTACTTCACTAATAAGGGATAACTGGACATGGTATAAGGTGTAAGTACCCAAGGTACCCACTACAAACCAGGCCAGCCTCCAACACCAGCCCACCAAGAGGGCTGTAATTGACCTCATTGGGATGGCTTCTGGGTACCGGGTGGCATGGTCAACCAAGATCAGGATAAACATGTTGCACATGGCTGTCTTGGGATCCAGAGGCGCCACAATGTCAATCCCAACCCGCTCAAAGGGTGTGCTGAATACAGGGAAAGGTTGGAGGGGAACCTTACATTTCCCCCCTCTCTTGCCACGTGCTTGACAAATTTAGCAAAACCTGCAATATGAGTCTGAGTGCCGGTGAATTTGGGGTCAAGTAAAAGTGAGTGTCAAGCCTCTCAAAGGTCTTGTCCTGCCCCAATTGTCCTACTAAAGGCACATCATGAGCCAGACCCAGTAGGAAGGCTCTGAAGCACTGGGGTACGAACCATCCCATGTGCTGCCACCGGCTCAGCAACCATGGGCTCACTATGCAGGAGGTCAACCTCCCAATAGATCTAGTGTGATTCAGACACCTTGTCAGATGTATGGTCTGCAGCCTGCCACCACACCCTCAAGAGTAGGGCATGACTTCTGTTCCTCACAGAGTTCCTCCCTGGTGGAACCCCCTTCCTGCTGCCAATGAGTCAGCTCGGGCACCTCCTCCAGTTCAGCCAATTGTTCCATTGTGGGCTATGTGGCATCCTTCGCAGATTCAGCCTCCTCCAGGACTGTAGGAACTTCTGTTGCAGGTTTCCTGTGCTCCTTGCCCTTTCCCTTCCTGGCTGGCACCTGGGCCACTCTTTGAGGGTCCAGGGCCTCCTGATCACCCTGACAGACTGCCATAGACCGGGTGGTCACACTCCACACCCAGGTAGACCCAACATCTCCAAGTGTGACCAGCGTTCCACCTGACTCCAAGGAGAATTCTCCAAGTCATTGCCTAGCAGACAATCAACAGGCATGGTTGGACTCACAGCTACCCTCAGGGAACTTGAGACTCCCCTCCCAATCAAAGGGAATCTGCACAACCTTACACAGGCACTCTGAGTTGTCTACCGCAACTACTCGGTGAAGTACGTAGGGAACTATCTGCTCTTCAGACATCAGGTGACATCTCATAGTAGTCACATTTGCTCCTGTGTCTCACAGAGCCGCCACCCTCTGTCCATTAATAGTAACCCACTGCCTGTACTTTTTAGTGTTCTCAGGCACAAGGGTCTCCTGGACCATCTCACTGTCTCCTAGTGAGTCAAAGGTCATCTGAGCTGGCTTCTATCCTTCTGCTGGAACTAACTCCTCCGCAAGAGCTACACTGGCCAAACACTGTGACTGAGCACCAGTGGGTGTCTGTGTCCACTTGGGACATTTGGAGTCCCCCCTCATGTGACCAACTTGATCACATGCATAACATTTGTGGGGACCCTTCTCTGAAATTTTCCCTGTAGAGATCCATGGTTTCTTCTCAACTGTGGGCTGGGAATCCTTACTCTGGGAATTATGTGGATGTTCTTGTGGAGAGCTGACTCGTACTCCTAAACCACAGGTATATGCCATCCTCCCTTTTGTAATCCTTCACTAAATCCTTTGGTATGTGTACCCTACTTTAAGGCTGCACTGTGATGTTGCTGCCAGCATCTCTACTGTAATAGCTCCTTTGGTCCAGCTGAATAAACTTAACTCATGAGCCAAAAGCATATTTTTCTCTTCCATGGCTAATCTCTTCTCTTCCATTTCATTTTAAGTTTCTCTAACTCAAATCGGTGCATTCTCTCTGCTTGTCTGTCCTGCAACTCCTTAGTGGTCAGACCTTTGGAAGGAATGCGACTACCTGCCCTGGAGGCCCTACCGCCAAGCAGGTCAGGGTTACCAAACACAGAATAATGTATGCTCTGCACCTCCTCGTCCACATTCTCCTCATCTTTGTGCCCCGTCACCTCCTTAGCTGCCAACCAGACCCTCGGGCCTTTTGCAGCTTCTCCTTCTGAGCAGAGCTTTTGATTTGCCAGGAATGTTCTTTGCTAAATTGTTTAAGCTGAGCCACTGTATACTCCTCCAGCATCTCCAACTCAAATACAACTTTTGAAGCAACAGCTGGTGCATCCCTAGATTCAGACATGCTTGTGGGTAAGGTTCAATAAAGATGCAAGAGTTCCGAAAAGGCACAGAGATCCAAAGGGAAGAAACAAAGAGGAAGCAGAAAAAGTCCACATAGAAAAAACAAGTAGTATGTGGTCATGTAATGGTCTGCACTGAAAACAGTAGTGTACACCATTCACTGCATGTCAAGTAGAAATACAAGTCCTATCCCAACCACTGATAACCAATGTTAGAATATTAGAATTTAATTTACTACTAAGCCCCTGATATAGTGCATCATGTGTACCCAGGGCCTGTAAATCAAATGCTACTAGTGGTCCTGCAGCACTGATTGTGCCATTCACATGAGTAGCCCTGTCAACATGTCTCAGACCTGCCACTGCAGTGTCTGTGTGTGCAGTTTACACTGCTATGTCGACCCAGCAAGTGTACTTGCCAGGACCAAGCCTTCCCCTTTATTACATATGTCACCTCTAAACTAGGCCAAAGGCAGCCCCATGGGCAGGGTGCAGTGTATTTAAAAGGTAGGACATGTGCTGGTGTGTTTTGTATATCCTGATTGAAAAATACTGCAAAATTCGATTTTCACTATTGCAAGACCTGTCTCTCTAAGTAGGGTAACATGGGGATTATCTTGAAATACCTTGATATACCTGTTAAGTGTTGTTTCCCACTGGGAGAAGATAGAGATCTGGAGTTTGAGATTTCTGAACTCGCAATTTAAAAATACATATTTTGGTGAAGCTGGTTTTTGAATTGTAGGTTTGAAAATGCCACTTTTAGAAATTAGGCATTTTCTTGCTTAACCATTCTGTGTTTCTGCCTGAATGTGGAATACATGTCTGGGTCAGGCTGACAGCTGGGCTGTTTGTGTAGTCACTCTAGACAGTCACACAAAGGGAACTGAGCTGTGCCCTGCATGTCCAGATGGCCTAACACCAGACTGATGGGTCTTCCTTAGCTAGAGTGGTAGGAGGAGGTGACACTTGCACCTGAATAGGGATGTGCCTAACTTACACAAAGTAATTTCCAACCCCCTCAAGTGTGTCTGGAGCCAGGGTGGAGAAAGGCAGGGTATTGTGCACTACTAAGACTTATCTTTGAAGTTTGCCTACTTCAAAGACAGAAATGGGTCTAAGTACATGGACCGCTGAAAGCCAACAGTTAGAACCCTTCTGGACTGTGGACAGTATGTCAAAAGGAAGAGCTGGATGCTATAGAAGGGACTGCCAGTCTGCCTGTTGCTTTGTTGTGCTGGCCTGCTGCTTGCTGCTTCTGTCCTGGGAGTTAAAGGACAGGACTTTGCTTTCTACATCCTGCTTTCCAAGGTTCTCCAGGGACTTGAACTGAGCTTCCCTCCTATTAGGAAGTCCTGGGGCCATCAAATACATCACCTGCCAGAGCATGAGCTCTCTTGCTGAGAGTCCTGACTTGCCAAGTGGTGCTAAATCCAGTGACTGGGCCCTTGGAAGTGAGCTCTGGTGCTATAGAAGGGACTGCCACTCTGCCTGTTGCTTTGTTGTGCTGGCCTGCTGCTTGCTGCTTCTGTCCTGGGAGTGAAAGGACTGGACTTTGCTTTCTACATCCTGCTTTCCAAGGTTCTCCAGGGATTTGAACTGAGCTTCCCTCCTATTAGGATGTCCTGGGGCCATCAAATACATCACCTGCCAGAGCATGGGCTCTCTTGCTGAGAGTCCTGTCTTGCCAAGTGGTGCTAAATCCAGTGACTGGGCCCTTGGAAGTGAGCTCTGGTGCAACTAAGAAGAAACCAAGCACATCGACTTCACAGTGACTTCGGAACTGGCACTGCTGTTCGACTCTGTGCTGCTGCACCCTGCTGAGTTCAATGACCACGACCTGCAACCCAGGCCCGAGGCCGCCATAGTGCCTCCGAAGTCCCACCACAGCGTGAATCCTGAGTGAAGTGTCACTGATGTCCATGACATACGACTCCAACGTCCCCGCAGCACTTGTGCTCCGTGGTGTGATTGCGACACTGCAAAGACCTGCTGGCTACATCAACTATGCCTTGTTGTAACGAACCAACGCTTCACCATAGACACCACATTACCTTCCCTGGAACTGTAAGGAACCAACTCCTCACCTCCCCTGCCTACCAGTAAGGAAACAATGCCTCACCTCCCCGGTAGCAGTAAAGAACCACCACCACACTGGATCCAGCAATGCCTCACTTCCCACGCTACATGCAACGTCTTTGTTTCCTCATCGTTTTCCAAGTTACTGTACCTGGGGTCCGTGCGACTCCATGTCTGGCCCATCGATACGACGTGATAGTCTTAGTTGGAGCTATTGGGTTTCTAAGCACTTTACTAAGATTTAGGCCCTCATTACAACTTTGGCGGGTGGCAAGCGCCACCCGCCAAGTTGTATCCGCCGCGCAGCCGCCAATGTGGCCGCTCTCCCGCGGTGGCCACTTCATGTTCCCTGCTGGGCCGGATGGTGGAAACCTAGTTTCCGACCGCCTGCCCAGCGTAGGTGATCAGCCGCAACAAGGGAACTGGCTCCAAATGGAGCCGGCGGTGTTGCGGCGGTGCGACGGGTGCAGTTGCACCTGTCGCGCTTTTCAAAAAGCTCCATGGGGCCGTGGCAGGGAGTTCATACCGCCATGACAAGGCTGGCGGGAGGGGGATTACAACCGCCGGGACCAAAGTGGCGAGAAACCGCCGGGACCAAAGTGGCGGGAATCCGCCGGTCCCGGCGGTGTGACCAAGGAAAGCACTGCCAGCCTGTTGGCGGTGCTTCCGATGAAATAGCCCTGGCGGTCTTTGACCGCCAGGGTTGTAATGAGGGCCTTAATCTTTGAAAAATGTTATCTTTTCTTGTGTTTGTTGGAGTTTTGCCATTTTGGTCTTGTTCTACTCAGAGAAACAATGGCTATTTTTCTAAAGTGGTGTGGAGTACTTTTGTGGCGTTTTCACCATGTTACTGTGTATGTGTTTACAAATATTTACACATTGCCTCTTAAATAAGCCTGACTGCTTGTGCCAAGCTACCAAGGGGGTGAGCAGGGGTTATCTTAGCTGTGTGACCCTCTTACCTTGACTAGATCGAGGATCCCTATTTAAACAGGGTGCAAACCACTGCCAACTAGAAGCTCCAGTTCTAACACTTAGGGAGGCAGGTGCCAAAAAATGCCCAAAATAATTAGAATGTGACTTGTAATGTGACCTACCGTACCAGTGACCATTGTGAACTTGATAAGGGTATTTCTGATTTATGCCGACTTTTGTTGTGGCATGAGCTTGTTCAAACAGTTGGATGTTAATCAGAAATCACAATTAAAGTATGAGTTAGAATGGGTAAAGTTAAATGATGAGTTTAAGGCACATTGAGCTGAGGATTCAGGAGGGAAATGGGTGGAGTTAGACATTAATCTTAGATCGCAATAGATTGTGCTGTCAAAACTGGGCCCCACAACCTATAAAGCTAGTAGCCTGTGAGTGATGTACCGACCCTTTCTTGTGTGGCCCAACTATACTGGAGTTGGGAGTGAAGTGGAAGCTGACAGGTCCCCACAAAGAGTGCATTTTGATAATACATTAAGCGATTTTGTGATAGAGAATATTGCAAGATTACACAAGAATATGTGATTTATGGAATAAAACATATCAGTGCTCTATGTTTTGAACCGTTAAGGAGTGGGTGGCCAAGTTTGGCGGTGGTGAAAGGGGTCATAGCACAATACGACAAAGGGTCGTATGCCAAATAAAGCTGAAGCATTCGGTTTTTGATTGAGGCTTTACCCAAACAAAAACGTTTATAATTAAAGGTGTGCTGGAAGGTTTTTAACTAGGTTTTGAACGATCACAGACACAGAGGAAGGAAAAGAATGTTCAGTCAACAAAAGCATACTCTGAAGCAGTGCCGGAGAAACAGCAGAAAGAAGTAATAGAGGGAAGAATATTAGAACCTTTTGAGGATTGGTCAATGGAGAATGTAATTAAATCACTACAAACAAATAAACAACATAAGGAGACTTTCATGGGATCCTGCATTTATCTTGGCTGGAAGGTTTTGTAAAGATTTCAATTTAGAAGAATTGAGAGCAACATAAGTGTGGATGAAGCAGGTGCTTTGAAAGGATTTCAGGATTCGAAACAAAGATGGCAACATGGATATAAAGACAGCTTTTAAATTGTAACCACTACACTCAGAAGAGTTGTTAAGACTGCAATTCAAGGATAGGATTTATATTGACCGAGCACTGCCAATGTGTTATTCACTATCATGTTTATTGTTAGAGAATGTTTAGTACTTTTCTGCAGTGGGTGATCAAGTTTGGGACGCCATATAGATACAGCACCATTTTTTCTAAGCAGAAGGAAAGGAAATTTATGGTGAGACACTGAGGGATTTTGAGAAGCTGATAAGTGAGTTGTGGGCACCAGCAGACCCGGAAAAATAGAAGGGCCATTGACAGTGGTAAAGTTACTTGGGATGGAAATGGACACAATTGCAATTGAAGCGGAGCTTGCCACAAGATAAAATCAACATAGTATTTTCTTTAATTCTGAAGATTTTGGAGGTATGCAAAGTACAGGCAAATTGAAATTCGAGTCCCACTGTGATATAAAAATGTTGCCTGTGCGGCAACGCTACCAAATCCTAGCTATTGCTTAAACTGAAAGGTGGATTTTGCGCAAGAGGTCAATAAATCGACCCGACATCAGAATGAGGGGATGTCATCACTGAGTAATGTAATCATGAACAGTAATCAATATATTCAAAGATCTGAACCTCAAACAATAACCACACCAGTTTATTAAGAAGAATTATACATTTTTTCCCTAGATGAACAATGCTAATGTCACAAAAATAACTCTCAAACACAAGTGATAAGCATATAGAATTAATAATGGTTGATTAGAACATCTTAGATATCTGAGTTTAATCAAAACAATTAAGCAAATAATCTCCAAAATAATAACACTGATTAGCAACACCAGAATCGGTAATAAAGGCAATTTTTTTGCATTAGTACAAACAATCAAAGAGTGTCAATATGAATCTTGAGCATTTGAAGTTAATATCCTCACTAATCACAAATCAGCATCAACATGTTGGACTTCATGTGAAAAGAATTTAGTAACACAAATTTAGAAAAATCACTCTAACTCGGGTTATTATAAAAAAAACATTGTTAATATGCAACAGTCAAATTATTAGTTGCAGCTGGTACCTGCAAAGCAAAAGAGACATATTTATCATTATGATCTTATACATTACCCATGAAACAACATGCAGTCTACTTCAGTAAAGAGACACCATCAGGTAAGTCTTCAGAAGATCGGGCCTTTCGACTGCTAAACGCACGCTGCTAATATGACACGAACCATCAACAGGAACTCTTAAACACACAATCTCCTCTCCTCTCTAGAGTCTGACTGTCTCGAGTCTCCTTTAAGAAAATCCTACCCAGGTTGTTATATTAATCTACAAAAAGTCTATGATTGGTCAGTACATGGGGTGGATACGATTTAGCCAATAGTAATTCTAACTGATAACCTAAAATGTGGTGCTGTCACATTAACCAGGGCATATTCATAACAGTAACTTTTCCTCTTCCGTCTTGTCTGTGTCTCCTTTGTTCTATCCCGTCTAAACTTGTCTTCTCAGGAAGAAACATCTTACAAAGTAACTCTTACTTCCATTCTTGAGGAAGAAACCACGTATTAGGGACAATTTCAAACAATAGAACGTTCAACTTATGCAAGAACTTAGTTAAGCATGGCCTTGTAAGACATAACGCAGCAACCCACTAGGGGTAGCTGTGTACATGTCTATTTTGCCATACAACACACTTTTATATAAGCATTTAACTATGGAAAATAACCACAACATTTGGTTAGAATTTTTCTCAGCTAAGAACAGAAATGAACTATAGCAACCATTTTCAAAAGTCACCCGTTTTTGTATGTTAATTCACTATATAATTAATATACTAAAATTATTAATAAAACATATAAGAAAATTCACACTCTCACACCTGTACATTGGTGGGAGTGGGGCACCCGTTTAGTAGAAGGTTACATTATCAGGCATATTTTTGCCGCATTGCAGAGTTTTGAGCCTGTTTGAGGGTTTAGTTTGCATTTTCAGAGAATTTTAATACTGTATATTTGTGGAACTTGAGATACAAAGCGGAACGGGGAATTCTGTATTTTTAGAATCATCTGAACCAGCATGATGTGCATGGTTTTGGCATGGTAAGAGGACAGCTGAGTATTTTCCAGTGGGTGCACTGGTTTTGTGCAGCAGACATTTGATAATGAACAGACAAGTAACTTTTCAAGTGGTCAGTTAATCGGGGGTAGAGATAGTGAACAGACAATCTGCGGCGGAAAAGAGAGTAGTGAAATTCCTGAGAATTTTTATTTCCGTTTCCTGGAGTATGCCATATAGTTTATGAAATGTCACTTTCTAACAATAATATTGTGCATACCCTGTCTCATTCGTAGTAGCGCAGACTCTGTCGGGTGGCACTGGGAACAGATTAGTGCACAACGGGATGCCAAAACTGTTGTAGGAACTAGACACATGAAAGTATAACAAAGGCCATTTGGTGAGTCTTTGGGGTTGAATGTTTCAGATATACAGATTCAGTGGTGGGTAAGGTTGGAATGCACTGGGAGCAAATACTGCTTATATTTATAGGAGGCTGGCCTGGATTGTAGTGGGTACCTAAGATACTTACACCTTATACCAGGTCCAGTTATCCCTTATTAGTGAAATGTAGGCAGTGTTCTAGCAGCTTAGGCTGTCTAGAGGTAGCTGTAGCAGAGCAGCTTAGGCTGAACTAGGAGACATGCAAAGCTCCTGTAATACCACTATAGTTACACAGTATTTATACACAATAAAAGACAATACTCAGTGTTACCAAAAATAAAGGTCCTTTATTTTAGTGACACAAGGCCAAAAGTATCTTAGAGACAATACTCCTTCTGGAGGTAAGTATTATACACATGATATACGCTAGTATCCAAAATCAGGTAAGTAAACAGTCATAGAATAGTGCAAACAGTAGAAAATACAATATATTGCAATGGGCCAAGGGGCAACACAAACCACAAACTAAAATAGTGGTATTTTGTAAGTTTGCACCACTTTTGCGTCACAAAGTAATGCATATGAGGTGCTAAATAAGTATAAATATGGGCCTAGGGCAGAAGATTACCATTCATTCAGAGCAGGCAGATTACATTTGTCTTTCATGGTTTGAAATTGTATTTGATGGAGAATAGGGGCAGGTTGGTTATGTTGTTGGGTATGAAAGCTTTGGGGTAAAAGTAAGGAAGTTTAGGTGGCAGAAAACTCCTCAGATTAAGGTTTTTT
Organism: Pleurodeles waltl; assembly: GCF_031143425.1. Classification (NCBI taxonomy): domain Eukaryota; kingdom Metazoa; phylum Chordata; class Amphibia; order Caudata; family Salamandridae; genus Pleurodeles; species Pleurodeles waltl. The sequence goes on along the minus strand of NC_090450.1, from coordinate 400,472,087 downwards.
GATGTCAGGTTTTTGAGAAGGACTGGGTTCAATTTATGGTTTGTCACTACTATTCAGGCAAACCACCTTGAGGGGGCTTTGGGGTGGGGGTTGCGAAATTGAGAACAAAAGGTTTGGAATGAACAAAATATGAGATAAAAAGAATAGAGAAAAGGGACAAAAATAAATGATCTGAGGTTGGATTGGCGATGTTTGGAAAGTTGAAGGTTTAACATATTGGGTTGTGTGTTTTAACCTTTTGGCAGCCAAGGACATAGCGGTTACATCCTTGGCTGCGGCGCTCAGGCACCAAAGACGTAACCGTTATGTCCTTGGACCAGCTCATGGGGGGAGTGTAAGAAAGTACCATCTTGCCTGGCATGTTACCCCCATTTTTACTGTATGTATGTTTGTTTTTGCCTATGTGTCACTGGGATCCTGCTAGTCAGGACCCCAAGGCTCATAAAGTATGCCCTGTATGTGTTCCCTGTGTGGTGCCTAACTGTATCACTGAGGCTCTGCTAACCAGAACCTCAATGTTTATGCTCTCTCTGCTTTTAAAATTGGCACTGCAGGCTAGTGACTAATTTTACTAATTCTCATTGGCACAATGGAACACCCTTATAATTCCCTAGTATATGGTACCTAGGTACCCAGGGTATTGGGGTTCCAGGAGATCCCTATGGGCTGCAGCATTTCTTTTGCCACCCATAGGGAGCTCAGAAAATTCTTACACAGGAAACCACTTAGGCACCAGGGATTGGTGTGTGTTTATGTGTGTGTTTTGTTTGGGAGGGCAGCCCCTTGGGCAAGGGTCGCTCCACATGAGGGCACATTACTGTTGGCCCTTTGGGGGCAGATTGGAGTATTTTTGGCCCATCTGCTTCCAAGGGTGGCAGAAAGCCCACCAGAGATCAGGGAAGTTTTTTTTCAAAATAATAGGGTGGGGGTTTGGCCATAACCCCACCCCAAATAAATGGGGCCAAAGTTGTTCTGTCCACCAGTGGGCAGATGGGGCAATTACCCCCGATCCACACCCCGGGGGGGCAAAAGTCTACTAGATATCAAGGAATGTAAAAGAAAAACAAAAAAAACAATAGTGTGGTGGCTACCAACCAGTATGGGCATGGTTATGTCCCCACCCCATCTGAAGGGAGTCACAGTCTTTCAGCTCTCCCCCTGCACGCTTAAACATCGTATCCCATGGCAAGCAAGAGGACATTTGATTATTTTGGGTTTTGGTTTTACATGTGGGCCATGAGAGCTTGGCTAACTCTCAAAATCGTCCCACTTGGAAGGGTGAGGGCTGCACTTTTCGGACTTTGGGACACTGCCATGCAGAAAAATCCACAAGACCTAGACACATCTGAAAACTAAACATCTGGGTGAGTCCAGGGTGGTGTGCTTCACATGCAACCCGCACCATTTTCTTATCCACAATGCCCTGAAAACCTCCAACTTTGCTGGAAATTACAAGTTGTTTCCACGTTTTTGTGATGGAACCTTCCAGAATCTTCAGGAATCCACAAAAGCCTTACTACCCAGCATTCTCTCATTTATACCGATAAAAATTCTGCCCCACTTGTCAGCTTAGAAAATGTTTGTTTTTTTACCTGCCCTTTTGGAGCTGCTTTGGATCCCCCTCAATTTCGACATGTTTTTGGCTCTTCCTAGTCACAGGCACTTGGCCCACCTACACAAGCGAGGTATCATTTTTACTAGGAGACTTAGGGGAACGCTGAGTGGTAGGAAATTTGTCCCGGTGTAGTGATCCCACGCAGAAATGTGGAAACATGTGATTCTTTAGCTACATTTTAGGTTTGCTGAGGATTCAGGGTAAGAAAACACTGGGGGATCCACGTAAGTCACACCTCCCTGACTACCTTGGGTGTCTAGTGTAGGAGGTTGGCCTGGTTTGTGGTGGGTACCTTGGGTACTTACACCTTACACCAGGTCCAGTTATCTCTTGTTAGTGAATGTAGTAGTTTTCTAGCAGCTTAGGCTGATAGAGGTAGCATTGCCAGAGCAGCTTAGGCTGAACTAGGAGACATGCAAAGCTCATGCAATACCACTTATAGTTATATTATAATAATAGCTTATATAGCGCTTAAAACTATATACTACACAGTACTTATACACAAGTAAAGACAATACTCAGTGTTACCAAAAATAAAGGTATTTATTTGGGTGACACACTACCAAAAATATCTTAGAGACAATACTCCTTCTGGAGGTAAGTATTATACACAATATATACACTAGACACCAAAATCAGACAAGTAAATAGTCATAGAACAATGCAAACAGTAGGAAATCCTATAGAATGCAATAGGAGAAAATAGGTCTAGGGGCAACACAAACCATATACTAAAAAAGTGGAATGTGAATCACAAATTCCCCCCTAGACAAGTGTAGAGTGTGCAGAACTGCTGGGAGAGTTAGAATACACTAAAGGTAAGTAAATTACTCCACACCAGAGCCCAGAAAAGCAGGAGTAAAGTACTGCAAGTTTCCTTAGGACACATTACACCTCGTTTTTGGGATTTTGCAGCGGCCAATCAAGTCTGCAAAGAACAACTGCTGGATTATTGGACCTGAAGACCTGTAAAGGAAGGGGACCAAGTCCAGAAGTTGAAAGAAGTTCCAGGAAGGACAGGAGCCCCTGCCAACCCAGAGAAAGGTGCAGAAGAAGAGTCCCTGGTTAGTTGAAGACTGCAGAAATGCCAGCGGGTTCCTGCATGATGCAAAAGATGTCGCACGGCATGAAGATTGTTGCACTTGGAATTTCGTGTTGGAAGGCACCAACAAGCCTTGGCTACGGCAAAAGTGCACTTTCATCAAAATGGCGCTGGATGGACCCAGGAGGGACCTGTGGGCCTCAACTCTATGTGAGGAGGAAGAGGAGGTTCTCAGCACTTTAGAGAGTCCTCAGGATACCAGCCAGCACCCCCAGAAGCTGCAGGATCCGGGTTCAAAGCAGGTACAAAAAGCAGTTGATGCAGTACAACAAAAGAAGATCCCACGCCGCTGGAGAACAACTCAGCGAGTTGAGCATCACAGGGTGGGGTGCTGGGGACCTGGGCCAGGCTGTGCATGAAGAAATTTTGCATAGAGTGCACAGAGGCCTTAGGAGTCGAAGAAGACACAAAACACAGAGGTACCATTGTTGTCGGGGAAGACAAGGTCTTACCTCCTCCAAATTGTGTCAGCAGGACCTCAGGACAGTCTATGTCGATGGTGTCAACCTCTGTGTCCTTAGGTGCAAATTTGTGACCGTGAGAGGAGTCCAAGGGTACCAGTCGTCAGCTTGGAAGGTGCCTGCTTGAAGCAGGGGAGTGACTCTGTCATTCCACGGAGATTTCTTCTGTCCTTCTGGTGCAGGATGAAGACAGGGAGTCCCCAGAGCATGAACACCATGGAAACTGTGACAGTTGCTGACTTGGAGCTGAGGTTGCTGAAGAAAAGTGTCTCTTGTAGACACTTTGTTGCAGTAACAGCGTTTCTTGGAGCAGGCTGCAGTTGATCTGAGGTCAGAGGATGCTGAAGTTGTTGCAGAGGATTCCTGAAGGAAACTTGCAAGCAGAATCTGAAGAGAACCCACAGGAGAAACCCTAAATAGCCCTGAGAGGGGGATTGGCTTCCTTATCAGGTATGGACCTATCAGGAGGGGTCTCTGACGTCATCTGCTGGCACTGGCCACTCAGAGCCCTCCAGAGTGCCCCCACACCTTGCAAATCAAGATGGCTGAAGTCTGGGACACACTGGAGGAGCTCTGGGCACCACCCCTTGGGTGGTGATGGACAGGGGAGTGGTCACTCCCCTTTCCTTTGTCCAGTTTCCTATCAGAGCAGGGGAGAAGGGGACCCTGAACCTGTGTAGACTGGTTTATGCAAGGAAGGCACCATCTGTGCCCTTCAATGCATTTCGAGAGGCTGGGTACGACTAACCCACCCCTGCCTGTAATTCCTATTTCCAAAGGGAGAGGGTGTAACAGCCTGCTCTCAGACGAAAAGCTTTGTTCTGCTTTCCTGGGACTGGGCTGCCCAGACCCCAGGGGGGCAGAACCTTGTCTGTGAGGTGGCAGCAGCTGTAACTGCAGTGGAAGCCTCAGAGAGCTGGTTTGGCAGTACTAGGGGTCAATGGTGGAGCCCCCAGGAGACATGGAATTGGCTCCCCAATACCAGATTTGGAATGGGGGGGACAATTCCATGATCTTAGACATGTTACGTGTCCATATTCGGAGTTACCATTTTGAAGCTACATATAGGTATTGACCTATATGTAGTGCAAACGTGTAATGGTGTCCCTGTGCTCACAAAGTCCGGGGAAATGGCCCTGAACTATGTGGGAGCACCTTTGCTAGTGCAAGGGTGCCCTCACACTTAGTAACTTTGCACCCAACCTTCAGCAAGTGAAGGTAGGACATATCGGTGACTTATAAGTTACTTAAGTGCAGTGAAAATGGCTGTGAAATAACGTGTGCATTATTTTACGTAGGCGGTAATGGCAGTCCTGTGTAAGAGTTTGTCTTAGCTCCCTATGGGTGGCAAAAGAAATGCTGCAGCCCATATGGATCTCCTGGAACCCCAATGCCCTGGTACCTAGGTACCATATACTAGGGACTTGTAAGGGGGGTCCAGTATGGCAATTAGAATAGGTATATGTAGTCACTAGCCTATAGTGACAAATTTAAAGGCAGAGAGGGACATGAGCACTGATGTTCTGATTTGCAGAGCCTCAGTGACACAGTTACGCACTCCACAGGCATACACATTAGGCCACAAACTGTGAGCACTGGGGTCCTGGGTAGCAGGATCCCAGTGAGACAGGCAGAAACCTACTGACATACATGTAAAATGGGGGTAACATGCCAAGAAAGATGGTACTTTCCTACACAGTCATGAGCACTGAGGTTCTGATTAGCAGAGCCTCAGTGACACAGTTACGCACTCCACAGGCATACACATTAGGCCACAAACTATGAGCACTGGGGTCCTGGCTAGCAGGATCCCAGTGAGACAGGCAAAACACACTGACGTATAGGTTTTTATATATGAGCAGTGGGGTCCTGGTAGCAAGATCCCAGTGACACAGTAAAAACACACTGACATACACTCACAAGCAGGCCAAATGTGGGGGTACCAATGCTAGAAAGAGGCTACTTTCTCACATCTAGTTTTTCATAAATATCTGTGTTTGGTAGGTTTCCCTAGATGGCTGCTGAGCCCAGGACCAAAAACACATGTGCCCCCCTCACAAAAACAGGTAGTTTTGTATTTGATATTCTTGATGTATCCAGATAGTGTTTTGGGCCAATTCCTTTCATGGGCACTAGACATACCCACACAAATGAGGTACCATTTTTATCAGGAAACTTGGGGGAACGCAGGGTGGAAGGAAATCTGTGGCTTCTCTAACATTCCAGAACTTTCTGTCACCGAAATGTGAGGAAAAAGTGATTTTTGGCCAAATTTTGAGGTTTGCAAAGGATTCTGGGTAACAGAACCTGATGAAAGCCCCATAAGTCACCCCATCCTGGATTCCACTAAGTGTCTATTTTTCAAAAACGTAAAGGTTTGGTAGGTTTCCTTAGGTGCCGGCTGAGCTAGAGGCCAAAATCTACAGCTAGGCACTTTGCAAAAGACACGTCAGATTTCAATGTAAAAATGTGATGTGTCCATGGTGCGTTTCCTGTAGTGAGCATTAGGCCTACCCATGCAAGTGAGGTACAGTTTTTATCGGGACACTTGGGGGAACACAGCATAGCAAAACAAGTGTTATTGCCCATTGCCTTTCTCTACATTTTCTCCTTTCAAATGTAAGACAGTGTGTAAAAAAGACGTCAATTTGAGACATGCCTTTTAATTCACATGCTAGTATGGGCACCCCGTAATTCAGAGATGTGCAAATAACCACTGATTCTCAACACCTTATCTTGTGCCCATTTTGGAAATACAAAGGTTTTCTTGATACCTATTTTTCCCTCTTCATATTTCAGCAAATTAGTTGCTGTAAACCCGGTATGGAATGAAAGCCCATTGCAAGGTGCAGCTCATTTATAGGCTCTGGGTACGTAGGGTTCTTGATGAACCTACAAGCCCTATATATCCCCGCAACTAGAAGAGTCCAGCAGACGTAACAGTATATTACTTTACAAAATCTGACCTCGCCGGAAAAAGTTACAGAGTGGAACATGGAACAAAATGGCTGTTTTTTACCTCAATTTCAATATATTTTCTTTCAGCTGTTATATTCTGTAGGAAGACCTTTTAGGATCTACACAAATGACCTCCTGCTGAATTCAGAATTTTGTCTACTTTTCAGAAATGTTTAGCTTTCTGGGATCTAGCTTTGGTTTCACGCCCATTTCTGTCACTAACTGGAAGGAGGCTGAAAGCAAAAAAAATTGTACAAATGGGGTATGTTCCAGTAAAATGCCAAAATTGTGTTGAAAAATTGGGTTTTCTGACTCAAGTCTCCCTGTTCCTGAAAGCTGGGAAGATGGTGATTTTAGCACCACAAACCCTTTGTTGCCATTTTCATGGAAAAAAAACAACAAGCCTTCTTCTGCAGCCCTTTTTCACATTTTTTTAAAGGAAAACAAAATTTTCGCTGTATTTTGGCTAATTTCTTGGTCTCCTTCAGGGGAACTGTAGGAGGCTGGCCTGGCTTATAGTGGGTACCTTGTGGTACTTACACCCTGTGACAGGTCCAGTTATCCCTTATTAGTAGAATAGAGGTGTTTCTAGCAGCTTAGGCTGATAGAAGGTAGCTATGGCAAAGCTTAGGCTGAACTAGGAAACATGCAAAGCTCCTCCTATACCACTTATATCATATAGCACAATATCATAAGAAAACACAATACACAGAGTTACTAAAAATAAAGGTACTTTATTTTTATGACAATATGCCACAAGTATCTTAGTGAGTACCCTCAGTAAGAAGGTAAGTAATATACACAAGTTATATGTACACAAACCCAAAACAGGTAAGTAAGAGTAGGAAAAGTAATGCAAACAGTGTAGAATTACAATAGGATGCAATAGGTGTACATAGGTCTAGGGGCAACACAAACCATATACTCCAAAAGTGGAATGCGAATCACGAATGGACCCCAGACCTATGGGAGCTTGTAGAGGGTCGCTGGGACTGTAAGAAAACAGTCTGGGTGTCCAAGATACCCCACCCCAAGACCCTGAAAAGTAGGAGTAAAGTAAACCTACTACCCCAAAAGGACACAATAGTCGTGATAGGGGGATTCTGTAAGAACCACAAACACCAGCAAAGCACTGAAGATGGATTCCTGTACCTGAGGACCTGCAAGGCAAGGGGACCAAGTCCAAGAGTCGCGATAGTTTCCAGGGGGGGCAGGAGCCCAGGAAACCCCGGATGAAGGTGCAAGGAAGCTGCCTCTGGATGGAAGAAGCTTAGGATTTTGCAACAACGAAGAGAGCTAGGAACTTCTCCTTTGGATGGTCGATGTCCCACGGTGTGCTGAAGGTTGCAGAAGTGTTCCCACGCAGAAATACTGCAAACAAGCCTTGGTAGCTGCAAGGGTTGCGGTAGAGGTTTTTGGGTGCTGCTGGGGACCAGGAAGGACCAGGATGCCGCCCCTTGGAGGAGGAGACAGAGGGGGCGCTGTTATAATAATAGCTTATATAGCGCTTAAAACTATATACTACACAGTACTTATACACAAGTAAAGACAATACTCAGTGTTATCAAACATAAAGGTATTTATTTGGGTGACACAGTACCAAAAATATCTTAGAGACAATACTCCTGGAGGTAAGTATAATACACAATATATACACTAGACACCAAAATCAGGCAAGTTTCCTTAGGACACACTACACCTCGTTTTTGGAATTTTGCAGCGGCCGATCAAGTCTGCAAAGAACAACTGCTGGATTATTGGACCTGAAGACCTGTAAAGTAAGGGGACCAAGTCCAGAAGTTGAAAGAAGTTCCAGGAAGGACAGGAGCCCCTGCCAACCCAGGGAAGGGTGCAAAAGAAGAGTCCTTGGTTAGTTGAAGACTGCAGAAATGCACTCTAGGAAGATGCCAGCGGGTTCCTGCATGATGCAAAAGATGTTGCACGGCATGAAGATTGTTGCAGTTGAAATTTCGTTTTGAAAGTCACCAACAAGCCTTGGCTACGGCAAAAGTGCATTTTTCATCAAAATGGCGCTGGATGGACCCAGGAGGGACCTGTGGGCCTCAACTCCATGTGAGGAGGAAGAGGAGGTTCTCAGCACTTTAGAGAGTCCTCAGGATACCAGCCAGCACCCCCAGAAGCTGCAGGATCCGGGTTCACAACAGGTGCAAAAAGCAGTTGATGCAGTACAACAAAAGAAGGTCCTACGCCGCTGGAGAACAACTCAGCGAGTTGAGCATCAGAGGGTGGGGTGCTGGGGACCTGGGCCAGGCTGTGCATGAAGAAATTTAGCATAGAGTGCACAGAGGCCTCAGGAGTCGAAGAAGACACAAAACACAGGGGTACCATTGTTGTCGGGGAAGACAAGGTCTTTCCTCCTCCAAATTGTGTCAGCAGGACCTTAGGACGGTCTATGCCGATGGTGTCCACCTCTGTGTCCTTAGGAGCAAGCTCGTCACTGTGAGAGGAGTCCAAGGGTACCAGTCATCACCTTGGAAGGTGCCTGCTTGAAGCAGGGGAGTGACTCCGTCATTCCACTGAGATTTCTTCGGTCCTTCTGGTGCAGGATGAAGACAGGGAGTCCCCAGAGCATGAACACCATGGAAACTGTGGCAGTTGCTGACTTGGAGCTGAGGTTGCTGAAGAAAAGTGTCTCTTGTAGACACTTTGTTGCAGTTACAGCGTTTCGTGGAGCAGGCTGCAGTTGATCTGAGGTCAGAGGATGCTGAAGTTGCTGCAGAGGATTCCTGAAGGAAACTTGCAAGCAGAATCTGAAGAGAACCCACAGGAGAAACCCTAAATAGCCCTGAGAGGGGGATTGGCTTCCTTATCAGGTATGGACCTATCAGGAGGGGTCTCTGACGTCACCTGCTGGCACTGGCCACTCAGAGCCCTCCAGAGTGCCCCCACACCTTGCAAATTAAGATGGCTGAAGTCTGTGACACACTGGAGGAGCTCTGGGCACCACCCCTTGGGTGGTGATGGACAGGGGAGTGGTCACTCCCCTTTCCTTTGTCCAGTTTCCTATCAGAGCAGGGGAGAAGGGGTCCCTGAACCTGTGTAGACTGGTTTATGCAAGGAAGGCACCATCTGTGCCCTTCAACACATTTCCAGAGGCTGGGTAAGACTAACCCTCCCCTGCCTGTAATTCCTATTTCCAAAGGGAGAGGGTGTAACAGCCTGCTCTCAGAGAAAATGCTTTGTTCTGCCTTCGTGGGACTGGGCTGCCCAGACCCCAGGGGGGCAGAACCTTGTCTGTGAGGTGGCAGCAGCTGTAACTGCAGTGGAAGCCTCAGAGAGCTGGTTTGGCAGTACTAGGGGTCAATGGTGGAGGCCCCAGGATACATGGAATTGGCTCCCCAATACCAGATTTGGAATGGGGGGACAATTCCATGATCTTAGACATGTTACATGGCCATATTCGGAGTTACCATTGTGAAGCTACATATAGGTATTGACCTATATGTAGTGCAAACGTGTAATGGTGTCCCTTTGCTCACAAAGTCCGGGGAAATGGCCCTGAACTATGTGGGGGCACCTTTGCTAGTGCAAGGGTGCCCTCACACTTAGTAACTTTGCACCCAACCTTCAGCAAGTGAAGGTAGGACATATCGGTGACTTATAAGTTACTTAAGTGCAGTGAAAATGGCTGTGAAATACCGTGTGCATTATTTTACGTAGGCGGTAATGGCAGTCCTGTGTAAGAGTTTGTCTTAGCTCCCTATGGGTGGCCAAAGAAATGCTGCAGCCCATATGGATCTCCTGGAACCCCAATGCCCTGGTACCTAGGTACCATATACTAGGCACTTGTAAGGGGGGTCCAGTATGGCAATTAGAATAGGTATATGTAGTCACTAGCCTATAGTGACAAATTTAAAGGCAGAGAGGGACATGAGCACTGAGGTTCTGATTAGCAGAGCCTCAGTGACACAGTTACGCACTCCACAGGCATACACATTAGGCCACAAACTGTGAGCACTGGGGTCCTGGCTAGCAGGATCCCAGTGAGACAGGCAAAAACATACTGACATACATGTAAAATGGGGGGTAACATGCCAAGAAAGATGGTACTTTCCTACACAGTGTGTCAATTGAGATTGGTAAATGTAGTCACTGTCCTACAGTGACAAATTTAAGAGCAGAGAGAGCATAAGTACTGAGGTTCTGATTAGAAGAGCCTCAGTGACACAGTTAGGCACTGCACAGGCATACACATTAGGCCACAAACTATGAGAACTGGGGTCCTGGCTAGCAGGATCCCAGTGAGACAGGCAAAACACACTGACGTATAGGTTTTTATCTATGAGCACTGGGGTCCTGGTAGCAGGATCCCAGTGACACAGTAAAAACACACTGACATACACTCACAAGCAGGCCAAATGTGGGGGTACCCATGCTAGAAAGAGGCTACTTTCTCACATCTAGTTTTTCATAAATGTCTGTGTTTGGTAGGTTTCCCTAGATGGCTGCTGAGCCCAGGACCAAAAACGTATGTGCCCCCCTCACAAAAACAGGTAGTTTTGTATTTGATATTCTTGATGTATCCAGATAGTGTTTTGGGGCATTTCCTTTCACGGGCACTAGACATACCCACACAAGTGAGGTACCATTTTTATCAGAAAACTTGGGGGAATGCTGGGTGGAAGGAAATTTGTGGCTTCTCTAACATTCCAGAACTTTCTGTCACCGAAATGTGAGGAAAAAGTGATTTTTGGCCAAATGTTGTGGTTTGCAAAGGATTCTGGGTAACAGAACCTGATGAAAGCCCCATAAGTCACCACATCCTGGATTCCACTAAGTGGCTATTTTTCAAAAACGTAAAGGTTTGGTAGGTTTCCTTAGGTGCCGGCTGAGCTAGAGGCCAAAATCTACAGCTAGGCACTTTGCAAAGGGCGCGTCAGATTTCAATGTAAAAATGTGATGTGTCCATGGTGCGTTTCCTGTAGTGAGCATTAGGCCTACCCATGCAAGTGAGGTACAGTTTGTATCGGGACACTTGGGGGAACACAGCATAGCAAAACAAGTGTTATTGCCCATTGTCTTTCTCTACATTTTTTCCTTTCAAATGTAAGACAGTGTGTAAAAAAGACGTCTATTTGAGACATGCCTTTTAAGTCACGTGCTAGTATGGGCACCCCGTAATTTAGAGATGTGCAAATAACTACTGCTTCTCAACACCTTATCTTATGCCCATTTTGGAAATACAAAGGTTTTCTTGATACCTATTTTTCACTATTAATATTTCAGCAAATTAGTTGCTGTATACCCGGAATAGAATGAAAACCCATTGCAAGGTGCAGCTCATTTATAGGCTCTGGGTACGTAGGGTTCTTGATGAACCTACAAGCCCTATATATCCCTGCAACTAGAAGAGTCCAGCAAACGTAACAGTATATTACTTTACAAAATCTGACCTCGCAGGAAAAAGTTACAGAGTGGAACATGGAACAAAATGGCTGTTTTTTCACCTCAATTTCAATATTTCTTTTTCAGCTGTTATTTTCTGTAGGAAGACCTTGTAGGATCTACACAAATGACCCCCTGCTGAATTCAGAATTTTGTCTACTTTTCAGAAATGTTTAGCTTTCTGGGATCTAGCTTTGGTTTCACACCCATTTCTGTCACTATCTGGAAGGAGGCTGAAAGCAGAAAAAATTGTACAAATGTGGTATGTACCAGTAAAATGCCAAAATTGTGTTGAAAAATTGGGTTCTCTGATTCAAGTTTCCCTGTTCCTGAAAGCTGGGAAGATGGTGATTTTAGCACCACAAACCCTTTGTTGCCATTTTCATGTAAAAAACAACAAGCCTTCTTCTGAAGCCCTTTTTTCAATTTTTTTTAAGACAAAACGAAATTTTTGCTGTATTTGAGCTAATTTCTTGGTCTCCTTAAGCGGAACTGTAGGAGGCTGGCCTGGCTTATAGTGGGTACCTTGTGGTACTTACACCCTGTGCCAGGTCCAGTTATCCCTTATTAGTAGAATAGAGGTGTTTCTAGCAGCTTAGGCTGATAGAAGGTAGCTATGGCAAAGCTTAGGTTGAACTAGGAGACATGCAAAGCTCCTCCTATACCACTTATATCATATAGCACAATATCATAAGCAAACACAATACACAGAGTTACTAAAAATAAAGGTACTTTATTTTTATGACAATATGCCACAAGTATCTCAGTGAGTACTCTCAGTAAGAAGGTAAGTAATATACACAAGTTATATGTACACAAACCCAAAACAGGTAAGTAAGAGTAGGAAAAGTAATGCAAACAGTGTAGAATTACAATAGGATGCAATAGGTGAGCATAGGTCTAGGGGCAACGCAAACCATATACTCAAAAGGGGAATTCGAATCACGAATGGACCCCAGACCTATGGGAGCTTGTAGAGGGTCGCTGGGACTGTAAGAAAACAGTCAGGGTGTCCAAGATATCCCACCCCAAGAAAAGAAAAGTAGGAGTAAAGTAAACCTACTACCCCAAAAGGACACAATAGTCGTGATAGGGGGATTCTGCAAGAACCACAAACACCAGCAAAGCACTGAAGATGAATTCCTGTACCTGAGGACCTGCAAGGCAAGGGGACCAAGTCCAAGAGTCGCGATAGTGTCCAGGGGGGCAGGAACCCAGGAAACCCCGGATGAAGGTGCAAGGAAGCTGCCTCTGGATGGAAGAAGCTTAGGATTCTGCAACAACGAAGAGAGCTAGGAGCTTCTCCTTTGGGTGGTAGATGTCCCACGGTTTGCTGAAGGTTGCAGAAGTGTTCCCACGCAGAAATACTGCAAACAAGCCTTGTTAGCTGCAAGGGTTGCAATAGAGGTTTTTGGGTGCTGCTGGGGACCAGGAAGGACCAGGATGCCGCCCCTTGGAGGAGGAGACAGAGGGGGCGCTGTTATAATAATAGCTTATATAGCGCTTAAAACTATATACTACACAGTACTTATACACAAGTAAAGACAATACTCAGTGTTACCAAAAATAAAGGTATTTATTTGGGTGACACAGTACCAAAAATATCTCAGAGACAATACTCCTTCTGGAGGTAAGTATTATACACAATATATACACTAGACATCAAAATTAGACAAGTAAATAGTCATAGAACAATGCAAACAGTAGGAAATCCTATAGAATGCAATAGGAGAAAATAGGTCTAGGGGCAACACAAACCATATACTAAAAAAGTGGAATGTGAATCACGAATTCCCCCCTAGACAAGTGTAGTGTGTGCAGAATTGCTGGGATAGTTAGAATACAGTAAAGGTAAGTAAATTACCCCACACCAGAGCCCAGAAAAGCAGGAGTAAAGTACTGCAAGTTTCCTTAGGACACACTACACCTCGTTTTTGGAATTTTGCAGCGGCCGATCAAGTCTGCAAAGAACAACTGCTGGATTATTGGACCTGAAGACCTGTAAAGTAAGGGGACCAAGTCCAGAAGTTGAAAGAAGTTCCAGGAAGGACAGGAGCCCCTGCCAACCCAGGGAAGGGTGCAAAAGAAGAGTCCTTGGTTAGTTGAAGACTGCAGAAATGCACTCTAGGAAGATGCCAGTGGGTTCCTGCATGATGCAAAAGATGTTGCACGGCATGAAGATTGTTGCAGTTGAAATTTCGTGTTGAAAGGCACCAACACGCCTTGGCTACGGCAAAAGTGCATTTTTCATCAAAATGGCGCTGGATGGACCCAGGAGGGACCTGTGGGCCTCACCTCTATGTGAGGAGGAAGAGGAGGTTCTCAGCACTTTAGAGATTCCTCAGGATACCAGCCAGAACCCCAGAAGCTGCAGGATCCGGGTTCACAACAGGTGCAAAAAGCAGTTGATGCAGTACAACAAAAGAAGGTCCTACGCCGCTGGAGAACAACTCAGCGAGTTGAGCATCAGAGGGTGGGGTGCTGGGGACCTGGGCCAGGCTGTGCATGAAGAAATTTAGCATAGAGTGCACAGAGGCCTCAGGAGTTGAAGAAGACACAAAACACAGGGGTACCATTGTTGTCGGGGAAGACAAGGTCTTACCTCCTCCAAATTGTGTCAGCAGGACCTTAGGACGGTCTATGCCGATGGTGTCCACCTCTGTGTCCTTAGGAGCAAGCTCGTCACTGTGAGAGGAGTCCAAGGGTACCAGTCGTCACCTTGGAAGGTGCCTGCTTGAAGCAGGGGAGTGACTCCGTCATTCCACTGAGATTTCTTCGGTCCTTCTGGTGCAGGATGAAGACAGGGAGTCCCCAGAGCATGAACACCATGGAAACTGTGGCAGTTGCTGACTTGGAGCTGAGGTTGCTGAAGAAAAGTGTCTCTTGTAGACACTTTGTTGCAGTTACAGCGTTTCGTGGAGCAGGCTGCAGTTGATCTGAGGTCAGAGGATGCTGAAGTTGCTGCAGAGGATTCCTGAAGGAAACTTGCAAGCAGAATCTGAAGAGAACCCACAGGAGAAACCCTAAATAGCCCTGAGAGGGGGATTGGCTTCCTTATCAGGTATGGACCTATCAGGAGGGGTCTCTGACGTCACCTGCTGGCACTGGCCACTCAAAGCCCTCCAGAGTGCCCCCACACCTTGCAAATCAAGATGGCTGAAGTCTGTGACACACTGGAGGAGCTCTGGGCACCACCCCTTGGGTGGTGATGGACAGGGGAGTGGTCACTCCCCTTTCCTTTGTCCAGTTTCCTATCAGAGCAGGGGAGAAGGGGTCCCTGAACCTGTGTAGACTGGTTTATGCAAGGAAGGCACCATCTGTGCCCTTCAACACATTTCCAAAGGCTGGGTAAGACTAACCCTCCCCTGCCTGTAATTCCTATTTCCAAAGGGAGAGGGTGTAACAGCCTGCTCTCAGAGGAAATGCTTTGTTCTGCCTTCGTGGGACTGGGCTGCCCAGACCCCAGGGGGGCAGAACCTTGTCTGTGAGGTGGCAGCAGCTGTAACTGCAGTGGAAGCCTCAGAGAGCTGGTTTGGCAGTACTAGGGGTCAATGGTGGAGGCCCCAGGATACATGGAATTGGCTCCCCAATACCAGATTTGGAATGGGGGGACAATTCCATGATCTTAGACATGTTACATGGCCATATTCGGAGTTACCATTGTGAAGCTACATATAGGTATTGACCTATATGTAGTGCAAACGTGTAATGGTGTCCCTGTGCTCACAAAGTCCGGGGAAATGGCCCTGAACTATGTGGGGGCACCTTTGCTAGTGCAAGGGTGCCCTCACACTTAGTAACTTTGCACCCAACCTTCAGCAAGTGAAGGTTGGACATATCGGTGACTTATAAGTTACTTAAGTGCAGTGAAAATGGCTGTGAAATACCGTGTGCATTATTTTACGTAGGCGGTAATGGCAGTCCTGTGTAAGAGTTTGTCTTAGCTCCCTATGGGTGGCAAAAGAAATGCTGCAGCCCATATGGATCTCCTGGAACCCCAATGCCCTGGTACCTAGGTACCATATACTAGGCACTTGTAAGGGGGGTCCAGTATGGCAATTAGAATAGGTATATGTAGTCACTAGCCTATAGTGACAAATTTAAAGGCAGAGAGGGACATGAGCACTGAGGTTCTGATTAGCAGAGCCTCAGTGACACAGTTACGCACTCCACAGGCATACACATTAGGCCACAAACTGTGAGCACTGGGGTCCTGGCTAGCAGGATCCCAGTGAGACAGGCAAAAACATACTGACATACATGTAAAATGGGGGGTAACATGCCAAGAAAGATGGTACTTTCCTACACAGTGTGTCAATTGAGATTGGTAAATGTAGTCACTGTCCTACAGTGACAAATTTAAAAGCAGAGAGAGCATAAGTACTGAGGTTCTGATTAGAAGAGCCTCAGTGACACAGTTAGGCACTGCACAGGCATACACATTAGCCCACAAACTATGAGCACTGGGGTCCTGGCTAGCAGGATCCCAGTGAGACAGGCAAAACACACTGACATATAGGTTTTTATCTATGAGCACTGGGGTCCTGGTAGCAGAATCCCAGTGACACAGTAAAAACACACTGACATACACTCACAAGCAGGCCAAATGTGGGGGTACCCATGCTAGAAAGAGGCTACTTTCTCACATCTAGTTTTTCATAAATGTCTGTGTTTGGTAGGTTTCCCTAGATGGCTGCTGAGCCCAGGACCAAAAACGTATGTGCCCCCCTCACAAAAACAGGTAGTTTTGTATTTGATATTCTTGATGTATCCAGATAGTGTTTTGGGGCATTTCCTTTCACGGGCACTAGACATACCCACACAAGTGAGGTACCATTTTTTTCAGGAAACTTGGGGGAATGCTGGGTGGAAGGAAATTTGTGGCTTCTCTAACATTCCAGAACTTTCTGTCACCGAAATGTGAGGAAAAAGTGATTTTTGGCCAAATGTTGTGGTTTGCAAAGGATTCTGGGTAACAGAACCTGATGAAAGCCCCATAAGTCACCACATCCTGGATTCCACTAAGTGGCTATTTTTCAAAAACGTAAAGGTTTGGTAGGTTTCCTTTGGTGCCGGCTGAGCTAGAGGCCAAAATCTACAGCTAGGCACTTTGCAAAGGGCGCGTCAGATTTCAATGTAAAAATGTGATGTGTCCATGGTGCGTTTCCTGTAGTGAGCATTAGGCCTACCCATGCAAGTGAGGTACAGTTTGTATCGGGACACTTGGGGGAACACAGCATAGCAAAACAAGTGTTATTGCCCATTGTCTTTCTCTACATTTTTTCCTTTCAAATGTAAGACAGTGTGTAAAAAAGACGTCTATTTGAGACATGCCTTTTAAGTCACGTGCTAGTATGGGCACCCCGTAATTTAGAGATGTGCAAATAACTACTGCTTCTCAACACCTTATCTTATGCCCATTTTGGAAATACAAAGGTTTTCTTGATACCTATTTTTCACTATTAATATTTCAGCAAATTAGTTGCTGTATACCCGGAATAGAATGAAAACCCATTGCAAGGTGCAGCTCATTTATAGGCTCTGGGTACGTAGGGTTCTTGATGAACCTACAAGCCCTATATATCCCTGCAACTAGAAGAGTCCAGCAAACGTAACAGTATATTACTTTACAAAATCTGACCTCGCAGGAAAAAGTTACAGAGTGGAACATGGAACAAAATGGCTGTTTTTTCACCTCAATTTCAATATTTCTTTTTCAGCTGTTATTTTCTGTAGGAAGACCTTGTAGGATCTACACAAATGACCCCCTGCTGAATTCAGAATTTTGTCTACTTTCCAGAAATGTTTAGCTTTCTGGGATCTAGCTTTGGTTTCACACCCATTTCTGTCACTATCTGGAAGGAGGCTGAAAGCAGAAAAAATTGTACAAATGTGGTATGTACCAGTAAAATGCCAAAATTGTGTTGAAAAATTGGGTTCTCTGATTCAAGTTTCCCTGTTCCTGAAAGCTGGGAAGATGGTGATTTTAGCACCACAAACCCTTTGTTGCCATTTTCATGTAAAAAACAACAAGCCTTCTTCTGAAGCCCTTTTTTCAATTATTTTTAACACAAAACGAAATCTTTCGCTGTATTTGAGCTAATTTCTTGGTCTCCTTCAGGGGAACTGTAGGAGGCTGGCCTGGCTTATAGTGGGTACCTTATGGTACTTACACCCTGTGCCAGGTCCAGTTATCCCTTATTAGTAGAATAGAGGTGTTTCTAGCAGCTTAGGCTGATAGAAGGTAGCTATGGCAAAGCTTAGGTTGAACTAGGAGACATGCAAAGCTCCTCCTATACCACTTATATCATATAGCACAATATCATAAGCAAACACAATACACAGAGTTACTAAAAATAAAGGTACTTTATTTTTATGACAATATGCCACAAGTATCTCAGTGAGTACTCTCAGTAAGAAGGTAAATAATATACACAAGTTATATGTACACAAACCCAAAACAGGTAAGTAAGAGTAGGAAAAGTAATGCAAACAGTGTAGAATTACAATAGGATGCAATAGGTGAGCATAGGTCTAGGGGCAACGCAAACCATATACTCAAAAGGGGAATTCGAATCACGAATGGACCCCAGACCTATGGGAGCTTGTAGAGGGTCGCTGGGACTGTAAGAAAACAGTCAGGGTGTCCAAGATATCCCACCCCAAGAAAATAAAAGTAGGAGTAAAGTAAACCTACTACCCCAAAAGGACACAATAGTCGTGATAGGGGGATTCTGCAAGAACCACAAACACCAGCAAAGCACTGAAGATGAATTCCTGTACCTGAGGACCTGCAAGGCAAGGGGACCAAGTCCAAGAGTCGCGATAGTGTCCAGGGGGGGCAGGAACCCAGGAAACCCCGGATGAAGGTGCAAGGAAGCTGCCTCTGGATGGAAGAAGCTTAGGATTCTGCAACAACGAAGAGAGCTAGGAGCTTCTCCTTTGGGTGGTAGATGTCCCACGGTTTGCTGAAGGTTGCAGAAGTGTTCCCACGCAGAAATACTGCAAACAAGCCTTGTTAGCTGCAAGGGTTGCAATAGAGGTTTTTGGGTGCTGCTGGGGACCAGGAAGGACCAGGATGCCGCCCCTTGGAGGAGGAGACAGAGGGGGTGCTGTTATAATAATAGCTTATATAGCGCTTAAAACTATATACTACACAGTACTTATACACAAGTAAAGACAATACTCAGTGTTACCAAAAATAAAGGTATTTATTTGGGTGACACAGTACCAAAAATATCTTAGAGACAATACTCCTTCTGGAGGTAAGTATTATACACAATATATACACTAGACATCAAAATTAGACAAGTAAATAGTCATAGAACAATGCAAACAGTAGGAAATCCTATAGAATGCAATAGGAGAAAATAGGTCTAGGGGCAACACAAACCATATACTAAAAAAGTGGAATGTGAATCACGAATTCCCCCCTAGACAAGTGTAGTGTGTGCAGAATTGCTGGGATAGTTAGAATACAGTAAAGGTAAGTAAATTACCCCACACCAGAGCCCAGAAAAGCAGGAGTAAAGTACTGCAAGTTTCCTTAGGACACACTACACCTCGTTTTTGGAATTTTGCAGCGGCCGATCAAGTCTGCAAAGAACAACTGCTGGATTATTGGACCTGAAGACCTGTAAAGTAAGGGGACCAAGTCCAGAAGTTGAAAGAAGTTCCAGGAAGGACAGGAGCCCCTGCCAACCCAGGGAAGGGTGCAAAAGAAGAGTCCTTGGTTAGTTGAAGACTGCAGAAATGCACTCTAGGAAGATGCCAGTGGGTTCCTGCATGATGCAAAAGATGTTGCACGGCATGAAGATTGTTGCAGTTGAAATTTCGTGTTGAAAGGCACCAACAAGCCTTGGCTACGGCAAAAGTGCATTTTTCGTCAAAATGGTGCTGGATGGACCCAGGAGGGACCTGTGGGCCTCACCTCTATGTGAGGAGGAAGAGGAGGTTCTCAGCGCTTTAGAGAGTCCTCAGGATACCAGCCAGAACCCCAGAAGCTGCAGGATCCGGGTTCACAACAGGTGCAAAAAGCAGTTGATGCAGTACAACAAAAGAAGGTCCTACGCCGCTGGAGAACAACTCAGCGAGTTGAGTATCAGAGGGTGGGGTGCTGGGGACCTGGGCCAGGCTGTGCATGAAGAAATTTAGCATAGAGTGCACAGAGGCCTCAGGAGTTGAAGAAGACACAAAACACAGGGGTACCATTGTTGTCGGGGAAGACAAGGTCTTACCTCCTCCAAATTGTGTCAGCAGGACCTTAGGACGGTCTATGCCGATGGTGTCCACCTCTGTGTCCTTAGGAGCAAGCTCGTCACTGTGAGAGGAGTCCAAGGGTACCAGTCGTCACCTTGGAAGGTGCCTGCTTGAAGCAGGGGAGTGACTCCGTCATTCCACTGAGATTTCTTCGGTCCTTCTGGTGCAGGATGAAGACAGGGAGTCCCCAGAGCATGAACACCATGGAAACTGTGGCAGTTGCTGACTTGGAGCTGAGGTTGCTGAAGAAAAGTGTCTCTTGTAGACACTTTGTTGCAGTTACAGCGTTTCGTGGAGCAGGCTGCAGTTGATCTGAGGTCAGAGGATGCTGAAGTTGCTGCAGAGGATTCCTGAAGGAAACTTGCAAGCAGAATCTGAAGAGAACCCACAGGAGAAACCCTAAATAGCCCTGAGAGGGGGATTGGCTTCCTTATCAGGTATGGACCTATCAGGAGGGGTCTCTGACGTCACCTGTTGGCACTGGCCACTCAGAGCCCTCCAGAGTGCCCCCACACCTTGCAAATCAAGATGGCTGAAGTCTGTGACACACTGGAGGAGCTCTGGGCACCACCCCTTGGGTGGTGATGGACAGGGGAGTGGTCACTCCCCTTTCCTTTGTCCAGTTTCCTATCAGAGCAGGGGAGAAGGGGTCCCTGAACCTGTGTAGACTGGTTTATGCAAGGAAGGCACCATCTGTGCCCTTCAACACATTTCCAGAGGCTGGGTAAGACTAACCCTCCCCTGCCTGTAATTCCTATTTCCAAAGGGAGAGGGTGTAACAGCCTGCTCTCAGAGGAAATGCTTTGTTCTGCCTTCGTGGGACTGGGCTGCCCAGACCCCAGGGGGGCAGAACCTTGTCTGTGAGGTGGCAGCAGCTGTAACTGCAGTGGAAGCCTCAGAGAGCTGGTTTGGCAGTACTAGGGGTCAATGGTGGAGGCCCCAGGATACATGGAATTGGCTCCCCAATACCAGATTTGGAATGGGGGGACAATTCCATGATCTTAGACATGTTACATGGCCATATTCGGAGTTACCATTGTGAAGCTACATATAGGTATTGACCTATATGTAGTGCAAACGTGTAATGGTGTCCCTTTGCTCACAAAGTCCGGGGAAATGGCCCTGAACTATGTGGGGGCACCTTTGCTAGTGCAAGGGTGCCCTCACACTTAGTAACTTTGCACCCAACCTTCAGCAAGTGAAGGTAGGACATATCGGTGACTTATAAGTTACTTAAGTGCAGTGAAAATGGCTGTGAAATACCGTGTGCATTATTTTACGTAGGCGGTAATGGCAGTCCTGTGTAAGAGTTTGTCTTAGCTCCCTATGGGTGGCAAAAGAAATGCTGCAGCCCATATGGATCTCCTGGAACCCCAATGCCCTGGTACCTAGGTACCATATACTAGGCACTTGTAAGGGGGGTCCAGTATGGCAATTAGAATAGGTATATGTAGTCACTAGCCTATAGTGACAAATTTAAAGGCAGAGAGGGACATGAGCACTGAGGTTCTGATTAGCAGAGCCTCAGTGACACAGTTACGCACTCCACAGGCATACACATTAGGCCACAAACTGTGAGCACTGGGGTCCTGGCTAGCAGGATCCCAGTGAGACAGGCAAAAACATACTGACATACATGTAAAATGGGGGGTAACATGCCAAGAAAGATGGTACTTTCCTACACAGTGTGTCAATTGAGATTGGTAAATGTAGTCACTGTCCTACAGTGACAAATTTAAAAGCAGAGAGAGCATAAGTACTGAGGTTCTGATTAGAAGAGCCTCAGTGACACAGTTAGGCACTGCACAGGCATACACATTAGCCCACAAACTATGAGCACTGGGGTCCTGGCTAGCAGGATCCCAGTGAGACAGGCAAAACACACTGACATATAGGTTTTTATCTATGAGCACTGGGGTCCTGGTAGCAGGATCCCAGTGACACAGTAAAAACACACTGACATACACTCACAAGCAGGCCAAATGTGGGGGTACCCATGCTAGAAAGAGGCTAGTTTCTCACATCTAGTTTTTCATAAATGTCTGTGTTTGGTAGGTTTCCCTAGATGGCTGCTGAGCCCAGGACCAAAAACGTATGTGCCCCCCTCACAAAAACAGGTAGTTTTGTATTTGATATTCTTGATGTATCCAGATAGTGTTTTGGGGCATTTCCTTTCACGGGCACTAGACATACCCACACAAGTGAGGTACCATTTTTATCAGGAAACTTGGGGGAATGCTGGGTGGAAGGAAATTTGTGGCTTCTCTAACATTCCAGAACTTTCTGTCACCGAAATGTGAGGAAAAAGTGGACAGAGTTACTAAAAATAAAGGTACTTTTTTTTATGGCAATATGCCACAAGTATCTCAGTGAGTACCCTCAGTAAGAAGGTAAGTAATATACACAAGTTATATGTACACAAACCCAAAACAGTTAAGTACGAGTAGGAAAAGTATTGCAAACAGTGTAGAATTACAATAAGATGCAATAGGTGAAAATAGGTCTAGGGGCAACACAAACAACACAAACCATACACTTCAAAAGTGGAATGCGAATCACGAATGGACCCCAGACCTATGGGAGCTTGTAGAGGGTCGCTGGGACTGTAAGAAAACAGTCAGGGTGTCCAAGATACCCCACCCCAAGACCCTGAAAAGTTAGAGTAAAGTAAACCTACTACCCCAAAAGGACACAATAGTCGTGATAGGGAGATTCTGCAAGAACCACAAATACCAGCAAAGCACTGAAGATGGATTCCTGTATCTGAGGACCTGCAAGGCAAGGGGACCAAGTCCAAGAGTCGCGATAGTGTCCAGGGGGGGCAGGAGCCCAGGAAACCCCCGATGAAGGTGCAAGGAAGCTGCCTCTGGATGTAAGAAGCTTAGGATTCTGCAACAACGAAGAGAGCTAGGAACTTCTCCTTTGGATTGTAGATGTCCCACGGTGTGCTGAAGGTTGCAGAAGTGTTCACACGCAGAAATACTGCAAGCAAGCCTTGCTAGCTGCAAGGTTTGCTATAGAGGTTTTTGGGTGCTGCTGGGGACCAGGAAGGACCAGAATGCCGCCCCTTGGACGAGGAGACAGAGGGGGCACTCAGCAACTCATAGAGCTCCCGCAGAATCAGGCAGCCCCCGCAGATGTACTGGAGCAGGCACTTAGAAAATTTGTGAACTGGACCTGGCTCAGAGTCACAAAGGAGGGTCTCACGATGTCGGAATCCAACTCAGAGGGTTGAGCACTACAGGACAGAGTGCTGGGGACCCAGGCTAGGCTGCGCACAAAGGAATCCTTGGAGAAGTGCACAGAAGCTGGAGCAGCTTTCAAATCACGCTTTACACAGGTTTGCAGTTAATCGTGTGGAGGCAAGGACTTACCTCTACCAAACTTGGACTGAAGGATCACTGGACTGTGGGAGTCACTTGGATAGAGTTCCATTGTTCCAGGAACCACGCTCGTCAGGATGAGAGGGGACCCAGAGGACCAGTGATGCAGGCTTTTGGTGCCTGCATTAGCAGGAGGAAGATTCCGTCGACCCATGGGAGATTTCTTCGTGGCTTCCAGTGCAGGGTGAAGGCAGGTTACCCCCAGAGCATGCACCACCAGGAAATAGTTGAGAAAGCTGGCAGGATTAGGCGCTACAATGTTGCTGGTAGTCGTCTTGCTACTTTGTTGTGGTTTTGCAGGCGTCCTGGAGCAGTCAGAAGTCGATCCTTGGCAGAAGTCGAAGAGGGAAGTGCAGAGGAACTCTGGTGAGCTCTTGCATTCGTTATCTGAAGAATACCCCAGAGGAGAGACCCTAAATAGCCAGAAAAGGAGGTTTGGCTACCAAGAAAGGAGGATTGGCTACCAAGAAAGGTAAGAGCCTATCAGAGGGGGTCTCGGAAGTCACCTGCTGGCACTGGCCACTCAGAGCAGGCCAGTGTGCCCCCAACACCTCTGTTTCCATGAAGGCAGAGGTCTGGGACACACTGGAGGAGCTCTGGGCACCTCCCCTGGGAGGTACTGGTCAGGGGAGTGGTCACTCCCCTTTCCTTTGTCCAGTTTTGTGCCAGAGCAGGGCTGGGGGATGCCTGAACCGGTGTAGACTGGCTTATGCAGAGATGGGCACCATCTGTGCCCATCAAAGCATTTCCAGAGGCTGGGGGACGCTACTCCTCCCCAGCCCTTCACACCTATTTCGAAAGGGAGAGGGTGTAACACCCTCTCTGAGAGGAAATCCTTTGTTCTGCCTTCCTGGGCCGGGGCTGCACAGACCCCAGGAGGGCAGAATCCTGTCCGAGGGGTTGGCAGCAGCTGCAGTGGAAACCCCAGAAAGGCAGTTTGACAGTACCTGGGTTCTGTGCTAGAGACCTGGGGGATCATGGAATTGTCCCCCCAATACCAGAATGGTATTGGGGTGACAATTCCATGATCTTAGACATGTTACATGGCCATGTTCAGAGTTACCATTGTGAGGCTATACATAGGTAGTGACCTATGTATAGTGCACACGTGTAATGGTGTCCCGCACTCACAAAGTCTGGGGAATTGGCCCTGAACAATGTAGGGGCACCTTGGCTAGTGCCAGGGTGCCCACACACTAAGTAACTTGGCAACCAACCTTCACCAAGTGAGGGTTAGACATATAGGTGACTTATAAGTTACTTATGTGCAGTGAAAAATGGCTGTGAAATAACATGGACGTTATTTCACTCAGGCTGTACTGGCAGGCCTATGTAAGAATTGCCTGAGCTCCCTATGGGTGGCAAAAGAAATGCTGCAGCCCATGGGGATCTCCTGGAACCCCAATACCCTGGGTACCTAAGTACCATATACAAGGGAATTATATGGGTGTACCAGTGTGCCAATGAGAATTGGTAAATTTAGTCACTAGCCTGCAGTGACAAATTTAGAAAGCAGAGAGAGCATAAACACTGAGGTTCTGGTTAGCAGAGCCTCAGTGATACAGTTAGGCACCACACAGGGAACACATACAGGGCACATACTTTGAGTACTTGGGTCCTGCCTAGCAGGATCCCAGTGACACAATGGCTAAAACAACACACATACAGTGAAAATTGGGGGTAACATGTCAGGCAAGATGGTACTTTCCTACAGGAACCCACAAACCCTGGGTACCTCTAGAATTCCTAGGATGTTGGGAAAAAAAGGACGCACATTTGGCTTGGGTAGCTCATGTGAACAAAACGTATTGAGGGCCTAAGCGCAAACTGCCCCAAATAACCAAAATAAAGGCCTGGCACCTGAGGGGGAAAAGCCCTGGCAGCGAAGGGGTTAACAGAACTGATGTGAAGGGCAGGGTTAAGGTTTGGTGGATATTGTTGGGAATGCTCATGTACAACGAGGTTTGAATAGGCTGCAATGCATTGGGCAGATGTCTTGTATTTATTGTGATACACACCTGTCTCATTAAATTGACCTATTCCTTTTCCACATAAGTAAGAATGCTTGTGATTCTTGCGCGCCTTGCCCAAGGCTCTTTTATGCATTGCAAACTTTTACGTTCCATTTACGACGCAGATGCATTGTACATTGATGATTTGAGAATGCATAGCAAGTTCCGATTTTTGACACAATATATCAAAATGTGTTGAAAAATTACTCTAGAAATTCATACATTCTTTGAAACCCCTCAATATACATGGATTTTACATTAGAAGATGGGGAGCTGATTGTTGGTGACTGAAAAGGAAGGTCACAGTCCTGCTGGGCGGGTTGCATTACTCCACCGCTTACTTTACACATCAGTATACTGCTCTCCTTCTGCGTGACAGGACACTGAATGCTGCATGCTGCCCTCCTCTTCCTTCCCAGTCCTTTTCCCTCGGTTGGTTGAACTTCCAAAGAAGGTGTATAATTAAAGATAATTACGACAAAAAAAAAAAAGTCCCGACGGAATTGCGAAACCTTTTAATTTTGAGAAATTTGAGAGAAGTTCTATTTCAAGAAGCTACTGCTTTTGAACTAATTATACCAAACTCATGACATTTCACAGTGCTTGCACACACGAGGTAAAGTTCAAATGGTAATGTGTAAGCCAGGGTAAAGGAGGCGACTATTTATTTTCTGTGTGAATAGATAGGCAAGAAATCGAGAGAAACAGGAACGCCAGCATTAAGTAAAAACTATTAAAGCTGCCGATCATGTATGGGTTTGCTGTGCGGAGCAGAAAAAAAATGAGTGGAGCAGATTAAATTGAGTCACTGTCTTCGTCATCATTTTGTTACTAGTATCTAATACTAAGGGGCAGATTTAAGAGCCCCTAGCGCCTCCTTGCACCACATTAGCGTCATTTTTTACGGTAATGTGGCCCAACGAGGCCAAAAACACAGCATCAAACTTACAAAGTGGTTTATTGCATGCTTTGCTACACTTTGTAAATTTTTGCACTACATTATGCCTGCGCCAGGCATAATGTATGCAAAGGGGGTGCAGATACAGTGCAGATCCCTGTATTTCACCGTTTGGCTCTCCACACCACCCACCCTTCTCTACATCTTGTGTTACAGCCCTTTCAACTGCCACTCCTAAAGTGACCTTCCCTGTCCACTCCCCTCTGCCTGTCCTTATCCACCAAGTTCGCTTTAACGGAATATCTATCTACCTCATCCAATGTGGCCCCAGCAGTCTGTTTTTTTTGCACAGCGTCTCCGCCTTTCCTTTCTCACTCCATGCCCTTCTTCATCAAAGATTCATTTGGCATTTTGACAACTGCTACTAGCTCTCTACCTTTGTGCCCATCCATGCCCTTTGCTGGTCCATGTATGCTCTCTTCACCTTCTCATTGTCCGTATCCAACCTGCGTCTCACACCATCAGCTGACTTTCTCTGTGTCTTCCCCATCATTTCGCAACAAACTGACAGCATTTCTACCTCATTTGCTCGGAGTACTCACATTATGAGGCATTCAAACAGATTGATGCATTAACAGTGGTGCATTAATAGTGATACCTCAATAATAGTGGTGTGGGAAAATCATGTAATTTGCATGTGTATAATTCCGCAAAATATTTGAAAAAATACGATGCAATTATATAAAACTGACATTCAGCACTTTATTTAGCATAAAATGCATCCTTGCCTCCATCATAGACATGACAATGCATTTTATACTAAAAAGACAGCTAGAAACACAAGTGCCACAAGAAGCAGCCAAGTTTTGGTAGTTTGTGTAGCTCCTGTGCACTCACACTATGAGGCAGATTTAAGAAAAGTGGCACCGCAACCAATGCAGTGTCACCTTTCTTGCGCCCCTTACTGCGCACCATGGCGGTAATTAGGGAACTAGCATCAAAGTTTTTAGGCTAGTTTGGCACTTTGCAGGATTAGCGTAAAAAAATATGACGCTAGTCCTGCAAAGTAACCAGAGACTCATTTTCATTAATGGTGTGCCTCCATTTAATGCCTGCTCTAAGGAGGCATTAAAAATGCAGCAGTAAATGGCACAAAGATATCTTTTAGATTTCTTTGCTCTATTTTTGCAGCTCCCCCTAAAGCGGGAACGCCCCCCTTGCATACATTATGCCTGGGGCAGGCATAATATGGCACAAGGGGTTACAAACTGGTACAATGCATCCATTGCGCCACTTTGCAAATCTGGTGCGGCGATTTTTAAAGCCTAGCGCCACATTAGTGTACAAAAATAACACTAATGCGGCATTAGGGCTTCCTAAATCTGGGTCTAAATTTTTGCCTCGAACACTGCATCATTACTCGATGTGACGTAGTAAAGTAATTTTGGGACTCTCGCGTAGCAAGTTCAATTCTAAATTATAAAAAATTGCACAAGCTTACACCAGTGTAAAAATGTTTTCACCCAGGCCTAGTCAAAAATGGAACTGTCAAAATGAACATCCAAATGTGCCCTGGCTTGTAAATTGACATACACGTTTTACTCTAACAAGACTGGGAATAGAGTATAAATTCAGTTCAATTTATCAGATCACCCTTTTATTCTGCTGTCTCGAGGTGGAGGGCTTCTCTGACAGAATTAGGTATCCCGAGACCAATAGTGGTAAAGCATGTGCTTCACTGATAATTTTCATATGATTAGCCACCTTAGCTTCGAAGCTAGTATGCAAGTGTGCCTCATTGGTTTTGGGGAAAGACTCAAACTAGGTGATTGGGAACCAAGTGAGATTGTGAACCATCTGAATGTCAGGCCTTCACCAGACAGAAAAAATATGTACTACGGTGAACTCCTGGGATGACTGTTGGGCATTATTTTCTAATAAATCAGGAGGGCAACGAATCAGAAGGGGACATATGCTAAACCATCATTTTCTTCGCTTTAATCCACACCATCCTCAATTACTATTTCCGAAACTGTAGAGGGGTGTATTTCCTGCTATGGTGGGAAGATGGAATAGAGTTTGAAAGGGTCTCTAGTATTGTTAAAAAAGACCAACCACACAGTGTTCAATACACATCTCTAGAATGAAAATTCTCAGAGATTTCTATCAGTGGGGGAGAATGCACCATATACTTGGAGTTATGGACTAATGGCACAAACCTCCCAGTTCCATATCTCTTCTGACTTCAACTCAAAGATCACATAGCCAATGGCACACATTCAGCCCGAGACAAACGCCTGTTCTAAATTATGCATCTCCACAGACCTCACAGACTGCTGTAATACATGAATGTGTCTAAGCCACTTCTGCATTCTCTCCCGTGCCTGCTGTGTCTATGAATGTCACAGCCTTGGTGCACACATTACCTCACTTTCCTTTGTCCTGTCATGGCTACTATGTACATCCTATTAGATTAATTGGTTAGTAGGGCATAGTCAGATCCTTATAACTCATTGAAAACGGCAACCGTGTTTGGAAAGGGCTACAATCATGGCAGCTATATACCCATACATTGTGATGTAGAAATTTCAATACCTGTTACTCTTGGGTTATAAAACCTGAGCTCCCCTCTCGATCTACAATGCAAACTGGGTTGGTCGTGTTAACTCATCTCCTGGTTGAACTTGCTTCCATCATTGACCTGTCACATTCTACCACTGACAGAATCTATTTCTATCTGCTTCATCTGTCACGGCTGTTATTGAATGCTGCTTTGCCTTTGAGGGGGTTCCTTCACCCACTCCTTGCACACTGTCAGTGCCAGTCAGGTTCTGGAACACCAGTATCACCCATGGTCCTCCTCGGTGTCTACCTTCTCTTTACATTGCTGCACTCCACCCCTTAAAGTAGAAGCTAATGTGTCAAGGCTTAACAGGTGTCTGTTGTTTTATTTAAAAAACGGAAGGGTTGTGCCTTGCTTAAACATATGACCTTGAAATCAGATATAACAACTCAAAGCAACCTGCATCAAAACAATAATGAGGGCTCATCTAGGGCTGCCAGATGCAGCCATCTGCCTTCTCTTTTGCAGAGGCTTCTGTAAATATCTAATTCAAGAATTCTGTGTGAGTCCAGATTATAAGAAGACAAAGGTAGAGCTAAATTACTGTTCTGTTAGCCAATTGTATCAGAAGGGGTACGTATGGCTACACAGTTATTTGGATCAGGAATCTGTGATGAAGGTACAAGAGTGCAAATAGGTTGCAGTTGGACACGAGGGGTAGATTTGTGGGATTTGGTGCTGCCAGTGGAGCCCTGTAACTCACACCAGGTATGTTTCTCTGTAATTTAAGGGCCAGGCGTGGTTCAGATTGTCTTTTAGCAGTTATCCAAGTAAATGTTCCAAGCTACCAATTACTGTTGCCTCTGGTAAGCAAGTTATGTAATGAGTAAAGTGTTGCATCAACTGAATAAGTCTTCCAGTGGCTAAAACAATTCGAATCCAACCTCACCTGTTATTTTCATGCGATGTTTTAAGGTTTTATGTAGCATATTTTTTTATCTACAGGTTTGTTTATTCAATTTTACAGAGACATCTTTCATTTTGGCTTTCAAGTCTGTACCAGTGGCTGCCACTACCACCCGGAAGCTAGAGTCAGGCATAAATGTGGCAGCCCTGAACACCCTCTTCAGAACACTTCTGAACCTGTGGAAGACAGAAGAAAGACAACATTTACTGTTAAGACGTGTGAGGAGACCTGAGAGGCTGGAACTGTTGACACAAAAGAGTATGGGGTTCACTTATAATAAGGAGCTGCACCCAGGGGAAAAGTTCCCTGGTGCTCCTTAAACTCACTTAATGTGTGGGTGGATGGTATATGGGTGTTGTGAAGGGTCGTGGAGTGATGCTGGGGGGTGTTTCCTTTACAGACTAGGTGGTCTCACACACTATATAGTGTCATGGTTCATCATTTGACCACCTAGCCTCACCCAGGTAGGACAATGCCTCCTGGGCGGACTCAACCTCACCGTTAAAAGAACGGGAGGGAGTGCGTAAATTTTTATTTTCTGGAAATTATGGGATCCAGCTGAACTATTTATTTTTAGATAGGTGACCCAGTGAGTCTTTACTCTCACAGAGGTGTCCCATCCCAGTTTTTAAACACACCAGCAGACACCATTATTAAAAGTATATTTTTCACACAGGTGACTGTCTAGGTGTTTTTATATTTTCCCTAGATCAGCTGGGTCCCATTATGCATGATAAAATGATGCAGTGGAGCTGCCCAGCCTGCTGTGCTGTGCTACATCATCTTGAATGTGCAGGATGTCTAGTTGTCAGTAACATGCAATGCATCCCTGTACCACCCTTGATAATAGGGCACAAACCGCTGCCTAACACAGACACACATTGAGCATTATGTAGGGGTACCTGTGTTGCAGGTCTGATTTCACATGTGCAGGAAGGGAAACACCCTGCAACATCAACAATCAGGAATGCTGTCTGCCACTTCCAATGCCAATTGCTGACTGCAACACACATTGAAAGATGCAAAAATAGTCCTACAACAATGTTAGTCATATGTCCCTTAAAAAGCAACAACACTCAGCCCTGCAACGTAGGCACCCTTGCACCCATGATGCAAAGAGGCCTGTGTTGCAGGGATGAGTGTTGCTGTGCAGGGAGGGACACCTTCATGCTCAAACACAAATACAAGAGGTGGTTGCATCTGACTGTGGGTGATTCAGAATACAACACACACAACTAGGTCTGGGCGGAGCTCAGTGAAGTGCTAAAAAAACTCAACGGTACTATGCAGAGTTCCGCGAGCAGCAGAGTTTGGATAAGTCGCACTTTTTGCCCTGGTTTTCAGCACCAGGAGTTTCTCCTGCTCTATAAAATCAGCATGAACGGAATCATGTGGAGCGTCAGAGGGCGTTCTGCTGTGCGAGGAGATTTTCTATTCAAGAAGCAACTTCCTCAATGCTAGCAGCAGCTTTCTCAACGCGCTCGGGCGCGAAATGCTCCGACTGCCTGCGTTCAGAAATCTAGCTGAGGCTCCCCAATCATAGCGATTTCTCTTGCTCACGTTTGCCAACTTAACTCTGCTCCGTGTCACTTTGTGGAGTTTTTTGGAACTCTGTGCTCAGGGCACAGGGCGGAGTGGGCAAAACTCTGCAAACTCCTCCTGCAGAACAGAATTTTTCACCTACCCATGAACATAACATGAGGTGACAAAGAGGTTGCATGTGGACAAACCTCCCCTTGCATCAGTCTTATAACATATGTGGGTTGACAGAGGTATGTGACACATACCCAAACTTATAGATCTGGCAATGCAAAAGATTCTGTACACTTCCATGAGTATTGTAAGGAAACACCCCAAGCAACACCCATGGCACAACAGCCACATAGTGTAATGCATGAAGGGGGCCCATATACAGAAGCCCATGAAAAGCCACGCAAGATGGCTTTGACTGGACTTGTAAATTAGGACTGGCATACTGTGCCAATGGAGTGTTCCGAAAAATTGTGCCGCTAGGGGCCTATTAATGAGGGACTTGATGTGTGGCTCTGCACTATGCAAATAAGGCACCATGATTAACTACCTGATGACTCATGTGAACAGCTAGTAGAGATCAGCATTGACATAGCTCCATCTCATTGCAGAGGATGATGGCATACCTCATGGCCAGCCACCTGTCCTGGGTTTCTCTGATGATTGAGATGACCAGCTGCAAAGCATCAATTCTGACACTCTCCAGCAGATCCTGGGTGCCATCCAGACACCATCTCTGGTCGTAGGGAGGACATAGAGCGTTGCGGGGTCTCCAAATGAACCACCCAACAGAGAACACACACCACCTGCCTGCTCACCCAGAGCCCTGGACTCGCAGGATGCAGACATCATTTTCTGAACTACAGCAGTAGGAGTCCAGTGGGAGCTCGCACAGCAGGTGCAGATGAGGATGGAGACCGCAGTGGGCAACCTAGTTGGATTCCATAGTGCCTCATTCCGATTAGGAACAACTCTGCTGCCATCGGAGGCACCCACTATCCTCTTCATGGACTCCAGCAGTCCCTGGCCGACATCGCTGTTGTCCTGAGGCAGAGGCACCTATAAATGCCCTCCCAAAGTGGCCCCATCATGATTGACAACAGACTGGGCGCTATCCAAACTGTCCTGGAGTACATGGAGCAGATGTGGGCCTACCTCAGTGACAACCTGGCTGCCCACAACCATGACGTTGCTCCTATGTTGCGAAACCAGCAGTATTTCTTTGCTGCATTGATGCCTTTCATCTTTTCACAGATGACAGCTGGTGAGACCTTTGAATCCACATCTCCAGCCCCTGATGTGTGTGTGCCACCCTCGTCTTCAACACCTACACCACCCCTGGCATGGGAGGCACCACACACATCAGAGGATGAATATGTGGAACTAACCCGCACCCGCAAAACCACCCTGTAGCTCCAATCTGTGGAACATGGACTGTTTCTCTTTTGCTCTGTGCTTAAGATCATACCAGTGTTGCAACAACTATCAATGTCCCCTCTTCACACATGTTGACTGTCATTGTGGCCAATCCTACATAATGGCAATGTGTTTACCTTCTCAGTGATGCACACCCCTCCTACACATGTCACATGACATTCTCCCACCCCGTCCCCCAGTGGACTTTGTCTTGTATCCAATGGCTTTAGAGCTCTCATGGGGTCATTCTCCCGTGTACTGTACAGTACTACATACATCATTATTGCACATGTAAATAAATTCACTAAATAGACCATTTGGGTTGAATCTGTGTCTGAGACAGTATCTGTGTGAACTTCATGCATTGTGTGAAGCCAATATACTGAGAGGCCTATTCACAACAAAATGGCACAGTGCAGTCCAGGACGCAATGTAGCTAAGCTGAGCTGCATCATTCCCAAAATGCAGAGTTTCCCTGTATGTAATAGACTACTGTGCAAACGTGTTTTCCAGTGGTGCTGATTCATCTGCCTAGTGCCAATGCAGGCACCCGTGCTCCATAGTGCCAGGGTGCCTGTGTTGCAGGGAATTATTGTTTATGTGCAGGAAGTTGTCCCTTCCTGCACATAAACAATCAGTAATTGCTCCTTGCTCCTACTATGTGTGTTGCACAATGCAGCACACATATTAAAAGCAAGAATTAGGAGAAATAAAAGTATTTCCCATGCCAACCTCACCCTTGGGGTGACATCTTTGTTTTGGTACCGCTTCAGGTTTATTTTCCATTGTAAATCTGAGGCAGTACCAAAAGCAATGGATGCTGCATGGGTATGTCCACAGCAACACCCATAGCACGCCCCTCCACCACAGAAATCTGTGTTGGGGGACCCATGTATACAATGCAGCATTAAGCAATGCAAAGTGGCTTAATGGCACCTTGTAAATAGTGAAAGGGTACAGTGCCACTGGAGCATCACAAAAAGAGACACTCTTGTGGTGCTAGGGGCTTGTCAATATGCCCCTGGGTACCAGCCTAAGGGATATGTGTGGTTTTGTGACATTGACATAGCCATGCACACTGAGTGCAGCATGATTAGGATGACTGAATGTGAACTAGCATGTTTTACTTGAGGATCACAATCATGGCATGTTAGCATGCATGTATTGTGATAGCTGACACCAATCACTACACATGTGGCTGGTCCAAGCAAGGATGGTAGCAACAGTAAAACATTGATGTGACAAATAAATGATGCATGTGTAGGACTGTGAGGGCAGCCATAAGTGTCTCAGCAACAAAATCTAGATTTAGGGGGAGTGCAATGATAACAACATAATGACA
The DNA here is from genome assembly GCF_031143425.1 of Pleurodeles waltl. Lineage (NCBI taxonomy): Eukaryota > Metazoa > Chordata > Amphibia > Caudata > Salamandridae > Pleurodeles > Pleurodeles waltl. The sequence goes on along the minus strand of NC_090450.1, from coordinate 400,438,175 downwards.
ATGCAAGTCACATTACTTCACAGCACAGAGAAATGCTTTATGATTGCCTGTTTTGGGATGTGTATCCATGCACACCCAGAGTGTCATGTACATTGCTTAATGATGTCTGGATTTGCTTATGTGACATCATTGTCAACCTGACAGGCATTTGACCATAGCGGATACAAATAGTCACACATGTAACTAACTACTGTTTGCAAAGGCATGTGCCTAACATGACCTGTGCAGAAATGCTGCCACTAAGACAGTAAATTATTATGGAGACCATACAGTGGGAAAAAACAAGATTTAATCAAACTACAAATCTTAGCCTAAAAACCCTAAAACAACTAACCTAAACTACACTATCTTAACCCACCTTATTCCTACAACTAACTTATCTAATCTTAACGTATTCTATACATCTAACGCCACATGATAAACATCAATCCCCCACTCCCCTTTAAATAAATCCATAGACAAAGACAAAGACAATAGTAACTAAACCTAAACATTGACTAGCTAAACATATAGCCTAAACAATAAAAACTTTTCTTTTCTCTTTTAAGTACTTTTTAAAAAATGTGTTCATTTTTTTCAACACACATACCCAAAACATCACCCTCCCAAACATACTAAAAAAAGAGTTACCCAAAATCCCACCCCCTAAGAAAAAATGACTATGTACTACAACTAATCTACACTACTCTAACTTATCTAACCCTAATTATCTAAATACCCCAACTACAAAAATATATACAAGGGGAAGGGAGGTTCAGTCTACCTGGATTATTGTCCACCTCAGCACTTCATCACTGCAGCCCTGATCTTTCTGAGCATTTTCATAATTTGATCATTCGGGTGCTCCAGTCTGGCCATCCAATACATTTGGTCCGCAAGACCTGTGTGAAATTCCTGCACATACGGTTGTTCCACATATGTTGGTACAGCCCGTGAACCTGTTGGGGCATTTGTTGCAGCTGGTTTTGCCAGTTTTGCCTTTGAAGAGCTTGCTCTGTCTGTGGCCACAGACCTGCCTGCTGTGTGGGTCCTGGATGTGAATGGATCCTTGGGTGGCTTCCTCTTATAGAGGCACCCCATCCTCCTGTAGCCCTATGCGACCTGACATATGTGGCGGTAGCGTTCTGCACGTTTCCCGAACTGGCACCTCTGGGATGGGGTCATGTTTGCAGCTGCAACATGAATGGGACATGTCAGCCACATGTATATTAGGCAAATGAACAAAAGGCATGCAATGGAAAAAGCATCTGCAACTGTCACTCATTGGCCAGCACAAACCACAATGCCTCCTGAAGGGCAGGGGTAATACACATCTGCACACCAACCATCATCTCCACATTGCGCATGTCCAAGGTATCAAGGCTAGCTATTGTTGCACAATAACATTGAACCATCGTGGAAAATCTTCAAAGAACCATGTCACCATTGACTAAGATTGTCATACACATCAGCCATGTGACCATGGTAGGTCACACTCATCATGTTGGATTGCTTAACAATGTCCCTCATGCTTGTGCAAGTGACCTCAGATGCGTTGGCGTATACCTAACTCATCTGAGCAAGGACTTCAACTTAAATGTGGTCCTACAACAGTTTGTGTCTCATGTAGCAAGTACAGATGTCTGGAGACATTGTTACATGTTAAATGGATGTGACAGGTATCATATGTGAACATGGAGGGTAAGGCATTCACCCATGTCACACAGAGGAGCATGGCACTACTCTCATATTCACACAGGTCAGTACCTGGTGAGCTGTGCCATGACTTGATGCATAGTCCCAGAGTAACTTGATTTTGCCCACTCTGCTGATCATTGGCTGTATATGTGTCCAAAACTCTGGACAGCGTGTTGTACAAAAGCACTCACCACCGCCATCTCATATGTTGGTGCATGCATGCCCTACACCTTATCTGCACAGGGAACAGCACTGGCCAATGCTGTACATTGTGTAAAGATGTTTGCATCAAATCATGGATACTATCTGGACTGCCACGATCTGATGATGTTGTGAGTGACGGCATGTTGTATGACAATATTGGATGAACATCCGTCTGGCCAAACACACATGCAGGATGTGTGACGATGACATGGGTTGGCAATGCTGAGACCTACGACACAGATTATGGGGAATTGCACCACAATGTTGAACAAAACTTTATTTATTTATCTAAATCAAACAAGAACAAAACAACAAAAATCCAACATACACAAGCAAATATATGAATTTTGTTCAATAAAGATTTTTACTCCATAGCATTCACTGAATGCTTTGCTTTTACACAAAGTACTTGGTTTGTGTCAAAAATAAAGCCACACAGGTGAGCGTTGTAGGAAAGTACCATCTTGTCTGGCATGTTACCCCCATATTTCACTGTATATATGTTGTTTTAGTCTATGTGTCACTGGGACCCTGCCAGGCAGGGCCCCAGTGCTCATAAGTATGTGCCCTGTATGTGTTCCCTGTGTGATGCCTAACTGTTTCACTGAGGCTCTGCTAACCAGAACCTCAGTGGTTATTATGCTCTCTCTGCTTTCCAAATTTGTCACTAACAGGCTAGTGAGTAAATTTACCAATTCACATTGGCATACTGGTACACCCATATATTTCCCTAGTATATGGTACTGAGGTACCCAGGGTATTGGGGTTCCAGGAGATCCCTATGGGCTGTAGCATTTCTTTTGCCACCCATAGGGAGCTCTGACAAATCTTACACAGGCCTGCCAGTGCAGCCTGAGTGAAATAACGTCCACGTTATTTCACAGCCATTTACCACTGCACTTAAGTAACTTATAAGTCACTGATATGTCTTACCTTCACTTGGTGAAGGTAGGGTGCCAAGTTACTGGCATTGGGGGGACAATTCCATGATCCCCCGGGTCTCTAGCACAGAACCTGGGTACTGCCAAACTGCCTTTCCAGGGTCTCCACTGCAGCTGCTGCTGCCAACCCCTCAGACAGGTTTCTGCCCTCCTGGGGTCCAGGCAGCCCTGGCCCAGGAAGGCAGAACAAAGGATTTCCTCTGAGAGAGGGTGTAACACCCTTTCCCTTTGGAAATAGGTGTGAAGGCTTGGGAGGAGTAGCCTCCCCCAGCCTCTGGAAATGCTTTGATGGGCACAGATGGTGCCCATCTCTGCATAAGCCAGTCTACACCGGTTTAGGGATCCCCCAGCCCTGCTCTGGTGCGAAACTGGACAAAGGAAAGGGGAGTGACCACTCCCCTGACCTGCACCTCCCAGGGGAGGTGCCCAGAGCTCCTCCAGTGTGTCCCAGACCTCTGCCATCTTGGAAACAGAGGTGTCTGTGGCACGCTGGACTGCTCTGAGTGGCCAGTGCCAGCAGCTAACTTCAGATGCTCCTTCTGATAGGCTCTTACCTCTCTTGGTAGCCAATCCTCCTTCTTAGATAGCCAAACCTCCTTTTCTGGCTATTTAGTGTCTCTGCTTTGGGGAATTCTTCAGATAACAAATGCAAGAGCTCACCAGAGTTCCTCTGCATCTCCCTCTTCACCTTCTACCAAAGGATCGACCACTGACTGCTCAGGACGCCTGCAAAACCGCAACAAAGTAACAAGACGGCTACTAGCAACCTTGTATCGCTTCATCCTGCCGGCTTTCCCACCTGTTTCCAGGTGGTGCATGCTCTGGTGGTAGGCTGCCTCCTCTCTGCACCAGGAGCTCTGCAGAAATCTTCAGTGGGTCGACGGAATCTTCCCCCTGCAACCGCAGGCACCAAAAGACTGCATCACTGGTCCTCTGGGTCCCCTCTCAGCACGACGAGCGTGGTCCCTGGAACTCAGCAACTCTGTCCCAGTGACTCCCACAGTCCAGTGACTCTTCAGTCCAAGTTTGGTGGAGGTAAGTCCTTGCCTCCCCACGACTGCATTGCTGGTACCGCATGATTTGCAGCTGCTCCGGCTCCTGGCCACTCTTCCAGGATTTCCTTTGTGCACACCAAGCCTGGGTCCCCGACACTCCTTCCTGCAGTGCACAACCTTCTGAGTTGTCCTCCGGCGTCGTGGGACTCCCTTTTGTGACTTCGGGTGGACTCCAGTTCACTTTTCTTCTAAGTGCCTGTTCAGGTACTTCTGCGGGTGCTGCCTGCTTCTGTGAGGGCTCCTTCTGTTGCTAGGCGCCCCCTCTGTCTCCTCATCCAAGTGGTGACATCCTGGTCCCGCCTGGGCCACAGCAGCACCCAAAAACCCTAACTGTGACCCTTGCAACTAGCAAGGCTTGTTTGCGGTCTTTCTGCGTGGGAACACCTCTGCAAGTTTCATCACGACGTGGGACATCCATCTTCCAAAGGGAAAGTTCCTAGTCCTCTTCTTTCTTGCAGAACTCCAAGCTTCTTCCAACAGGTGGCAGCTTCCTTGCACCCTCAGCTGGCATTTCCTGGGCTCCTGCCCACTCTCGACACTGTCGCGACTATTGGACTTGGTCCCCTTGTCTTACACGTACTCAGGTCTGGAAATCCACTGTTGTTGCATTGCTGGTGTCTGTTCTTCCTGCAGAAACCCCCTATCACGACTTCTGTGCTCTCTGGGGGTAGTAGGTGCACTTTACACCTACCTTTCAGGGTCTTGGAGTGGGCTATTTTTCTAACCCTCACCGTTTTCTTACAGTCCCAGCGACCCTCTACAAGCTCACATAGGTTTGGGGTCCATTCGTGGTTCGCATTCCACTTTTGGAGTATATGGTTTGTGTTGCCCCTATACCTATGTGCTCCTTTTGCAATCTATTGTAATTTTACACTGCTTGCATTACTTTTCTTGCTATTACCTGCATAATTTTGGTTTGTGTACATATATCTTGTGTATATAACTTATCCTCATGCTGAGGGTACTCACTGATATACTTCTGGCATATTGTCATAAAAATAAAGTACCTTTATTTTTAGTAATTCTGTGTATTGTGTTTTCTTATGATATTGTGCATATGACACCAGTGGTATAGTAGGAGCTTTACATGTCTCCTAGTTTAGCCTAAGCTGCTTTGCCATAGCTACCTTCTATCAGCCTAAGCTGCCAGAAACACCTCTTCTACACTAACAAGGGAGAACTGGACCTAGCACAAGGTGTAAGTACCTCTGGTACCCACTACAAGCCAGGCCAGCCTCCTACATTGGTTGTGCATCGGTGGGATAAGTACTTGTAACTTCTTACCACTTTGTCATTGTGTACTTTTCATAAGAGAATAATATGCAAAACAAGTTCATTGTATGTACACCTAACCATAAACGTTTTGCTTTTCTCCTCTTACACTTTCTACTAAGTGCTGAAAAGTATTCTAAAACTTCTAAAAGTTTCTCAAAAGTTAGAAAAAGTTTTTTTTCTCTATTCTTTAAAAAGTTCTGAAACTTTTTCTTCCTTCTCACTGTCTCTAAACCTTTTGCTATCATGTCTGATGTAGAGTCTGCTCTTAAAATGGTCAATACTACTTATGACAATTTGAATTACAAGCGCTTAAGGAGTCTCTGCCTAGATAGAGGTTCAGTGATAGGAAAGAACCCTACAAAAGAGTTTCTATGTAGCATGCTTATTGTGAATGATAAGTCCCAAGCAGGCACTTCAAATGAGAAGTTAATAGATGGCTCCCATTCTGACTTAGGGGATCTCCTTGAGGGAGGTGGGGAGGGTTCTGTTCCAAATCTGCCCCCTAGCAGGCCACCTAGTAATGCTGGTAGTAATGGAGGCTCCCATCATAGTAGGGGTGTCTTTATCCTGGAGGCCAGGTTATTAGAGTCCAGTCAGTTAGGGACAGATCTCCCTCTGTTGTTTAAAATGTATCTTCTGTGTCCAAGCATTCCCAACCCACCCACCCTGAAGACAACATGTTAGAAAGGGAACTCAAAAAGTTGAGAGTGGAAGAGACCAGACTGAAGCTTAAACAGCAACAGCTGGCCTTATACAGGGAATCCCTAGACCTGGAGAAGGAGAGACAGAGATTGGGGTTTGGACCCCATGGTGGCAGCAGCAGTATTCCTGATAGTAATCCTGTTAGAGAGCATGATTCCAGGAATCTGCACAAGATAGTCCATCCTTACAAGGAGGGGGATGACATCAACAAGTGGTTTGCTGCACTTGAGAGGGCCTATATGGTACAGGGGGTCCCTCAAAGGCAGTGGGCTGCTATATTGTGGCTATCATTCAATGGAAAGGGTAGGGGTAGGCTCCTTACTGTTAGAGAAAGTGATGCTAACAATTTTGCAGTTTTGAAGGATGCACTCTTGGATGGATTTGGCTTAACCACTGAACAATACAGGATTAAGTTCAGAGACACCAGAAAAGAGTCCTCACAAGACTGGATAGACTTTGTTGACTGTTCAGTGAAGGCCTTGGAAGGGTGGTTACATGGCTGTAAAGTTTCTGACTATGACAGCCTATATAATCTTATTCTGAGAGAGCATATTCTGAATAACTGTATGTCTGACTTGTTACACCAATATTTAGTGGACTCAGATCTGACCTCTCCCCAAGAATTGGGAAAGAAGGCAGACAAATGGGTCAGAACAAGAGTGAACAGAAAAGTTCATACAGGGGGTGACAAGGATGGCAAGAAGAAGGATGGTAAGTCTTCTGACAAGGGTGGGGACAAAAGTAAAACTGAGGTGGTCATTCTGACCTCGGCGGTAAAAGGCGCTTACCGCCAGTCAGAAGACCGCCATAACACCGCAGCGGTAAACCGCCACGGTCATTCTGACCCGCAACTGGCAAACCGCCAAAAACCCGACATCAACAAAAGTCTGCCACAGCAACGGCCAGCGAAAAACTGACGATGACCAAACCTCCACCGTCACGCCAACAGAAATACGCCCATGCCATTCCGACCCACAAATCCCCGCAGCGGTCTTTCAACCGCGGTATTCCATTGGCAGTATACACCGCCGCGCACAAAATACACACACCTTTACAAAACACTACCACATTGGACAATTCAAAATACACACACCTGTGACACATACACACACCACTCCCACACACCCAATTAAATATAAAACACACACCCACATCACCCACAAACCCTTACGACCACAATTGCGACTGAAGGACAGAGAGAGACAGCACAGCATAGATTAGACCATCACACAGAGGCAAATCACAACATCACCCACACAATCTCCACGCACAAAACACCATACACCACCACACTCACCACACTCTACAACACATACACCACCCCTCACCTCATCCACACCACCCCATGGCACCCCAAAGACACCCCAGGTTCTCTGACGCCGAACTCAGGGTCATGGTGGAGGAAATAGTGCGGGTAGAGCCCCAGCTCTTCGGGGCACAGGTGCAGCACACCACCATTGCCAGGAAGATGGAGCTATGGAGCAGAATAGTGGACAGGGTCAACGCTATGGGACAGCATCCACGAAATCGGGACGACATCAGGAAGCGGAGGAATGACCTACGGGGGAAGGTGCGTTCCATGGTATCAAGGCACAACATCGCGGTACAGCGGACTGGCGGCGGACCCCCACCTTCTCCCCCAGAATTCACAGCATGGGAGGAGGAAGTCTTGCACATCCTGCATCCTGAGGGCCTCGCAGGAGTAGGCGGAGGAATGGACTCTGGTAAGTCAAATCTTCACTACTTCATTCCCCCCACCCCACCTGCATGCCAAATCATACCCCCACCCTCACCCCCACCCCCATCACACCAACTCCTTGCAAATAGCTCACCATCACAACCTACCCATCCCAAAACCTAGTCCTGCATGCCTCCCCAAAGCATGGACACCCATCACCAAAGCATGCCCACTGCACATACCCATCTCCCCCACAAGCCACTGTCACAAAAGCCCCCACAAGGGAATGCCAGCACTGGGGTACACGGCCACCCACCCATTACACGAAATGGCACACACAGAAGCAATAACCATACTCTAATACCCCTGCAGGACCCGAACGCCACCACACCGCCCAGGAGGGTCCAGAGATGTCCATCCCACCCCCAGAAGAGGCCCCCAGTGATGACAGCAGCTCTGTCTCCCTGGACCCAGATGACCAGCCCGGCCCATCGGGGACCTTGGGACAGTCGGTTCCCCACAGACAGCCACAGGCTACAGCAGACCTAACCCCCTCTGGGAACACCAGCACAGCTCCCACCCAGCGGGCCCATGCCTCTGTCTCCAGGACACGTCAATCAGCGGTGTGTCCACCACTACAGGGCACCCAGGTTGACCCACCACCCCAACAACAACAGGGACCTGGGGGCAGTGGTAGTGGGCACACGGTCCAGGGGACAGAGGCCCAGGTAAACAGGGGAACTGGGAGGGCTGCTGTGCGACAGGGGGGGACAGGCCCAGGGAACCGACTCTCCAAGAGGCCCTCTCCTCCATCATGGGAGCATACCACCACTCCCAGGAGACGATGGCTACAGTACTGGCCAGGTTCCAGGAGATCCAGGTACTGCAGGAGGAACAGTACATGGGGTTCAGAGAGGAACTGAGAAACATTAGTTCCGCAATGGGGACCATCGTCGTGGCCCTTAACCAGATAGTCACCACATTGCGGGACCGTGTGGCACCACAAAGGGCCCCTGTCACTAGCATGGACCAGGAACAGCCTACCACCTCCGCCGGCGCTAGTGGACAGGAGGCCCCCACACAACGACAGCCCACCAGAACCCCATCTCCTGCAGAAGAAGAACCACCCCGCAAGCGGTACCTGAGATCTCACAAGAAGACAGAGTAGGATGCCAAGACCCCCACCAGCAAAGGATACCCCCTGATGTCATCCCACTGTCCCACATTGTCACCCTGTCCAAACTTAAACTGCCCCTGCTCCATCCTTCCACAGGCATATGGACAATGCACCTGTGAGACTGAAAACTGGACTCTGCCATGGACATTACTCCACCATCACCCATCACCGTTTTACAATCATGTCCCTAAATTTAGCACTTTAATAAAATCACTTATTGCACTTAAAAAATCTGGAGTCTGCTTGTATTTTGAACAAATGTATTAGACATAACGTTGCCAAAATCTTCAGTTACATTGTGATGACAACATACCACGGTCACACAACTGTAGTCCATGGGCAAACAAAGCAGAGGTCACACAGTGGGGCCCACAGCTCTGAAAACGGAAGGGAAAGTCACAACTCAGTTAACAGGAACTGGGGGGGAAACACAGACAGTAGAGAGGCAGGAGACTTTAAGTAAATGTAAAATGGCGGGGTTGATTCGTACCTGTGTGCTTCTGAAAATACTGTTGTATCACTGTGTCCCTGTTGTCTGTGTCGTCCCTGTCGTCGTCCTCCTCTTCACTCTCCACAGGCTCCACAGCTGCTACAACACCACCATCTGGACCATCCTCCTGCAGGAAAGGCACCTGGCCTCGCAAAGCCAGGTTGTGAAGCATACAGCAGGCCACGATGATATGGCACACCTTCTTCGGTGAGTACATTAGGGATCCACCTGTCATATGCAGGCACCTAAACCTGGCCTTCAGGAGGCCAAAGGTCCGCTCGATCACCCTCCCAGTATGCCCATGGGCCTCATTGTACCGTTCCTCTGCCCTTGTCCTGGGATTCCTCACTGGGGTCAGTAGCCACGACAGGTTGGGGTAACCAGAGTCACCAATTAGCCACACACGGTGTCTCTGTAGCTGTTCCATCACGTAAGGGATGCTGCTATTTCGCATGATGTACGCGTCATGCACTGACCCAGGGAACTTGTCATTTACATGGGAGATGTACTGGTCAGCCAAACAGACCACCTGGACATTCATCGAATGATAACTTTTTCTGTTCCTGTACACCTGCTCACTTTCACTGGGGGAACCAAAGCCACATGGGTCCCATCAATGGCACCAATGATGTTGGGGATATGGCCAAGGGCATAGAAATCACCCTTCACTGTAGCCAAATCGCCCACCTCAGGGAAAACAATGTAGCTCTGCATGTATTTCATCATGGCAGACAACACTCTGGACAAAACCTTAGAAAACATAGGCTGAGACATCCCTGATGATATGGCCACTGTTGTTTGGAATGATCCACTTGCCAAAAAATGGAGTACTGACAGAACCTGCACCAGAGGGGGAATCCCTGTGGGTTGGCGAATGGGGGACATCAGGTCTGGCTCCAGCTGGGCACACAGTTCCTGTATAGTGGCTCGGTCAAGTCTGTATGTCAGTATGACATGTCTTTCTTCCATTGTCGACAGGTCCACCAGCGGTCTGTACACGGGAACATTCCTCCATCTCTTCGCAAGTCCCAGCGGACGGTGCCTAGGAAGGACAACATGGAGCACAGAGTCAAGCAACCCACAGGTACGTAACCACAGCTTGCACAGAACACGATTCGCTATGCATTGAATGGCTTGTATGAGTGGCAATGCAAGGCCTAGGCCTGTGTGACGCAGTACAAATTAAGCCATGGGGCCCTTGAAATGGCGGTTGCCTGACCTGTGAAGTGTGACAATGGAATGTGAGGTCAATGCGCTGGCGTGGCACACCGTGGCGGTAGGCGGTCGAAGACCGCGGCGCAAAGCAGCATTGGTTAACATTGAACCCTATGGGTCTCAGGAGCCAATGACGATGTGCGCCGGCGGTCGCGGTACGCACCGCCGCGGTACGCACCGCCGCGGGCGTGACCGCCATCTTCTATCTGCTTAATCACTCAAGACCTGATCATCCACAGGAGAGGACCTATACTGCAAGTGCTGCTGTGACCTCGGTCTGGAAGATACAATGGCTGCTGCGACTGGGGAAAGGGCCCCTGCCTTCACATATGAGGAATTGGAAAAACTTGTTGATGGGGTCCTTGTAGGAGGCTGGACTGGCTTGTAGTGAGTACCAAGGGGTACTTGCACCTTGCACCAGGCCCAGTTATCCCTTATTAGTGTATAGGGTGTCTAGCAGCTTAGGCTGATAGATAATGGTAGCTTAGCAAAGCAGCTCAGGCTGAACTAGGAGACGTGTGAAGCTACTACAGTACCACTTAGTGTCATATGCACAATATCATAAGAAAACACAATACACAGTTATACTAAAAATAAAGGTACTTTATTTTTATGACAATATGCCAAAGTATCTTAGAGTGTACCCTCAGTGAGAGGATAGGAAATATACACAAGATATATATACACAATAGCAAAAATATGCAGTATAGTCTTAGAAAACAGTGCAAACAATGTATAGTTACAATAGGATGCAATGGGGAAACATAGGGATAGGGGCAACACAAACCATATACTCCAGAAGTGGAATGCGAACCACGAATGGACCCCAAACCTATGTGACCGTGTAGAGGGTCGCTGGGACTATTAGAAAATAGTGAGAGTTAGAAAAATAACCCTCCCCAAGACCCTGAAAAGTGAGTGCAAAGTGCACTAAAGTTCCCCTAAGGACAAAATAGTCGTGTTAGAGGGAAAATGCAAGGAAAACACAAATCAGCAATGCAACAACGATGGATTCCTGACTGAGGGTACCTGTGGAACAAGGGGACCAAGTCCAAAAGTCACAAGCAACTCGGAGATGGGCAGATGCCCAAGAAATGCCAGCGGTTGGTGCAAAGAAGCTCTTACTAGGCTGAAGAACTGTGAATACTGCAGGAACGACAAGGGCTAGAGACTTCCCCTTTGGAGGATGGATCCCCCACGCCTTGGAGAGTCGTGCAGAAGTGTTTTCCTGCCGGACGGACGCCAACAAGCCTTGCTACACGCAAATCGTGCGTTTGGCGTTTTTGGACGCTGCTGGGGCCCAGGAGGGACCAGAAGGTCGCAAATTGGACCTGCAGAGAGAGGGGACGTCGAGCAAGACAAAGAGCCCTCACTGAAGCAGGTAGCTCCCGGAGAAGTGCCAGAAACAGGCACTACGAGGATGCGTGAAACGGTGCTCGCCGAAGTTGCACAAAGGAGTCCCACGTCGCCGGAGACCAACTTAGAAAGTCGTGCAATGCAGGTTAGAGTGCCGTGGACCCAGGCTTGGCTGTGCATGAAGGATTTCCGCCGGAAGTGCACAGGGGCCGGAGAAGCTTGCAAAGTCGCGGTTCCCAGCAATGCAGCCCAGCGAGGTGAGGCAAGGACTTACCTCCACCAAACTTGGGCTGAAGAGTCACTGGACTGTGGGGGTCACTTGGACAGTGTCGCTGGATTCGAGGGACCTCGCTCGTCGTGCTGAGAGGAGACCCAAGGGACCAGAAATGCAGCTTTTTTGTGCCTGCGGTTGCAGGGGGAAGATTCCGTCGACCCACGGGAGATTTCTTCGGAGCTTCTGGTGCAGAGAGGAGGCAGACTACCCCCACAGCATGCACAAGCAGGAAAACAGTCGAGAAGGCGGCAGGATCAGCGTTACAGAGTTGCAGTAGTCGTCTTTGCTACTATGTTGCAGGTTTGCAGGCTTCCAGCGCGGTCAGCGGTCGATTCCTTATCAGAAGGTGAAGAGGGAGATGCAGAGGAACTCGGCTGAGCTCATGCATTCGTTATCTAAAGTTTCCCCAGAGACAGAGACCCTAAATAGCCAGAAAAGAGGGTTTGGCTACCTAGGAGAGAGGAAAGGCTACTAACACCTGAAGGAGCCTATCACAAGGAGTCTCTGACGTCACCTGGTGGCACTGGCCACTCAGAGCAGTCCAGTGTGCCAGCAGCACCTCTGTTTCCAAGATGGCAGAGGTCTGGAGCACACTGGAGGAGCTCTGGACACCTCCCAGGGGAGGTGCAGGTCAGGGGAGTGGTCACTCCCCTTTCCTTTGTCCAGTTTCGCGCCAGAGCAGGGGCTAAGGGGTCCCTGAACCGGTGTAGACTGGCTTATGCAGAATTGGGCACATCTGTGCCCAACAAAGCATTTCCAGAGGCTGGGGGAGGCTACTCCTCCCCTGCCTTCACACCATTTTCCAAAGGGAGAGGGTGTCACACCCTCTCTCAGAGGAAGTTCTTTGTTCTGCCATCCTGGGCCAGGCCTGGCTGGACCCCAGGAGGGCAGATGCCTGTCTGAGGGGTTGGCAGCAACAGCAGCTGCAGTGAAACCCCAGGAAGGGCAGTTTGGCAGTACCAGGGTCTGTGCTACAGACCACTGGGATCATGGAATTGTACCAACAATGCCAGGATGGCATAGAGGGGGCAATTCCATGATCATAGACATGTTACATGGCCATATTCGGAGTTACCATGGTGAAGCTACATATAGGTAGTGACCTATATGTAGTGCACGCGTGTAATGGTGTCCCCGCACTCACAAAGTTCAGTGAATTGGCTCTGAACAATGTGGGGGCACCTTGGCTAGTGCCAGGGTGCCCTCACACTAAGTAACTTTGCACCTAACCTTTACCAGGTAAAGGTTAGACATATAGGTGACTTATAAGTTACTTAAGTGCAGTGTAAAATGGCTGTGAAATAACGTGGACGTTATTTCACTCAGGCTGCAGTGGCAGGCCTGTGTAAGAATTGTCAGAGCTCCCTATGGGTGGCAAAAGAAATGCTGCAGCCCATAGGGATCTCCTGGAACCCCAATACCCTGGGTACCTCAGTACCATATACTAGGGAATTATAAGGGTGTTCCAGTAAGCCAATGTAAATTGGTAAAAATGGTCACTAGCCTGTTAGTGACAATTTGAAAGTAATGAGAGAGCATAACCACTGAGGTTCTGGTTAGCAGAGCCTCAGTGAGACAGTTAGGCACCACACAGGGAACATATACATGCACACCTATGAGCACTGGGGCCCTGTGTGACAGGGTCCCAGTGACACATACATATAGGCCACAAACCTATGAGCACTGGGGTCCTGACCAGCAGGATCCCAGTGACACATAACAACCATACTGAAAACATGGTGTTTTCACTATGAGCACTGAGGCCTGGCTATCAGGATCCCAGTGAGACAGTGAAAACAGTGACAAACACCCTGACATACACTCACAAACAGGCCAAAAGTGGGGGTAACAAGGCTAGAAAGAGGCTACCTTCTCACACAACCCCCCCCCAAACGAAGGACAATAAGGCTAACCTTGGCCAGTTGAGACTTTATTGTCTAAGTGGTGATAAGTAGAGAGTAGCTCTGCAATAGACTGGTTACTCCCTTTATCATCCACTATATGGTTACTTCCCTGTGGGGATGTAAACCACCCTGTTTGAAGTTTTTTAGCTAAGCAACAATGTGAAGATGTATTTTCAGAGTTTCTATCAGTAAGTTTTAGTTTAGAGCAGTGGGAATTGTCCACTGAACCTATTTGTAGTGATGGAAATGCCAGACAGGGATGCTGTCTCAGAAAAGCCATAGCTGGGCAAAAACTTTGTCCATCTGGCTGGAAGAGAGAACAGGGATGCTGTTTCTCTTGAGTTGGAGCAGGGCAGGGATGCTGTCCTATGAGCTCCACACTAGGGCAGGGATGCTGTCCTAAGTGTTGTGAGGTAGTGCAGGGTTTCTGCACTAAAGTTTCTCTGGGAGGGTTGGAGGGATGCTCCATGTTAACTAAAATGGTGCTGTTTTTCTCACCAATGTTAGTTATCCCACAGAGAGGTACTTCCACCTCAGGGAGTCCAGCTTTGCCAGCTGATGATTCCCTTGGAACAGGTGCCACCCCAGGAGAGGTTTCTCCCACCACAGGAATAGTATCCTGAATGGTAGGGTGGTTAGGGGATACTGTGATACCCTTTTTACCTGTTGATGGAGAGGGATCCTGAGTTTTCAGGCCTTCTCTCCTTTGCTTTTTCATTTCACTTGAAATGAGAGGGAACAATTCCTCAGGGATGCCCAGCATGGCTGCATGGGCATAAAACTCTACATCAGCCCAACCTGAGGCCTCTAGGTCATTACCTAAGAGACAGTCTACAGGTAAGCTAGGTGATACCACCACCTGCTTAGGGCCAGTAACTCCACCCCAACTAAACTGAATTATAGCTAAGGGAAGAAACTTAGTGGAGTTATGGACATCAATAATCTTATACTGTTGTCCAATGATGTGTTGTTCAGGAGGCACTAGGTTTTCAGTCACCAAAGTGAAACTGGCACCTGTGTCCCTGTAGGCCAAGGCCTCAACACCATTTATTGAAACTGTCTGCCTGTACTTATCCATTGTAAGGGGACAAGCAGCCAGTGTGGCAAGGCCAATGCCACTAGGTGTGACAGAAACTGTCTTGGGACTGATTACATCAGTTTCCACTATGGACCCATAAGTGAACCCAACTACACCCTTTGCTTGACTGTTGCCAGCAGTCCCACCACTAGTACCACTACTGCTAGGGGCACTAGAGCTTGATGTATTAGTGGTGGTAGGCTCAGGGGGTTTACCTGGACAGGACTTATCCCCTGGCCTATGGCCTCTGTTTTTACACACAAAGCACCGAGGCTTTTTAATGTGTGCAGGTTGGGAAGAAGAGGAAGAATTTGTTTTATCCCCACCCTCTGAAGAGTGTTTAAGATTTGAAGTGGGATCTTTGGTTTTACCCTTATCCCCATGCTTATCTTGAGATTTTTCACCATCTTTCTTCTTATTGCCATCTTTGTCACCCCCTGTATGAACTTTTCTGTTCACCCTTGTTCTGACCCATTTGTCTGCCTTCTTTCCCAATTCTTGGGGAGAGGTCAGATCAGAGTCTACCAGGTACTGGTGCAACAAATCAGACACACAATTATTAAGTATATGCTCTCTCAGGATTGTGTTATACAGGCTTTCATAATCAGTAACTTTACTGCCATGTAACCACCCCTCCAAGGCCTTCACTGCCTGGTCAATGAAATCAACCCAGTCTTGTGAAGACTCCTTTTTGGTCTCTCTGAACTTTATCCTGTACTGTTCAGTGGTTAAGCCATAACCATCCAGGAGTGCATTCTTAAGAACTTGGAAATTATTGGCATCATTTTCTTTCACTGTAAGGAGCCTATCCCTACCTTTTCCACTAAATGATAGCCATAGGATAGCAGCCCACTGCTTTTGAGGGACATCCTGTACAGCACAGGCCCTCTCAAGTGCAGCAAACCACTTGTTAATGTCATCCCCCTCCTTATAAGGGGGAACTATCTTGTGCAGATTCCTGGAATCATGCTCTTTTGCAGGATGACTATGGGGAATACTGCTGCTGCCACCATGGGTATCTAAACCCATTTTCTGTCTTTCCCTCTCTATTTCTAAAGACTGTCTATCCAAATCCAGCTGTTGCTTCTTGAGCTTCAGTCTGGTTTGTTCCACTCTCAATCTATTGAGCTCCCTTTCTAACAATCTGTCATCAGGGTGGGTGGGAGGGACATTTCTAGATACAGAGGTATGATGGGAATGAACAGAAGGAGACCTGTCCCTTACCAAGGGCACCCTAACAGCTTGGCTACCAGCATAATGTGAGAGCACATCATCAGTATGATGTGATTCAACCTCTGTACCAACTATGCTGGACTGTCTAGTAATGGGCAGGCTGAGAAGTTTCTTTCCTGAACCTTTTCCTGGGGGAGTCCCTGGATCAGATTGAGAACCATTAGCTACTTTTTCTACAGATTGGGCACTTATGGCCTTATCCTGTACTCTAAGCATATTAATTAACAGTTCTAAGGAAGGATTCTTCCCTACACTCAAACCTCTCTCTATGCAGAGACTCCTTGCTCCTTTCCAGCTAAGGTGATCATATGCAAGTTTGGACAGTTCAACTTTTTGGCCTGTGCCAGACATTTTTAGAGAGAGTTAAAGTGATAGACAAAGAGAAAAAAGTTTTCAGAACTTTTTGGAAAGACAGAAAAAAAACTTTTTAAACTTTTAAGAACTTTTTGAAAGTTTAGAAGTACTTTTCAGCACTTAGAAAAGAGTGAAAAGAGGAAATGCAAAACTTTTTGGCTATGTGTATATACACTGACCTTGTTTTGTATATTTTTCTCTTATGAAAAGTACAATGACAAGAGTGGTAAGTAGTCTCAAAGCACTTATCCCACCGCTGCACAACCAATGTAGGAGGCTGGACTGGCTTGTAGTGAGTACCAAGGGGTACTTGCACCTTGCACCAGGCCCAGTTATCCCTTATTAGTGTATAGGGTGTCTAGCAGCTTAGGCTGATAGATAATGGTAGCTTAGCAAAGCAGCTCAGGCTGAACTAGGAGACGTGTGAAGCTACTACAGTACCACTTAGTGTCATATGCACAATATCATAAGAAAACACAATACACAGTTATACTAAAAATAAAGGTACTTTATTTTTATGACAATACGCCAAAGTATCTTAGAGTGTACCCTCAGTGAGAGGATAGGAAATATACACAAGATATATATACACAATAGCAAAAATATGCAGTATAGTCTTAGAAAACAGTGCAAACAATGTATAGTTACAATAGGATGCAATGGGGAAACATAGGGATAGGGGCAACACAAACCATATACTCCAGAAGTGGAATGCGAACCACGAATGGACCCCAAACCTATGTGACCGTGTAGAGGGTCGCTGGGACTATTAGAAAATAGTGAGAGTTAGAAAAATAACCCTCCCCAAGACCCTGAAAAGTGAGTGCAAAGTGCACTAAAGTTCCCCTAAGGACAAAATAGTCGTGTTAGAGGGAAAATGCAAGGAAAACACAAATCAGCAATGCAACAACGATGGATTCCTGACTGAGGGTACCTGTGGAACAAGGGGACCAAGTCCAAAAGTCACAAGCAACTCGGAGATGGGCAGATGCCCAAGAAATGCCAGCGGTTGGTGCAAAGAAGCTCTTACTAGGCTGAAGAACTGTGAATACTGCAGGAACGACAAGGGCTAGAGACTTCCCCTTTGGAGGATGGATCCCCCACGCCTTGGAGAGTCGTGCAGAAGTGTTTTCCCGCCGGATGGACGCCAACAAGCCTTGCTACACGCAAATCGTGCGTTTAGCGTTTTTGGACGCTGCTGGGGCCCAGGAGGGACCAGAAGGTCGCAAATTGAACCTGCAGAGAGAAGGGACGTCGAGCAAGACAAAGAGCCCTCACTGAAGCAGGTAGCACCCGGAGAAGTGCCAGAAACAGGCACTACGAGGATGCGTGAAACGGTGCTCACCGAAGTTGCACAAAGGAGTCCCACGTCGCCGGAGACCAACTTAGAAAGTCGTGCAATGCAGGTTAGAGTGCCGTGGACCCAGGCTTGGCTGTGCACGAAGGATTTCCGCCGGAAGTGCACAGGGGCCGGAGAAGCTTGCAAAGTCGCGGTTCCCAGCAATGCAGCCCAGCGAGGTGAGGCAAGGACTTACCTCCACCAAACTTGGGCTGAAGAGTCACTGGACTGTGGGGGTCACTTGGACGGTGTCGCTGGATTCGAGGGACCTCGCTCGTCGTGCTGAGAGGAGACCCAAGGGACCGGAAATGCAGCTTTTTGGTGCCTGCGGTTGCAGGGGGAAGATTCCGTCGACCCACGGGAGATTTCTTCTGAGCTTCTGGTGCAGAGAGGAGGCAGACTACCCCCACAGCATGCACAAGCAGGAAAACAGTCGAGAAGGCGGCAGGATCAGCGTTACAGAGTTGCAGTAGTCGTCTTTGCTACTATGTTGCAGGTTTGCAGGCTTCCAGCGCGGTCAGCGGTCGATTCCTTATCAGAAGGTGAAGAGGGAGATGCAGAGGAACTCGGCTGAGCTCATGCATTCGTTATCTAAAGTTTCCCCAGAGACAGAGACCCTAAATAGCCAGAAAAGAGGGTTTGGCTACCTAGGAGAGAGGAAAGGCTACTAACACCTGAAGGAGCCTATCACAAGGAGTCTCTGACGTCACCTGGTGGCACTGGCCACTCAGAGCAGTCCAGTGTGCCAGCAGCACCTCTGTTTCCAAGATGGCAGAGGTCTGGAGCACACTGGAGGAGCTCTGGACACCTCCCAGGGGAGGTGCAGGTCAGGGGAGTGGTCACTCCCCTTTCCTTTGTCCAGTTTCGCGCCAGAGCAGGGGCTAAGGGGTCCCTGAACCGGTGTAGACTGGCTTATGCAGAATTGGGCACATCTGTGCCCAACAAAGCATTTCCAGAGGCTGGGGGAGGCTACTCCTCCCCTGCCTTCACACCATTTTCCAAAGGGAGAGGGTGTCACACCCTCTCTCAGAGGAAGTTCTTTGTTCTGCCATCCTGGGCCAGGCCTGGCTGGACCCCAGGAGGGCAGATGCCTGTCTGAGGGGTTGGCAGCAGCTGCAGTGAAACCCCAGGAAGGGCAGTTTGGCAGTACCAGGGTCTGTGCTACAGACCACTGGGATCATGGAATTGTACCAACAATGCCAGGATGGCATAGAGGGGGCAATTCCATGATCATAGACATGTTACATGGCCATATTCGGAGTTACCATGGTGAAGCTACATATAGGTAGTGACCTATATGTAGTGCACGCGTGTAATGGTGTCCCCGCACTCACAAAGTTCAGTGAATTGGCTCTGAACAATGTGGGGGCACCTTGGCTAGTGCCAGGGTGCCCTCACACTAAGTAACTTTGCACCTAACCTTTACCAGGTAAAGGTTAGACATATAGGTGACTTATAAGTTACTTAAGTGCAGTGTAAAATGGCTGTGAAATAACGTGGACGTTATTTCACTCAGGCTGCAGTGGCAGGCCTGTGTAAGAACTGTCAGAGCTCCCTATGGGTGGCAAAAGAAATGCTGCAGCCCATAGGGATCTCCTGGAACCCCAATACCCTGGGTACCTCAGTACCATATACTAGGGAATTATAAGGGTGTTCCAGTAAGCCAATGTAAATTGGTAAAAATGGTCACTAGCCTGTTAGTGACAATTTGAAAGTAATGAGAGAGCATAACCACTGAGGTTCTGGTTAGCAGAGCCTCAGTGAGACAGTTAGGCACCACACAGGGAACATATACATGCACACCTATGAGCACTGGGGCCCTGTGTGACAGGGTCCCAGTGACACATACATATAGGCCACAAACCTATGAGCACTGGGGTCCTGACCAGCAGGATCCCAGTGACACATAACAACCATACTGAAAACATGGTGTTTTCACTATGAGCACTGAGGCCTGGCTATCAGGATCCCAGTGAGACAGTGAAAACAGTGACAAACACCCTGACATACACTCACAAACAGGCCAAAAGTGGGGGTAACAAGGCTAGAAAGAGGCTACCTTCTCACAGTCCTCCCCCAATATGCGCTACTCTACGGTCCTCCAGACCAACAGGTAAGTACACTGGGACCATGCTTTGTGGGCAATGCCTGTGTTGAGTGGGGTGGATGAAAGATGGTGGGGAGGGGAGCGAATGAGACATGCATCGCACGACAGATGAGAGCATGTGCCATATGGCAAGGTTGGGGAGGGGGGGCCACTCACATCGACCATGCAGAAAATGATGATATTTATTTTCCCACCCTGTCCATGTCACATAGGTCAGCGCCCATCAGAAGATCGACATTTGGCGTGCCATCGCCAAGGATGTCCGGACCCTGGGGGTCCACAACAGACGGGGCACCCACTGCTGCAAGAGGTGGGAGGACATCCACCGCGGGAGCAGGAAGACCGCGGAGGCTCTGCTGGGGATGGCCTCCCAACGTAGGAGGGGTGGCTCCCGTCAATTGACCCCCCTGATGTCCCGGATCCTGGCGGTGGCCTACCCCGATTTGGATGGGCGCGTGAGGACATCACAGCAGACACAAGGGGGTGAGTACCAGCACATTCTGCTATGTTAGCGCACAGTGGAGGTGTCTGGGTGGGGGAGGAGGGCTGCGGGGAACTCTAGGCCAGGGCGACTTCTGAAGGCTGGTCCCCTCCGTAAGTCATGGCCCTGTGCCCCCGCCCCCCACCTCTGTAGGGTGCTAAGTACAGCTATCCATGGCCCTGGGTCACCTATGTGTGCAGTTGTCGTCCATAGGCTTGTAGGCCAAGTCACAATAATTGAGTAGTGTACACCGAGTGCGCGGCGTAGTGCAGGGGGCTTCTGTGTCTGTCCTCTCCGCCAACGGTGTCGCCAATGCATGCACTCAACATGTCATTTTTTCTTTCCCCCCCCCCCCCCTTTTTTGTGGTCTTCCTGTTCATGTGTGCATTAGCATCATCAGGCGGAGGAGAAGTGGCATCGGAGCTTGAGGGAGCTGCATCTCACTCCGAGTACACCAGTGAGACGGAGGGCGAGGGGAGCTCCACAACGGGGACCCGTGGAGACGTCAGCGACACCGACACGTCCTCGGAAGGGAGCTCCCTTGTGGTGGCGGCAACATCCGTGCCCACCGCTACAACAGGTACAGCCGCCACCCCGCGCACCAGCTCCGCCCTCCAAGCAGCCCCTCAGCGTTCGCCCCGTGCCCGCTCGGCCAGGAAGGCGGGCATCTCCTTCGCCCCAGGCACCTCAGGCCCTGCCCCAGTTACCCCTGCTGCCCTCAGTGAGGAGATCATTGACCTCCTCCAGACGCTCATTGTTGGGCAGTCTACCCTTTTGAATGCCATCCAGGGTGTAGAAAGGGAGGTGCACCGGAGCAATGCATACCTGGAGGGCATTCATTCGGGTCAGGCTGCCCATCAGCGATCGTTCAACGCTCTGGCCTCAGCACTGACGGCAGCCATTGTCCCTATCTCCTGCCTCCCCCCTCCAATTTCCTCATCCCAGTCCCACTCCCCTGTTCCTCTGCCTATCCCAGCCACACCTACAGACCAGCCTGCACACACATCAACACCCAAGGGCAGCTCATCCAGACATAAGCACCACAGATCACACAAGCATTCACACATGCAACATCCACATGCAGACATGCCAACAGCCACTGCCTCCTCTGTGTCCCCCTCCTCCTCGTCTCCCTCCTCCCTCCCTGTGACGTCTCCACTCACACCTGCATGCACACCACCATCAGCCAGTACGTCCATCACCAGCACACCCACCAGAACACTTCGCACACGTGCAGTCACCACCCCCACTGCCATTTACACGTCCCCTGTGTCCTCTCCCAGTGTGTCTGTCACCCCTCTTCCAAACCTCACAAACGCAGGCAGCCACCCACCCAACAGCCACCCACCTCACGACAGCCTCCGTCACAAGCACCTGCACCCAAAGACAGCACACTTGACTCTCCTACAACCACATCCTCTTCCTCCACTCCCATACCCACTGCACCTACCCTTCCCACTGCTCCTAAAAAGTGTTTCCTCTCCAAAATTAACCTCTTTGCATCACCTGACCCACCCCCTCCATCTCGTAAGAGTCCAAACAGCACCTCAGCCACCACAAGCCCTGCACCTACAAGGACCATAGTCCAGGGCTATTGGAGTCCACCAGCTTCTAGGGCAGCAACATCGGCCAGCAGCAAGGGGACAGCCAGCCCACCCCCTGGGAAAAAAACTAAAAAAGGGAAGGGCCGGCGCGAGAGGCCAGAGACGGCAGCCCCCAAAGGCACTACCCTGGCACCGTCACCTGGCACATCCACAAAGGGAGGCAAGGGCCCCAGAGAATCGGCGAAGGAGGGCAAGGGCAGCAGGGCGGACATTTCCGGCAGCAGGCGAGCTGCCCAGGAGGGCCCCACCAGCCCCATTTCGGGTGTGAAGGAGGACACCCACGGGCCCAGGACTCCAGCACAGGAGGGCCCCGCAAGCAAAAGGTCGGATGGCGACTGAGCGGAAAATATTGGCCCGATCTGGTTCCCTGGGAACACATGTCAAGCACCGCCGAACAGGGCCCCGCCGTGACAAGCACCTCTGAACAGGGCCCCGCCGTGACAAGCACCGCTGAACAGGGCCCCGCCGTGACAAGCACCGCTGAACAGGGCCCGCCGTGACAAGCACCGCTGAACTGGGCCCCGCCGTGACAAGCACCGCTGAACAGGGCCCCGCCGTGCAAAGCACCGCCGAACAGGGCCCCGCCGTGACAAGCACCGCCGAACAGGACCCCGCCGTGACAAGCACCGCCGAACAGGGCCCCGCCGTGACAAGCACCGCCGAACAGGGCCCCGCCGTGACAAGCACCTCTGAACAGGGCCCTTCCTGTCAAGCACCGCTCCGCTGGGCCCTTCCTATCAAGCACCGCTCCGCTGGGCCTTTCCTGTCAAGCACCGCTCCGCTGGGCCCTTCCTGTCAAGCACCGCTCCGCTGGGCCCTTCATCTCAAGCACTGCTCCGCTGGGCCCTTCATCTCAAGCACTGCTCCGCTGGGCCCTTCCTGTCAAGCACCGCTCCGCTGGGCCCTTCATCTCAAGCACTGCTCCGCTGGGCCCTTCCTGTCAAGCACCGCTCCGCTGGGCCCTTCATCTCAAGCACCGCTCCGCTGGGCCCTTCATCTCAAGCACCGCTCCGCTGGGCCCTTCCTGTCAAGCACCGCTCCGCTGGGCCCTTCATCTCAAGCACCGCTCCGCTGGGCCCTTCCTGTCAAGCACCGCTCCGCTGGGCCCTTCCTTTCAAGCACCGCTCCGCTGGGCCCTTCCTGTCAAGCACCGCTCCGCTGGGCCCTTCATCTCAAGCACCACTCCGCTGGGCCCTTCCTGTCAAGCACCGCTCTGCTGGGCCCTTCCTGTCAAGCACCGCTCCGCTGGGCCCTTCATCTCAAGCACCGCTCCGCTGGGCCCTTCCTGTCAAGCACCGCTCCGCTGGGCCCTTCCTGTCAAGCACCGCTCCACTGGGCCCTTCATCTCAAGCACTGCTCCGCTGGGCCCTTCCTGTCAAGCACCGCTCCGCTGGGCCCTTCCTGTCAAGCACCGCTGGCCCATTGGCAGGGCCGGATCTGTGTCGGCCAGGGCTTCATGGAGCACTCTGGGCACCATGCCTCCTCCAGAACCAGTGGAGTCTGTAATCCACTTGATGGACTGTGGCTTTGCACTCCCCAGGATGGATCAGTGGGCAAGCCACCCACTGTAGAGACTTGTGAGACTGTGGCTTTGCACTCCCCAGGATGGTACAGTGGGCATGGAGGCCCCTCGTGGATCTTGGGTCGTGGACTCAACTGGCTGAGGTGCCCCCCTTCCCTTCCCCCTGAGGTGCCTGTAGTTTTACTATCTGATGCCCCTGCAGAGTTCTCTCCAATTGAATCGGGTCTCGTGTGTGGGCTTTGCCCATGTGTTTAGGCCCATTGGCCCACGAACAATGGATGATAGCCAATATGGCCCGAACTTTTGACCTATGTATATATTGTTCATGATGTAATATATTTTATTTATATATTTCATATTTCACTTAACTTCAATTATGGCATAATATATTTCATTTTTAATGATCATTTTATTTTGTCTTTGCATTCTTCCGGGGGGGTTGGGGGGTGTCACTCTGACTTGTTGCTCTGCATTGATGTGTGTGTTGTAGTGGGTGAGGGTGGGGGTGGGTGTGTGGCGTATGTGTGTCCCCGTAATTTTTTGCCTCCCCCGTGTCGTAGGTGCAGTACTCACCGTTGTCTTCTGCACCGGCGTTCGTGCTCCTGGTAGAGGAGCAGGTAGACAATAGCTGGTAGGATGTGTAGTTCGGGTTCCATGCTGTCCAGATTCCTCGTGGAGTGTGTAGAGGTGAGCGTTTTCCCGTTCGAAGTCTGTTTCCGCTGTGTTTTTATCGGCGGGGCTCCCACCCCGGAAAAGGTGGCGGATTGGTGAGTTGTGATAGGGTGGGCGGTACATTGTCTGCCGCCTGTCTGTTGGCGGTGACCGCCGCGCTGCTTGTCTGTACCGCCGTGGCGGTCGGAGTGCTAAAGTGGCGGGCTGTGTTGGTGGTTCCCACCAGGGTCGGAATTCCATTTTTTTGGCTGCCTGCCTGTTTGTGGGTTGGCCGCCGCTTTTACACCGACCGCCAGGGTTGGAATGACCACCTGAGTCTTCATCAGGCCCACAAAAATCCTCTGGTGGGGTTGGTGGGTCCAAATCCTCTTTAAATCAAGTTAAAAAGTCTTGGTGTTATTTGTGTAAAGTCAAAGGCCATTGGACAACTGATGCCAGTTGTCCAAAGAAAAACACCAAACCTCCCACTACCACAACCCCTACTGCAAATTCTAGTGCCCCTAGTAATAGCAGTGGTGGTGGGAGCAAACCTACTAATAGCCAATCCAAGGGAGTAGCTGGGCTCACTTTTGGTAATTTAGTTGGGGTTGGTCATGTTAGGGAGACCACAGAGGCTGTGTTAGTCTCTTAAGGTGCCATTGATTTGGCCACCTTGGTTGCTTGTCCCCTTAATATGGATAAGTACAAGCAACTTCCCCTAATAAATGGTGTTAAGGTTCAGGCCTAAAGGGACACAGGTGCCAGTGTTACCATGGTGATAGAGAAACTGGTACACCCTGAAGAAACACCTACTTGGTCACCAGTACCAAGTGACAGACGCTCATAACAACACTCTTAGCCACCCCATGGCTGTTGTGAATCTCAACTGGGGGGGGGGGGTTACTGGTCCAAAGAAAGTTGTTGTTGCCTCAGATTTACCTGTAGACTGTCTACTAGGGAACGATTTAGAGACATCAGCTTGGGCAGAAGTGGAGTTGGAGGCTCATGCAGCAATGCTGGGCATTCCTGGGCATATTTTTGCTTTGATAAGGGCTCAGGCCAAAAAGCAAAAAGGACACGGTAACTTGGATCCTGGAACAATGGACCAAGTGCTCCCTAAAGCTAAGGGTAGCAAGGGTAAATCCCTACCCACTATCCCTCCCTCTACAGATGATTCTCCTTCTGAGGAAGAAGAATGTCCTCCCTGTGCAGAACCTTCACCAGAGGAGCTAGCAGCAGACACTGCTGAACTTTTGGGTGGAGGGGGCCTGTCAGGGAAGGGCTGAGTGTGGCACAGCAATCCTGTCCCACATTAGAGGGTCTCAGACAGCAAGCTGTCAAGCAGCAAAATGGGGATGTCAGTGACTTACAGAGTTTACTGGGAGGACAACCTCTTGTACACAGAGGCAAGGGACCAAAAACCTGGAGCAGCCAGGAGATTGGTCATTCTCCTGCAGTACAGAGAGTTCCTCCTAACTCTGGCACATGACATTCCTTTGGCTGGGTATTTGGGCCAGATCAAAACATGGTAAATGCTTGTCCCCCTATTTCACTGGCCTAGGATGTCAGAGGACACAAAAGATTTTTGCAAGTCTTGTGTGACATGCCAAACTAGTGGCAAGACTGGTGGCACTCCAAAGGCTCCCCTTATTCCACTACCTGTGGTTGGGGTTCCCTTTGAAAGGGTAGGGGTTAACATAGTTGGCCCCCTTGACCCTCTTACTGCTTCAGGCAATAGGTTTATCTTGGTGGTTGCGGACCATGCCACAAGATATCCTGAAGCAATTCCTCTAAGGACCACTACAGCTCCTGCAGTGGCAAAGGCCCTCCTGGGAATCTTTTCCAGGGTAGGTTTCCCTAAAGAGGATGTATCAGACAGGGGTGGCAACTTCATGTCTGCATACTTGAAAGCAATGTGGAAGGAATGTGGTGTAACCTACAAATTCACCACTCCTTATCATCCACAGACTAATGGACTGGTAGAGAGGTTTAATAAAACTCTCAAAGGTATGATAATGACACTCCTTGAAAAATTCAGGAGGAGATGGGATGTCCTGTTACCTTGCTTCCTTTTTGCTTACAGGGAGGTACCCCAGAAAGGAGTGGGCTTCAGCCCCTTTGAACTCCTCTTTGGACACCCTGTAAGAGGTCCACTAACGCTTGTGAAGGACGGTTGGGAACAACCTTTAAAAGCTCCCAAACAGGACATAGTGGACTATATTCTTGGCCTAAGATCCAGAATGGCTGAGTACATGAAAAAGGCCAATAAAAACCTTCAGGCCAGCCAAGAGCTCCAGAAGCAATGGCATGACCAGAAGGCTGTTCGGATCCAGTACCAACCAGGACAGAAGGTGTGGGTATTGGAGCCTGTGGCCCCAAGAGCACTCCAGGACAAATGGAGTGGACCCCATCTAATTGTTGAAAAGAAGGGTGAGGTTACCTATCTGGTAGACCTGGGAACTGCCAGGAGTCCCCTTAGGGTGATTCATGTCAACCGCCTAAAACCCTACTATGACAGGGCTGATCTCACCCTGCTCATGGCAGCAGATGAAGGACAGGAAGAAGAGAGTGACCCTCTCCCCGATCTCTTCTCCTCCACTGAAGAGGATGCTTTAGTGGAGGGAGTAGTTTTGGCAGATTGTCTGACTGCAGAACAGAAAGGCAACTGCATAAATCTCCTTGGACAATTTTCTGAACTCTTTTCAAGTGTGCCAGGCACCACATCTTGGTGTGAACACACAATTGATACTGGAGACAGCTTGCCTGTCAAAAGTAAAATCTATAGGCAGCTTGACCATGTCATGGACTGCATAAAACAAGAGGTTCAGAAAATGCTTGATCTAGGAGTGGTTGAACATTCTGAAAGCCCATGGGCCTCTCCTGTGGTGCTTGTACCAAAGCCTCACTCAAAAGATGGAAAAAGGGAGATGATGTTTTGTGTAGACTGCAGAGGTCTCAATCAGGTAACAAAAACTGATGCTCACCCTATACCCAGGGCAGATGAGCTCATAGATACACTGGCATCTGCCAAGTATCTAAGCACCTTCGACTTGACTGCAGGGTATTGGCAGATCAAATTGGCAGAGGATGCTAAACCTAAAATTGCATTTTCAACTATAGGAGGGTGTGAGAAAGTAGCCTCTTTCTAGCCTTGTTACCCCCACTTTTGGCCTGTTTGTGAGTATATGTCAGGGTGTTTTCACTGTCTCACTGGGATCCTGCTAGCCAGGGCCCAGTGCTCATAGTGAAAACCCTATGTTTTCAGTATGTTTGTTATATGTCACTGGGACCCTGCTAGCCAGGCCCCAGTGCTCATAAGTTTGTGACCTATATGTATGTGTTCCCTGTGTGATGCCTAACTGTCTCACGGAGGCTCTGCTAACCAGAACCTCAGTGGTTATGCTCTCTCATTACTTTCTCAATTGTCACTAACAGGCTAGTGACCAATTTCACCAATTCACATTGGCATACTGGAACACCCTTATAATTCCCTAGTATATGGTACTGAGGTACCCAGGGTATTGGGGTTCTAGGAGATCCCTATGGGCTGCAGCATTTCTTTTGCCACCCATAGGGAGCTCTGACAATTCTTACACAGGCCTGCCACTGCAGCCTGAGTGAAATAACGTCCACATTATTTCACAGCCATTTACCACTGCACTTAAGTAACTTATAAGTCACCTATATGTCTAACCTTTACCTGGTAAAGGTTGGGTGCTAAGTTACTTAGTGTGTGGGCACCCTGGCACTAGCCAAGGTGCCCCCACATCGTTCAGGGCAAATTCCCCGGACTTTGTGAGTGCGGGGACACCATTACACGCGTGCACTACACATAGGTCACTACCTATGTATAGCCTCACAATGGTAACTCCGAACATGGCCATGTAACATGTCTAAGATCATGGAATTGTCACCCAAATGCCATTCTGGCATTGGGGAGAAAATTCCATGATCCCCTGAGTCTCTAGCACAGACCCGGGTACTGCCAAACTGCCTTTCCCGGGGTTTCACTGCAGCTGCTGCTGCTCCAACCCCTCAGACAGGTTTCTGCCCTCCTGGGGTCCAGCCAGGCTTGGCCCAGGAGGCAGAACAAAGGACTTCCTCAGAGAGAGGGTATTACACCCTCTCCCTTTGGAAAAAGGTGTCAGGGCTGGGGAGGAGTAGCCTCCCCCAGCCTCTGGAAATGCTTTGATGGGCACAGATGGTGCCCATCTCTGCATAAGCCAGTCTACACCGGTTCAGGGATCCCCCTGCTCTGGCGCGAAACTGGACAAAGGAAAGGGGAGTGACCAGTCCCCTGACCTGCACCTCCCAGGGGAGGTGCCCAGAGCTCCTCCAGTGTGCTGCAGACCTCTGCCATCTTGGAAACATAGGTGCTGCTGGCACACTGGACTGCTCTGAGTGGCCAGTGCCAGCAGGTGACGTCAGAGACTCCTTCTGATAGGCTCTTACCTGTGTTGCTAGCCTATCCTCCTTCCTAGGTAGCCAAACCTCCTTTTCTGGCTATTTAGGGTCTCTGCTTTGGGGAATTCTTTAGATAACGAATGCAAGAGCTCATCAGAGTTCCTCTGCATCTCCCTCTTCACCTTCTGCCAAGGAATCGACCGCTGACTGCTCAGGACGCCTCCAAAATCGCAACAAAGTAGCAAAGATGACTACTGCAACCTTGTATCGCTGATCCTGCTGCCTTCTCGACTGTTTTCCTGGTGGTGCATGCTGTGGGGGTAGTCTGCGTCCTCTCTGCACTAGAAGCTCTAAAGAAATCTCCAGTGGGACGACGGAATCCTCCCCCTGCAACTGCAGGCACCAAAAGAACTGCATCACCGGTCCTCTGGGTCCCCTCTCAGCACGACGAGCGTGGTCCCTGGAACTCAGCAACTCTGTCCAAGTGACTCCCACAGTCCAGTGACTCTTCAGTCCAAGTTTGGTGGAGGTAAGTCCTTGCCTCCCCACGCTAGACTGCATTGCTGGGTACCACATGATTTGCAGCTGCTCCAGCTCCTGTGCACTCTTCCAGGATTTCCTTCATGGACAGCCAAGCCTGGTTCCCGACACTCCTTCCTGCAGTGCACAACCTTCTGAGTTGTCCTCCGGCGTCGTTGGACTCCCTTTTGTGACTTCGGGTGGACTCTGGTTCACTTTTCTTCTAAGTGCCTGTTCAGGTACTTCTGCGGGTGCTGCCTGCTTCTATGAGGGCTCCCTACGTTGCTGGGTGCCCCCTCTGTCTTCTCCTCCAAGTGGCGACATCCTGGTCCCTCCTGGTCCACAGCAGCAGCCAAAAACACTAACTGCAACCCTTGCAGCTAGCAAGGCTTGTTTGCGGTCTTTCTGCGTGGGATCACCTCTGGAAGCTTCATCGCAACGTGCGAAATCCATCCTCCAAAGGGGACGTTCCTAGTCCTCTTCTTTCTTGCAGAACTCTAAGCTTCTTCCAACCAGTGGCAGCTTCCTTGCACCTTCAGCTGGCATTTCCTGGGCTCCTGCCCCCTCTCGACACTGTTGCGACTATTGGACTTGGTCCCCTTGTCTTACAGGTACTCAGGTCTGGAAATCCACTGTTGTTGCATTGATGGTGTTGGTCTTCCTTGCAGAATTCCCATATCACGACTTCTGTGCTCTCTGAGGAATATAGGTGCACTTTACACCTACTTTTCAGGGTCTTGGGGTGGGCTATTTTTCTAACCCTCACTGTTTTCTTACAGTCCCAGTGACCCTCTACAAGCTCACATAGGTTTGGGGTCCATTCGTGGTTTGCATTCCACTTCTAGAGTATATGGTTTGTGTTGCCCCTATACCTATGTGCTCCTATTGCAATCTATTGTAATTTTACACTGCTTGCATTGCTTTTCTTGCTATAACCTGCATAATTTTGGTTTGTATACATAGTGCATATAACTTATCCTCATACTGAGGGTACTCATTGATATACTTTTGGCATATTGTCATAAAAATAAAGTACATTTATGTTTAGTAATTCTGTGTATTGTGTTTTCTTATGATATTGTGCTTATGACACCAGTGGTATAGTAGGAGCTTTACATGTCTCCTTGTTCAGCCTAAGCTGCTTTGCCATAGCTACCTTCTATCAGCCTAAGCTGCTAGAAACACCTCTTCTACACTAATAAGAGATAACTGGACCTGGCACAAGTTGTAAGTACCTCTTGTACCCACTACAAGCCAGGCCAGCCTCCTACAAGCGTGCATTGTAAAAGTCAGTGATGCGTTGATTCCTTACTCCCAAGTGCTGCTGTGCGTCATTACTTCTCCGGTTGGGTAGGCGATGCGTCATTTCTCTCTCCTGCAGAAGAGCGATGTGTTTATTTCCGTCCAGGAAACCTCGGCCCGCCCAGGTTCACAATGATTTTCATTGCCAGCGACAATGCCTGCAAAATCCCGGCACATAGTGGTGAAAAGTCAGGGCACCTGTAAAAGTGTGGGGTGTTGAGTCTACTACTTACACTCCTTTCTGCCTTTGAAGTAGGCAAACTTAAAAGGAAAATCTCTGTTGTTCACAAGATCCTGCCTTGCCCAGGTTTGGCCTCAGACACACACCAGGGGGTTGGAGACTGCATTATGTGAGGAAAGGTGCATCCCTTTCAGGTGTAAGTGTCATCTCCTCCCTCCACACTCTGGCCCAGGAGACTCATCGGGATAAGCAGGCTACACCCCAGCTTCCTTTGTGTCACTGTTTAGAGGGAATTCTTAAAGAGCCCAACTACCCATCTGACCCGGACGTGGATTCAGTAGCCAGGCAGAGGCACAGAATGGTTAAGCAAGAAAATGCCCACTTTCTAAAAGTGGCATTTTCAATCTGACAATGTAAAAAACTACTTTACCAAAAGGTGTATTTTTAAATTGTGAGTTCAGAGACCCAAAAATCCATATCTCTATCTACTCCCAATGGGGAACCACACTTAAAAGTTATTTAAAGGCAGACCCTATGTTAGCCTATGAGAGAGATAGGCCTTGTAACAGTGAAAATGAAGTTGGCAATACTTCACTGTTAGGACATGTAAAACACATCAGTACATGTCCTTCCTTTAACATACACTTCATCCTGTCCACAGGGCTACTGAGGGCCTACCTTAGGGGTGCCTTACATGTACAAAAAGGGAAGGTTTGGGCCTGGCAAGTGGGTATACTTGCCAAGTTGAATTGGCATTTTAAAACTGCACACACAGACACCACATTGGCAGGTGTGAGCCATGTTTATAGGGCTACTCATGTGGGTGGCACAATTAGTGCTGCAGGCTCACTAGTAGCATTTGATTTACAGGCCCTGGGCATCTCTAGTGCACTTTAGTAGGGACTTACTAGTAAATCAAATATGCCAACCATGAAAAAGTCTATTACAAATACAGCTTACACAGCGAGCACTAGTCAACAGTGTTAAAGTGCCCAGAGTACCAAAAACCAGCAAAAACCAAGTCCAGCACACAGTCAAAACATAGAAAGCAGAGGCAAAAAGACAGGGAAGCCTGCACCAAGGATGCTATGTCTAACACGTATCCCCTCCCAGCTGAAAGTGGGGAGAACTACCCGACCTCATGGGAGCTCTCATCACTAAAGCAGAAGAATCTGGACAAACCATCAGCATTGGCATGTTCTGTTCCAGGGAGGTGTTCCACCATAAAGTCCATCCCCTGTAGGGAAATGGACCACTTCAACAGTTTTGGGTTCTCTCCCCCCCCATCTGCATTAATCATCTGAGGGGCCTGTGGTCTGTCTAAACCTGGAGTGAGTCCCAAACAAGTAGGGCCTCAGCTTCCCCAGTGCCCAGATCACAGCAAAAGATTCCCGCTCAATTGTACTCCACCTCTGTTCCCAGGAAAGTAACATCCTACTAATGAAGGCTATAAGCTGGTCTGGGCCCTCTTCATTTAGCTGTGCTAGAACTACCCCTACACTATGCTCTGAAGCGTCAGTCTGCACAACGATTTACTTGGAAAAGTCGGATGTCTTCAGCACGGATGCTGTGCACATGGCCACCTTCAGGGCGTCAAAGGTGGTCTGGCAAGCCTCCGTCCAGATCACTTTTTTGGGCTGATTTTTGGAGGTCATCTTTGTCAAGGGGCAGCAATGGTGCCTTATC
Organism: Pleurodeles waltl; assembly: GCF_031143425.1. NCBI lineage: Eukaryota > Metazoa > Chordata > Amphibia > Caudata > Salamandridae > Pleurodeles > Pleurodeles waltl. The sequence continues at coordinate 400,405,766 of NC_090450.1, read as the reverse complement.
CCTTGACAAATCTCCTGTAGTAACTAGTGAGACATAGAAAGGCTCTCACCTCTGTCTGGGTCTTGGGGGGCTCCCAAGCCAGAATTGTGTAAATCTTTTGTTGCAGGGGTGCCACCTGGCCGCTCCCCACTTGGTGTCCCAGGTAAACCACAGAACCCTGCCCTATTTAGCACTTACTGGCCTTAATAGTGAGGCCTGCCTTCAGCAGAGCCTTCAACACTTTACAGAGATGTTGCTGGTGTTCTTCCCAGCTGGAATTGAGCACTGCAGTGTTATCCAGGTAAGTTGTGCTGCAATCTTCTAGCCCAGCCAACACCTGATTGATCAACCTCTTAAAGGTGGCAGAGGCATTTTTCATCTCAGGGGGCAGAACCCAGAACTGCTAATGCTCTTCTGGGGTGGAAATTGCTGACCTCTCCTTTGCCCCATCAGTTAAGGCAATCTGCCAGTACCCAGATGTTAAGTTAAACATGCTGAGAAAACTGGCAGCTCCCAACCATTCTATGAGCTCATCAGTTCTGGGGATGGTGTGCACATCAGTCTTAGTGATGGCATTGAGTCCTTGATAGTCCACACAGAACCTCAGTTTTGGGGTGGCACCGTGAGCAGCGGCCTTTGAAAAAAGACCACTGGGCTAGCCCAAGGACTACTGGAGAGTTCAATTGTCCCTAACTCCAACATCTTGGAAACCTTATTTGTGATGTTGGCCCTGACCTTGACAGCTACAATGTAAACCTTGTGTTTCACAGGTGGACTGTCCCCAGTGTTCACATCGTGGTACACAGATGAGTGACCCCTTGGGTCAAGGAAAACAAGGAGGCAAACCTTCCCAGCAACTGCAGACAGTCTTTCTGTTGCTCTGGGGTCAGTGTTGTGGAGCGGTTCACATCTTCCACAGACCCATCTTTCTCCCGAGCAGACAGGAGGTCAGGAAGAGGCTTATTCTCCTCCTCGATCCCATCATCTGTTGCCAATAGCATAGTTAGTTCAGACCTCTCAAAGTAAGGTTTGAAGTGGTTAACTGTGAGAAGGTAGCCTCTTTCTAGCCTTGTTACCCCCACTTTTGGCCTGTTTGTGAGTGTATGTCAGGGTGTTTGTCACTGTTTTCACTGTCTCACTGGGATCCTGATAGCCAGGCCTCAGTGCTCATAGTGAAAACACTATGTTTTCAGTATGTTTGTTATGTGTCACTGGGATCCTGCTGGTCAGGACCCCAGTGCTCATAGGTTTGTGGCCTATATGTATGTGTCACTGGGACCCTGTCACACAGGGCCCCAGTGCTCATAGGTGTGCATGTATATGTTCCCTGTGTGGTGCCTAACTGTCTCACTGAGGCTCTGCTAACCAGAACCTCAGTGGTTATGCTCTCTCATTACTTTCAAATTGTCACTGACAGGCTAGTGACCATTTTTACCAATTTACATTGGCTTACTGGAACACCCTTATAATTCCCTAGTATATGGTACTGAGGTACCCAGGGTATTGGGGTTCCAGGAGATCCCTATGGGCTGCAGCATTTCTTTTGCCACCCATAGGGAGCTCTGACAATTCTTACACAGGCCTGCCACGGCAGCCTGAGTGAAATAACGTCCACGTTATTTCACAGCCATTTTACACTGCACTTAAGTAACTTATAAGTCACCTATATGTCTAACCTTTACCTGGTAAAGGTTAGGTGCAAAGTTACTTAGTGTGAGGGCACCCTGGCACTAGCCAACGTGCCCCCACATTGTTCAGAGCCAATTCCCTGAACTTTGTGAGTGCGGGGACACCATTACACGCGTGCACTACATATAGGTCACTACCTAAATGTAGCTTCACTATAGTAACTCCAAATATGGCCATGTAACATGTCTATGATCATGGAATTGAACCCTCTATACCATCCTGGCATAGTTGGCACAATTCCATGATCCCAGTGGTCTGTAGCACAGACCCTGGTACTGCCAAACTGCCCTTCCTGGGGTTTCACTGCAGCTGCTGCTGCTGCCAACCCCTCAGACAGGCAGCTGCCCTCCTGGGGTCCAGCCAGGCCTGGCCCAGGATGGCAGAACAAATAACTTCCTCTGAGAGAGGGTGTGACACCCTCTCCCTTTGGAAAATGGTGTGAAGGCAGGGGAGGAGTAGCCTCCCCCAGCCTCTGGAAATGCTTTGTTGGGCACAGAGGTGCCCAATTCTGCATAAGCCAGTCTACACCGGTTCAGGGACCCTTTAGCCCCTGCTCTGGCGCGAAACTGGACAAAGGAAAGGGGAGTGACCACTCCCCTGACCTGCACCTCCCCTGGGAGGTGTCCAGAGCTCCTCCAGTGTGCTCCAGACCTCTGCCATCTTGGAAACAGAGGTGCTGCTGGCACACTGGACTGCTCTGAGTGGCCAGTGCCACCAGGTGACGTCAGAGACTCCTTGTGATAGGCTCCTTCAGGTGTTAGTAGCCTTTCCTCTCTCCTAGGTAGCCAAACCCTCTTTTCTGGCTATTTAGGGTCTCTGTCTCTGGGGAAACTTTAGATAACGAATGCATGAGCTCAGCCGAGTTCCTCTGCATCTCCCTCTTCACCTTCTGATAAGGAATCGACCGCTGACCGCGCTGGAAGCCTGCAAACCTGCAACATAGTAGCAAAGACGACTACTGCAACTCTGTAACGCTGATCCTGCCGCCTTCTCGACTGTTTTCCTGCTTGTGCATGCTGTGGGGGTAGTCTGCCTCCTCTCTGCACCAGAAGCTCCGAAGAAATCCCCCGTGGGTCGACGGAATCTTCCCCCTGCAACCGCAGGCACCAAAAAGCTGCATTACCGGTCCCTTGGGTCTCCTCTCAGCACGACGAGCGAGGTCCCTCGAATCCAGCGACACCGTCCAAGTGAACCCCACAGTCCAGTGACTCTTCAGCCCAAGTTTGGTGGAGGTAAGTCCTTGCCTCACCTCGCTGGGCTGCATTGCTGGGAACCGCGACTTTGCAAGCTTCTCCGGCCCCTGTGCACTTCCGGCGGAAATCCTGTGTGCACAGCCAAGCCTGGGTCCACGGCACTCTAACCTGCATTGCACGACTTTCTAAGTTGGTCTCCGGCGACGTGGGACTCCTTTGTGCAACTTCGGCGAGCACCGTTTCACGCATCCTTGTAGTGCCTGTTTCTGGCACTTGTCCGGGTGCTACCTGCTTCAGTGAGGGCTCCTTGTCTTGCTCGACGTCCCCTCTCTCTGCAGGTCCAATTTGCGACCTCCTGGTCCCTCCTGGGCCCCAGCAGCGTCCAAAAATGCCAAACGCACGATTTGCGTGTAGCAAGGCTTGTTGGCGTCCATCCGGCGGGAAAACACTTCTGCACGACTCTCCAAGGCGTGTGGGATCCATCCTCCAAAGGGGAAGTCTCTAGCCCTTGTCGTTCCTGCAGTATTCACAGTTCTTCAGCCTAGTAAGAGCTTCTTTGCACCAACCGCTGGCATTTCTTGGGCATCTGCCCATCTCCGAGCTGCTTGTGACTTTTGGACTTGGTCCCCTTGTTCCACAGGTACCCTCAGACAGGAATCCATCGTTGTTGCATTGCTGATTTGTGTTTTCCTTGCATTTTCCCTCTAACACGACTATTTTGTCCTTAGGGGAACTTTAGTGCACTTTGCACTCACTTTTCAGGGTCTTGGGGAGGGTTATTTTTCTAACTCTCACTATTTTCTAATAGTCCCAGCGACCCTCTACAAGGTCACATAGGTTTGGGGTCCATTCGTGGTTCACATTCCACTTTTGGAGTATATGGTTTGTGTTGCCCCTATCCCTATGTTTCCCCATTGCATCCTATTGTAACTATACATTGTTTGCACTGTTTTCTAAGACTATACTGCATATTTTTGCTATTGTGTATATATATCTTGTGTATATTTCCTATCCTCTCACTGAGGGTACACTCTAAGATACTTTGGCATATTGTCATAAAAATAAAGTACCTTTATTTTTAGTATAACTGTGTATTGTGTTTTCTTATGATATTGTGCATATGACACTAAGTGGTACTGTAGTAGCTTCACACGTCTCCTAGTTCAGCCTAAGCTGCTCTGCTAAGCTACCATTATCTATCAGCCTAAGCTGCTAGACACCCTATACACTAATAAGGGATAACTGGGCCTGGTGCAAGGTGCAAGTACCCCTTGGTACTCACTACAAGCCAGTCCAGCCTCCTACATTAACATGCAGGACCCTGAAAGGATTCCAGGGAGTCTGCAAGTTCACCAGATTGGTGACAGCACACTTGTGCTGTACCAGTTGAAAAGGTCCAGTCCTCCTGTCCTGAAGAGCATGAGGCTACACTGGAGCCACGACCCACAGTGTCTGGCCAGGCTGAAACACAACCACAGTGGCATTCTGGTCACACCAGCATTTCATCTCATCCTGGCTTGCTTCTAGGTTCTCCTGAGTGAGTTTCCTGAAGCGGGTAGTCTTAATTCTGTAGGCCAGTACATGGCCAAACATGTCCGGGGGGCTTACTGGTGTTTTTCTCCAATCCCTCTAGCTCAGAGGTCCCCTCACAGGGTGGCCATATGTCAGTTCTAAGGGGCTAAAACCAAGTCTCATCTGTGGTACTTCCCTGTAAGTGAAGAAAAGGTGTGGCCAGAGGATGTCCCACTTATGCCACAGGGGTTCTGACAGACCCCTAATCATGCCCTTCAGGGTGAGGTTAAACCTTTCCACCAACCCCTTTCCTTGGTGGTGGTAAGGAGTTGTCAACTTGTAGGTTCCCCCATATTCCACAGAGACTTCATGTATGTACATATAAAGTTGGTACCCTTGTCAGATACCATCTCTTAGAGGAAACTCATGCAGGTAAAAATCCCCATCAATGCCCGGCTTACGCCAGGGGCTGTCACTGACCTCAGAGGGATGGCTTCTGGGTACTGGGTGTCATGATCCACCAAGACCAGGATAAACCTGTTGCCCATGGCTGTCTTGGGATCAAGAGGCCCCAAAATGTCAATGCTCAGCTGTTCGAAAGGGGTGCTCATGACATGGAAAGGTTGGTGGGAGCCATGCACTTCCCCCCACTCCTGCCACCTGCCTGACACGTTTGGCACAACCTGCAATGTGCGTCAGAGTGCCTGTGCATTTGGGGCCAGTAAAAGTGGGTGACAAGCCTCTCAAAGGTCCTGTCCTGTTCAAAATGTTCTGCTAAAGGCACATCATGAGCCACACCCAGTAGGAAGGGTCTGTAGAACTGGGGTACGACCAACACACATGCTGACCCAGGCTCAACAATCTTAGGCTCACTATACAGGAGGCCATCCTCCCAAAAGATCCAGTGTGATCCAGATTCCTTGCAAGATGCCTGGTGTACCACCTGCAGCAGGCCCTAAAGAGTAGGTCATGACTTCTGTGCCTTAATGAATTCCTACCTGGTGGGACCCCCTTCCTGCTGCCAGTGGATCAGCTCAGGCACCTCCTCCAGTTCAGCCACTTCTTTCCCTGTAGGTTCCGGGTGTAGGAAGCTGGCCTGGTTTGTAGTGTGTACCAAAGGTACTTGCACCTTATACCAGGTCCAGTTATCCCTGAATAGTGAAATGTAGTCAGTGTCTAGAAGCCAGGCTGTCTAGATATAGCTGTAAGCAGGGCAGTCAAGGCTGAACTAGTAGACATGCAAAGCTCTGGCAATACCACTGTAGTCACACAGTACTCACACACATGAAAGGCAATACTCAGTGTTACAAAAATAAAGGTACTTTATTTTAGTGACATAATACCAACAATACTTTGGAAACTATACTCCCTTAGGAGGTAAGTAAATTACACAATATATAGCCTAGTAACCAGAAACAGGTAAGTACAGTCAGAAAACAGTGCAAATAGTGAACATCACAATAGGTTGCAGTGGGACTAGGGGAACACAAACCATATACTAAAATAGTGGAATGCGAATGTCAGTCTCCCACCTAGGCAAGTGCAGTGTGTAGAGGGGTGCTGGGAGTGTAAGAAAACACCAAAGGTAAGTAATAGAACCCATCCCAGAGCCCAGGAAAACAGTAAGTTTCCTGAAACACACAAGAAGTCGTGATGGAACATTATGCAAGAACCAGAAGAGACTGCAAGACACCAACGATGGATTCCTGGACCTGAAGACCTATGGAAGAAGGGGACCAAGTCCAAGAAGCACTGAAGAGTCCAGGGAGAACAGGAACCCCTGTTAACCCAGATGAAGGTGCAAAAGATAAACCACCAGTGAGAGGACAAAGTCAGTATTGCTCCAAAGAAGACAGATGCGGGTTCCTGGTTGGTACAGAAGATGTCCCATGCCGGATGGATGAATGCAGTCTGGTTTGCTTTGCTGGATTCCGCCAACAAGCCTTGGGACATGCAAAGCTCGCGGTTAGCAGAACATAGAGCTGCCTGGGACCAGTAGGGATCTGGTGGCCTCTACCCAGGAGGGGGAGAGAGAGGGGGCTCTCAGCAACTCAGAGAGCCCTCAGAAGACCAGGCAGCACAAACAGGAGTCCCACAGCATGGGGACAAAGAAGGTGCAAATAGAGGTCCATACAGCACGACACAAAGGATTCCCATGACACTGGAGAAGCAGTCAGAAAGCTGTGCATCGCAGCATGGAGTGCTGGGGGCCTAAGCTGTGCTCTGCACGAAGAACTTCTTGGAAGGTCACACACAAACCTTGGCAACTGCAAGTCATGTAGTGCACAGGGGTACTGTCTTGCGTGGGGAGGCGAGCTCTTACCTCCACCAGAGTTGGACAGCTGGACGTTGGGACTGTCAGAGCCACTTTAGTCCACCACCCGTGTTGCTGGATCCACACCTGTAATGTGGAGAGGGGAGCCAAGCTACAGGTCGGCACTGCAGAGAGGTGCCTGCTGAAGCAGGGAAGTGACTCCGTCACTCCACAGGAGATTCCTTTGGTTCTTCTGGTGCAGGCCGAAAACAGGCAGTCTTTAGGGGATGCATGACCTGGAAACTGTTGCAGTTGCTGGCAGGAGCTGAAGATACAATGTTGCAGAAGCCTTCTTTGCTTCTTGTTGCAGTTTTGTAGAGTTCCTGGAGCAGTCAGCGGTTGTTCAGTCAGTAGAAAATGAAGTAAAGGATGCAGAGGATTCCTGCTTGAGTCTTGCAATCCAAATCTGAAGAAACACCCAGAGGAGAGACCCTAAATAGCCCTGAAAGGGGGATTGGTCACCTAACCAGGTAAGTGCCTATCAGGAGGGGACTCTGACGTCACCTGCTGGCACTGGCCACTCAGATGCTCCCAGAGTGCCCTACTGCCTTGGAATCCAAAATGGCAAAACCCAGGGACACACTGGAGGAGCTCTGGGCACGACCCCTGAGGTGGTGATGGACATGGGAGTAGTCACTCCCCTTTCCTTTGTCCAGTCTCGTGCCAGAACAGGGACTGGAGGTCTCCAAACTGGTGTAGAATGAATTATGCAAGTAGGGCACCATCTGTGCCATTCAAAGCATTTCCAGAGGCTTTGGGAGGTTACACCTTCCATGCCGGTAACACCTATTTCCCAAGAGAGAGGGTGTAACACCAAAGGAAATGCTTTGTTCTGCCTTCCTGGATTTGAGCTGCTCAAGCACCAGGAGGGCAGAAGCCTGTATGTGAGGTGTCAGTAGCTGGGGCTGCCTGGAAAACCTCGGAAGGCTAGTATGGCAGGACTGGCGGTCCAATGTGGAGCCCCCTGAGTGCATGGGATTGTGCAACCAATACTGGAATCAGTCTTGGGGTACAATTCCCAGTTGTTACACATCTTACATGGCCATATTCGGAGTTACCTTTGTGAAGCTGGATAAAGGTATTGACCTATGTCCAGTGCACACTTAAAATTGCATCCCTACACTCACGAAGTCATGGAAAATGGGCCAGGATGACGTGGGGGCACCTCTGCTAGTGCAGCCTTCAGGGTCTGAAAGCCTGACTTATACGTGGCCAGGTGCAGTGAAAATGGCTGCAATGGCAGTCTGGTAGACAACTTTGCATGGGCTCCCTATGGCTGGCAAAAGTAATGCTGCAGCCCATAGGGATACCCTGGAACCCCAATGCCCTGGGTACCTAGGTACCATATACTAGGGACTTATAAGGGATCACCACTATGCCAATTTGGTCTGAAATACTGGGTTACCAGTATGTAAGGACAAATTTGGAAACATAGAGAGCATGAGCACTGGGGTCCTTGTTAGCAGGACTCCAGTGACACAGTTAAGCATACTGACAAAAACAGTGAAAGATACTGACAAGTAGGCCACAAACCATAAGCACTGGGGTCCTGACTAGCAGGATCCCAGTGACACAGTCAAAGCACACAGACAAACAGTCCAAAAATGGGGGTACCCATGCTAGAAAGAGGCTACTTTCTCACACTGCGGTGTTCCCCTTAGGTTCAGCCTCCTCCGGGACCTTGGAAACTTCTGAGGTGGGTTTCCCATGACCCTTGCCCTTCCTCTTCCTGGCAGGTGCCTGGGTCACTTTTTCAGGCTCCAGGGCCTCCTGATCACCATAACGGGCTGCCATAGACCAGGTGGTCACACATGCCCACCCAGGCAGACCCAACATTTCCAAGTGTGACCAACATTCCACCTCACTGCATGGGCAATCCTCCAGGTTATTGCCTAGCAGACAATCAACAGGCATGGTTGGACTCACAGCTACCTTAAAGGAACCTGAGACCCCCACCAACTCAAAGGGAACATGCACCACCTTACACAGGCGCTCTGAGTTGTCTACTGTAACTACTTGGTGAAGTGCATGGGGAACTACTTGCTCTTCAGATACCAGGTGACACCTCACAGTAGTTACCTGGCTCCTGTGTCTCTTGGAGTCTCCACCCTCTGTCCATTATTGGTCACCCACTGCCTGTACTTCTTAGTGTTCTCAGGTACAAGGGTCCTCTGGACCATCTCACTGTCTTCTAGTGAGACTAGAGTCATCTCAACTGGCTCCCACCCTCCTCCTGGAACCAACTCCTCCCTAAGCGCTTCACTGGCCAAACCCTGTGACTGAGCACCAGTGGGTGCCAGTGTCCACTTGGGACATTTGAGGTACCCCCTCCTTTGGTCTAGCTCTCTCAAACTTAAGTTATGAGCCAATGGCATCTATTTCTCTTCCATGGCTAATCTTTTCTCTTCCATTTAAATTTTTAGTTTCTCTAACTCCAATTGGTGCATTCTCTCTGCTTGTCTGTCCTGCAACTCCTTAGGGGTCAGACCTTTGGAAGAAACACTATTACCTGCCCTGTGGGGAGGGCCTCCCCCAAGGCAGGCCAGGGTTACCCAACACAACATCATGTCTGTTCTGCACCTCCTCATCCACAATCTCCTTCTCTGCCCACCCAGCCTCCTTAGCTACCAACCAGGCCCTTGGCGCCTATTGCAGCTCCTCCTTTCTAGCAGAGCTTTTGATAAGGCAGGAAAGTTCTTTGCAAAATTGTTTAAGCTGAGCCACTGTATACTCCTCCATTTTCTATAACTCAAACACAACTTTTGTAGCAGCAGCTAGTGCATCCTCAGATTGAGATACGCTTGTGGGTGAGATTCAATAAAGATACAAGAGTTCCAAAATGGCAGAGAGATCCCAGGGAAATAAAAGAACCAAAAAGGAAGTAGAAAAAATCAGAAAAAAGAAAAACATGTAATATGTGGTCACCTAATGGTCTGCACTGAAAACAGTAGTGTACACTAATCACTATGGCCCTCATCGTGATATTCACGGTAAAAAATGCCTACCACCGAGGCAACAGCCGCCAAAAGACCGTCAGTGCGTCTACCAGCTGTCCGCCGTATTATGACCACAGACGGATTTCCGCTGCAAGAATGCCGGAAATCTGGCTGTGGCCATGCCAGCAGATGGCGGTAAGGTGGCGCTGCAGCCACCAGCAGCGCCACACTAGTAGATCACCACCAGCCGTATTATGACCCATAATACGGCCTGGCGGTGTTCTGCTGGTGGATGCTGCTGCTGGCAGCAGCGCCCCGTCCCGCCTCCTGCCAGAGGACCCCCTGCACACAGGTAAGTGGGTGCTACGACAGGGGAGGGAGGTGGGGGGTGTTGTGTGTGTGGGTGTGTATGGGTGAATGTTTGTGCATGCGTGTACGCAGGTGTGTGTGCATGTATGGAGGTATGAGTCCGTGTATGTTGTGTTCTGTGAAGTGGTGTATGTATGAAAGTGTGTGCGGATGTGTGTGTGAATGGATGTATGCATGCATGGATGCATGTGGGAATGGATGCGTGTATGCGTGTGTGTGTGTGAAGGGGTGTGAATGTAGGGGGGTTTGGAGAGGAATGAGGGATGGGGGGGTATCTTGAGAGGGGGTAGGGAAGATCTCTATCAAGCCCTTGGAGACACTTGACAAGCAAAACAGCAGAGTCCAGTCTTAGTCCTCTCTAAGGCAGAAGCAGCAACCACAGGCCAACCCAGCAAAGCACACTCACAGGCAAAGGGGCAGTACTCCTCCTCCAACTTTTCAGCTCTTCTCCTTGGCAGAGGTTCCTCTTAATCCAGAGGTAATCTAAAAGACTGGGGTTCTGGGTCCACTACTTATACCCCTTTCTGCTTCTGAAGTTGGAAAACTTCAAAGCAAAATCTCTGTTGTTCACAAGATCCTGCCTTGCCCTGGCCTGGCACTCAGATACACACCAGGGAGTTGGAGACTGCATTGTGTGAGGACAGACACAGCCCTTTTAGGTGTAAGTAACCACTCCTCCCGCCACTCTAGCCGAGGAAATTCATCAGGATATGTAGGCTACACCACTGCTCACCAGTGCTAATCCAATCCCCCTGCAAGGCATCATCCTCCATTACTGGGTAAGGAAGCCTGTAGTTCAGAGAGACACCATCACCATGTAGGCCAGGGGTTTGTCGATCTAAGCAAGCAGCTGTAGCGAGGCAATCAGCATGCATTCATGGCCATCTGGCTGGAGTCTCCCTCTAAAGTATATGGACAAAGATGTGTTTTTATAATGAAACAGTTGATATTCTAGGAAAGGGTCCCCACGTAGGAGTGTACATGTTTCTGTGAATGTTGGAGACACAGGGTACCACCTTTGCCGGCAACTGTATGTGCCTGCAGCCTTGAGGAAAGCACAAAGTGAAATGATTGTCCTGCTAAGAACATAGGCCCTCATTACAACCCTGGTGGTCGGTGTTAAAGTGGTGGTAATACCGCAAACAGGCCGGTAGAAAAATAAATGGGATTACGACCGTGGCGGAAACCGCAAACATAGACAGCCACTTTAACACTCCGACCGCCACAGCGGTAGAAACAAACAACGCGGCGGACACCGCCAACAGACAGGCGGGAGACAAAGTACCGCCCACTGTATTACAAGAGGCCTATCCACCACCTTTTCCAGGGCAAAACCAACGCGACCAAAAGCATGGCGGAAACAGTACACAGAAGTGAAAACACTCACCTCTCGACACCCAACGAGGAACCAGGACACCAAGAAGCCCGAACTTCACATCCTGCCCATGTTGGTTTAACTCCTCTTCTACCAAGAGTACCAGGAGTACGAATGGCGGTGGCGGCGACCACGGTGAGTACTGCACTTACAACACAGGGGAGGGGGCAGGAAAGAGAGTGACACACACACGCAACACGCAACACCCCCACCCTCACACACAACAACATACACACAAATACATGCTGCAACATTACATATACACCCCCCGCCCCCTGGAAGAACGTAAGGACAAAAGGAAATTATTGTAACGATTGCAATCATGAAAAATCTATTACTCAAAAGTCAAAATTCAGTATATACAAATATGTACACCAACTACACAAGTCCGGATAGTGTACTAATCATTGTCCGTGGACCACTGGGCCCAAAATGCATGGACGTGACCCACACATGATACCTGACTGGAAACGGAGAGAACACTGCAGGGGCATCAGATAGAAAATATATAAGCACCTCAGGGGGAGCGGGAGGGGGGCCACCTCAACCTGATGAACGCACAATGCCACTGCTGCATGAGGGGGCTCCATGCCCATTGATGTATCCTGGGGAGTGCAAAGCCACAGTCTCTCAAGTGGGTGGTTTGCCCACTGCTTTATCCTGAGGAGTGCAAAGCCACAGTCTCTCAAGTCTCTCAAGTGGATGGTTTGCCCACTGCTTTATCCTAGGGAGTGCAAAGCCACAGTCTCTTAAGTCTCTCAAGTGGGTGGTTTGCCCACTGCTTTATCCTGGGGATTGCAAAGCCACAGTCTCTCAAGTCTCTCAAGTGTATGGTTTGCCCACTTCTTTATCCTGGGAAGTGCAAAGCCACAGTCTCTCAAGTCTCTCAAGTGGGTGGTTTGCCCACTGCTTTATCCTGGGGAGTGCAAAGCCACAGTCTCTCAAGTGGATAACAGTCTTCACTGGTTCTGGAGGGGGCATTGTGCCCAGAGTGCTTCATCCTGCCAAGGACAGAGGTAGTGGATGTGATACTCCACTGGTTCTAGAGGGGGCTTTGTGCCCAGAGTGCTCAATGTGCAGTGTGGCCGGTACAATTCCCTCACCTGGGTGTGCGTGCCACGAGATTTGCGAGGTTCAGGTAGCATGATACGCCATGGAGGCAGCGACATACCCCACACTGCTGCGGCTGCGCCTTCCACCTGCAGGTGCAAACAGTGATGGAAGAAATGCCTCTTGGAAGCTGCGCAGGGTCCAGGAACTCTCCTCCAGCTTTAGACGACTGACCACTGGGGATGGTAGCCATGTCAGCGGTGGTGCCTGTGTCCGAGGACGCCACGGGGCCGGTGGCGGTGCATGCAGCGGTGTCTGTTGCGGCGGTGCTGGCGGCCGTGCTTGCGGCGGTGCATGGGTCAGCACCTGCTGAAGGACACAGCAGGACGTCTCCTGCAGCCTTGGATGGCTGCCCACTGGGAAGAGGATGGGGACTGTCGCTGAGGCTGTAGACGTGCCAGGGCGGTGCAGGTGGCAGTTCTTGCGGCGGTGTTTGTCGTGGTGGTGCTTGCAACGGTATGTGTTGCGGCGGTGCTGGCAGTGGTGCTGGCAGCGGTGCTTGGCTCAGCACCTGCTGAGGGACACAGCAGGACGTCTCCTATAGCCTCGGACGGCTGCCCACTGGGGAAGAGGCTGGGGACTGTCGTTGAGGATGTAGACGTGCCGGGGCGGTGCAGGTGGCGGTGCAGTTGCCGGTTGTGGTGGCGGGGCAGCTAGCGGTGTTCGCCGCCGTACAGGTTGGCGTGGCCGTGGACAGAAAGTGTGACACTGGTCCCTCAGTCGGTGCCACCATGCCCTCTCCTGACCTGTTCTTCAGCTTTTGGCCCTTCCCCAGCCTTGATGGTGCCCCAGTTGTCTTGCCACTATCCCCTTTGTTTTTTGCTGAGCCCTTGGTGGCTGGTACTTTCAGCTTCTCCCTCTGGGATGTGGGCACCTTTTTCAACTTGGCAGGTGGTGGAATGTCCTTGCCCTCGCTACGTGGCACACTGGCAGCCCTGATGTGTGGGGCACTCAATGACCCCGCAGTTGCTGGCACCACTGTGCCTAGGGATTTGGTGGCTGAGGTGCTGGGCTGTGACCTAGAAAGCCTGGCCCTAGGGGAAGGACGGGGGAGGGAGGTGAAGGGAAGAGGTCAAGGTTTGGCAGGAAAAGTTTTTTAGACACACTGGGACGGGAAGATGGAGGGGATTTGGGAGTGGAGGCAGAGGTAGTGATTGTAGGAGGTGTACGTCTGCTGAATTTGGGTGAAGGTGCATGGGCCGGAGGCTGTTGCGAGGTGGATGGCTGTTGGGTGGGTGTGTGCCTGCGTTTGTGTACTTTGGGAGGAGGCCTCACTGACACACTAGGAGAGGACACTGGGGATGTGTGAATGGTAGTGGGGGTGGTGAGTGCACGTAAGCAGTGTGTGGTGATGGGCGTGCTGGTGATGGAGGCAGTGGCTGAGGATGCAGTGCATGCAGGCGTGAGTGGAGATGAGACAGGGAGGGAGGAAGAGGACGTGGAGGAGGGGACACAGTGGAAGCAGTGGATGTTGGTGTGTCTGCATGGGTATTGTGTGAGTTCCTGTGGGATGTGTGGTGCTTATGTTTGCCTGAGCCAGTCTTGTGTGTTGATGAGTATGCATGCTGGTCTGATGGTGTGCTTGGGATAGGCTGAGGTACAGGGGATTGGGTCTGGGTGGAGAAAGATGGAGGGGGGAGGCTGGACACTGGGACAATGGCTGCCATCAGTGCTGAGGCCAGAGCCTGAAATGCTCTCTGTTGGGCTGCCTGCCCAGAATGAATGAGCTCCAGGTCTGGATTTGTTTGTTACAAATGCCTCTTTACACCCGGGTTGGCATTCAAAATGGTAGATTGCCCAACAGTGAGGGATCTCAGGAGGTCAATAGACTCCTCACTGAGGGCCGCAGGGCTGACTGGAGCAGGGCCTGAGGTGCTTGGGGCAAAGGAGATGCCCACCCTCCTGGGTGAGCGGGCACGGAACACACGCTGAGGTGCTGCTGGAAGGGCGGTGCTGGTAGCGGGGGTGGCGGCTGTACCTGTTGATGCGGTGAGCACAGAGGTGCCCGCCACCACAAGGGCGCTCCCATCAGAGAAGGAGTCGCTGTCACTGCTGTCTGCTCCTGTCCCCGCTGTGGAGCTCCCCTCACCCTCCGTCCCACTGGTGGCTTCAGACTCCATTGTTTCGCCCTCCAGGGCCAAGTGGGTTGCAGCTCCCTCCTGCACCGGTGCCAATGTTCCTCCGCCTGATGATGCTATTGCACACAAGAACAGGGAGACCACAAAAAGGGGGGGAAAGACAGAAGAAAGACATGTTCAGTGCATGCAACACCACTACCGTTGGCGGACACAACACACAGGGAGCAGCCCTCAGCACTACGCCATGCACTTATAGTTCCTAGAATAATCACATGCCCATGGGGTACAAGGCCTAAGCCCGATTGCTGCACACCTGGAAGTCACAGGAGCCTGACTAGGTGTAGATGGCACTAACCACTAGTGGGGTTTGGGTGCCACTGAGCCTGCCTCACAAGGGACCTTGCCTACCAAGTTCGTCCTGGCCTAGGTGAACCCACTGCCCACCTCCCCCACCCAGACACCTCGTAATGCACGCAGAGTCAGCTGAATGAGAGTGTATTCACCCCCTTGTGGCTGCTGTGATGCCCTCAAGCACTCATTCAACTCCGGATATGCCACCGCCAGGATCTGGAACATCAGGGGGGTCATGGTGCGACGGGCACCCCTCCCACGTTGGGAGGCCATTCCCAGCTGGGCCTCCGCCGTCTTCTTGCTCCAGCGGCACAGGTCCTCCCATCTCTTCCGGCAGTGGGTGCTCTGTCTGTGGTAGACCCTCAGGGTACGAACTTCCTTGGCAATGGCACACCAAATACCCTTCTTCTGGTGGGCGCTGACCTAGAGGAATGGTACAGGGGGAAAGGAAATTACTTACCCGTCAGGACCGTGTTACTCATTGCCCCCAGTTCCTACCCTTGCCCCGACGCACAGGCACTCCCCATCCGCACATGCATGCCTCAGCCCTCCCCATGTATCTTCCATCCACACCACTCAAAACAGGCATTGCCCATGCAGCATGCTCAGAGTGTACTCACCTGTTTGTCTGGAGGACTGTACAGTTGCGTGTAGTGGAGGAAGACCCCATCCACTAGTTTCTCCCAATCCTCTGAAGTGAAGGCAGGGGCCCTTTCCCCAGACACATGAGCCATCGTCGCTTCGAGACACAAATCACAGCAGCACTTGCAGTGTAGGTCCTCTCCTGTTGAAGGTCAGGTATCAAGTGAGTGAACAGACAGAAAATGGTGTTCACGTCCGTGGCGGTGCGTACCGTCACCGCCAGCGTACATCGTCATTGGCTCCTGGGACCCATAGGGCCCAATGTTAAACAATGCAGAATTGCGCCTTGGTCTTCGACCGCCCACCGTGACGGTGTAGAACACCAGCGCAGTTACCTCATATCCCTTTGTCCCACCTTACAGGTCAGGCAGCCGCCATTTCAGGAGGCCACATGGGATGGATGTTAACTGTTTCACATCTATCTAGGCCAGGAATATAGACAGATACCGGCACATTGCGGATTAATAACGTTTCTGCAAATAACATATTGTGATACCTAAGTGTTGGATGACTCTCTGCTCGCTGTTCTCCTCCATAGGGCACGTCGGCTGGGGCAGGTGATGAGATGGTTGCATCCTCCGGTGTACAGACCCCTGGTGGACTTGTCAACAATGGAAGAGAGACACATCCTAGTCACCTACAGACTTGATCGTGCAACAATCCAGGAACTGTGTGCCCAGTTGGAGCCGGACCTGATGTCAGCTATCTGCCATACCACAGGAATCGCCCCTCTAGCGCATGTCCTGTCAGTACTCCATTTCCTGGCAAGTGGTTCCTTTCAAACAACAGTGGCCATGGCATCAGGGATGTCCCAGCCAATGTTCTCTAAAGTGTTGTCCAGAGTGTTGTCTGCCTTGCTGAACCACATGCACAGCTACATCATGTTCCCTCAGGTGGAGGATTTGCCCACAGTGAAAGGTGACTTTTATGCCCTGGGACATATCCCCAACATCATTGGTGCCATTGATGCTACACATGTGGCATTTGCACCCCCTGCAGGAATGAACAGGTGTACAGAAACCGGAAGAGCTACCATTCTATGAATGTGCAGATGGTGTGTTTGGCAGACCAGTACATCTCCCATATGAATGCCAAGTATCCTGGCTCAGTCCATGACGCTTACATTTTGAGGAATAGCAGCATCCCTTATGTGATGGAGCAACTCCAGAGGCACCGTGTGTGGCTAATAGGTGAGCCTAAAGTCCCCACACAGTTTCATTTTCTGTCTGGGTATGGGGCTGACCCTAAGGGTTAGTGTGTGTCTAACAGCTGTCCCTCGACATTTGCAGGTGACTCTGGTTACCCCAATCTGTCATGGGTACTGACCCCCAGTAAGGAATCCCAGGACAAGGGCAGAGGAACGCTACAATAAGGCACATGGTCGAACTAGGAGGAAGATCGAACGCACCTTCGGCATCCTGAAAGCCAGATTCCGGTGCCTCCACCTGACAGGTGGCTCCCTATACTACTCACCGAAGAAGGTGTGCCAGATAATCGTGGCCTGCTGTATGCTGCACAACCTGGCTTTGTGACGCCAGGTGCCTTTCCTGCAGGAGGATGGGCCAGATGGTGGTCTTGTGGCAGCTGTGGAGCCTGTGGACAGTGAAGAAGAGGAGGCATAAGAAGACGATATCGACATCTGAAACAACATCATCGTGCAATACTTCCAGTGAGACACAGGTAAGAAGATGCCACTGCTTCCCATACCTCATTCTATTTTTGGAACTGGCATAAGTCTGTCATTTTCATTTAGTGTATGGACCCTGACTTGTCACTTTGACTTTCCATTTCACAGATCTGGGTCCCACTTTGTGCCCTCTGCTATGTTTACTGCTGGCCTACAGCTGTGTTACATTGGTATGTGAACAAGTAAATTGACATTGCTATATTCCATAGTCATTGCAATTACACATTTGTGAAAGCACAGACTGGCTCCAGATTTTTTTGTGATTGAAGTGTGTTTATTCCTTTGCTAATAAGTGGAGGGGGTTGTAAAATGGGATGGGGGATGGTGGAGGAATGTCCATGGCAGAGTCCAGTCTATTTGTTTCACAGGTGCATTGTCCAAAGGGGCATAGGAAGTGGAGCAGTGTCAGTTTAAGGATGGACAGGGTGACATAGTGGGACAGAAGGGTGACATTCAGGGGGGTCTCATTTCCTGGCGGGGGTCTTGGCAATGTTCTCTGTGTTATTCCTGGATCTCAGGGACCGTTTGCGGGGTGGTTCTCCATCTGCAGGGGGTGGGGTGCTGGTGTCCTGTTGTTCCTGAGGCAGTGCCACCTGTCCACTAGCGCCGGCGGAGGTGGAGGGCTGTTCATCGTCCAGGCTAGTGTTAGGGGCCCCTTGTTGTGCCACTGTGTCCCTACTTGTGTTGACAAGGTCTACCAGCACCCCTACAATGGTGACCAGGGTGGTGTTAATGGACTTCAAGTCCTCCCTGATCCCAAGGTAATGTTTCTCCTGAAGCCGCTGGGTCTCCTGAAACTTGTCCAGTACCGTTGCCATTGTCTCCTGGGAATGATGGTAAGCTCCCATGATGTTGGAGAGTGGGTTCCCTGGGCCTGTCCTCTCCCTGTCGTACAGCAGTCCTCCCAGTTTCCCTGTTATCCAGTGCCTCTGTCCCCTGAACCGTGTGCCCACTGCCACTGCCCCAGGTCCCTGATTTTCTTGGGTTGGTGGGTTTGCCTGGGTTCCCTGTAGTGGTGGACACACTGCTGATTGACGTGTCCTGGGGACAGAGGGATGGGCCCGCTGGGTGGGTACCCAAGCTGGTGTTTCCTGAGGGGGAAGGCTCTGTGGTGGCTTGTGACAGTGTCAGGGGAACTGACTGTTCCGAGGTCCCAGATGGGCCGTGCTGGTCATCTTGAGCCAGTTGTGCAGAGCTGCTATCATCACTGTGGGCCTCTTCTGTGGGGGAACTGGATATGTCTGGCACCTCCTGTCCGGTGACGTTGGGTAGGGGTCCTGTTGGGGTGTAAATGCATAGTTATTGTATCTGTGTGTGCCATTGTGTGCAATGGGTAGTTGACCCTCTACTCCAGTGCTTGCATTATTGGCTTGGTCCTTGTGTGATAGGTGATTTTGGGGCATGAGTGAGTCTCTGTAGAGGACATGCTTGGGTGATGGGTGTCCATGCATTGGTGTTACATGCAGGGCTTGGTTTTGGGATGTGTGAGTTGTGTTGGTGGGGTATCTGTGGTTTGTTGGGGTGATGGTTGTGAGGGCAAGGGTGGGAGTATGTGATGTCATGCAGGTGGAGTGGGGGGGATAAGGTAGTAAAGATTTGCCTTACCAGAGTCTAGTCCTCCTGTTACTCCTGCGAGGCCCTCAGGATGCAGTATTACCAAGACTTGCTCCTCCCATGTTGTTAATTGTTGGGGAGGAGGTGGGGGTCCACCGCCAGTCCTCTGTACAGCAATCTGGTGTCAGGAGACCACGGAATGCACCTTCCCCCATAGGTCATTCCACCTCTTTCTGATGTCATCCCGTGTTCTTGGATGCTGTCCCAGTGCGTTGACCCTGTCGACAATTCTTCGCCATAGCTCCATCTTCCTAGCAATGGAGGTCTGCTGCACCTGTGATCCGAATAGCTGTGGCTCTACCCGGACGATTTCCTCCACCATGACCATGAGCTCCTCCTCAGAAAACCTGGGGTGTTGTTGAGGTGCCATGATGTGGTGTGGGTGATGTGTGAGGTGGTGTCTGTTGTGATGTGTGAGGGGGTGTGTTGGTGTGTGTTGTTTGAGGTGCGTGGATGTTGTGTAAGTCATGGTGTTGTGTGTCTGTGGATGTAGGTGTTGTTTTAGGTAGTGTCTCTCTGTGGCCTGCTTTCAAATTTCTGGTAGTAAGGTTTTGTGGGTAATGTGGGTGTGTGCTTTATATTGGATTGGGTGTGTGGGTGTTGTGTGTGTATGTGTATCAGGCGTGTGTATTTCGATTTGTCCAATGTGGTTGTGTTTGGTAAGTGTGTGTGTATTTTGAGTGCGGCGGTATGTTCCGCCAATGGATTACCGCGGTTGAAAGACCGTTGCGTTGATTCGTGGGTCGTGATAGTGTGGGCATATTCTTGTTGGCGGTTTTGTTATCGCCAGTTTATCACTGACCTTTGGTGTGGTGGACTTGTGTGGGTGTCTGTATTGTGGCGGATTCCGGGCTGTGGGTCGTAATACCTGTAGCGGAATTCCGCAGCCGCAGTGGTATGTTGGCAGTCTTCTGCACGGCGGTAAGCGGGATTTACCACCAGGGTTGTAATGAGGGCCATAATGCTTTCCCAAGTGAAAGAACAATTAGATAAAGAAAATAAAACAACACCGCAAATGTGTCTATTGCTAGAAAAATAAATTAATGCTGAATAAAATGTGACTGGCTAAAGTGTACAACGGCAGGCCTAGTTTGCTAAAATAACATGTCTAAAATATGGCTAAAATAGCTATACAACAACCTCACCTTTCCAGTTCCAAGGTGGTTCGAAGCCTAAAATGAAGTAAAAGCCAAATCAAATTTATTTAGAAAGCATATAAGCATAAATATCAATAGTGAGAAGTTAAACGACACTTGAGCATGAAAACGACAAAGGAGAATTTAAAGCTTTAGTAGTGGAATCAATAAAACCAAATTCAAAGGTCTGTGTCATTTTTAAAATCACCACTGATGTTCGGGGCAAATGAAGCCAGGAAATGTTGCACTTCAGCAGATGGTAAAGTTTCCAGAGCATTCATGTTCCAAAGCCTGAGCTCCAGCTGAGGCAGCAGCAATCCGTGTTGTGCCCAATGTTGAGTTAAGAGTCACATTATCCACAAAGGGCAATTCATAGACAGCTTCCCCTTAGCAAAACGCTCCCTTAACGTTCATGTCTGGTAATGAGCCCTCATCGAGAACATAAACAGATCAGTGTCCAATGAAAGTAAGGCCACATAGAAAGACAGACTTTTAGTGCACATTCGAAAAGGCACCAAAGGCATCGAAACACGGGCTGCGCACAATCCAAGACCGGTCGGAACGACAAAGACCAGTCAAACTCCAATTGCTCCAGGAGTGGTGCTCCCAAATACTGAATCATGCGTTCAAGACACAGTTGTGCTTGTGGAAGTGCTTTCATTCCTTGCTGTGAATGGACAGCCATTGTGCAGAAAAAGTAGCAACAGCAAATTGCCACCTATTGTAGCCAAAGTAATCGGAAATCCCCTGAAAATACTCAAATATTTTGAGTGCATGGCTGAAGGTATTAAACCAAATTTAGAGGAGAGGGTGTGAACAAAACCAGAACCTACAGCCTTTAAGAAATGCGCGATTCCAGTAGTACTGGACACGTTGAATATTCGTCCCATGAGTTCTCCACCAAAGTCTCTCGGAAAATTTGTGCTTAAAAGGGACTGAATTTCTGTAGGTGACCTCGCAACTTGAAGCGCATAGGTCTTGCGTGCAGATGTAAGTGCCACTTGTCAAAATTCATGTCACAAGTAGCAATATGAGGCTGCTGTTTACAAACCATTGAATGGCTCACATAAGTCTTGCAAAGCAAAATACAAACGCTGTGGGATAGCGTAACTGGATGGACGGAATGCGGAACCAATCAAACATTCACCCCCAGTCACAGATCTGGGTTTAATCCATCCATTATTTTGCTCACCATGCCACCCCAGTTTGGACCCAGCCATATGCAAATCAGTCTTGACCCTGTTCCACATGGGAACAGTCCAGCCCGAACTGCCAGGCCAGGTTCTCCCTGGACCGGAAACAAGCATCCTGGGACCGGTTTCGGGGTTTCACCCCTCCTCAGCCAGGCTAGCTTGAATCCAGTGGCACAGTGAGCCCGGGACCCACGTCTGGGCATACCCGGCGCACTTAGGGCGGCAAAAGCAAAGCAAAATACAAACGCTGTGGGATAGCGTAACTGGATGGACGGAATGCGGAACCAATCAAACATTCAACCCCAGTCACAGATCTGGGTTTAATCCATCCATTATTTTGCTCACCATGCCACCCCAGTTTGAACCCAGCCATATGCAAATCAGTCTTGACCCTTTTCCACATGGGAACAGTCCAGCCCGAACTGCCAGGCCAGGTTCTCCCTGGACCGGAAACAAGCATCCTGGGAACGGTTTCGGGGTTTCACCCCTCCTCAGCCAGGCTAGCTTGAATCCAGGGGCACAGTGAGCCCGGGACCCACGTCTGGGCATACCCGGCGCACTTAGGGCGGCAAAAGCAAAGCAAAATACAAACGCTGTGGGATAGCGTAACTGGATGGACGTAATGCGGAACCAATCAAACATTCACCCCCAGTCACAGATCTGGGTTTAATCCATCCATTATTTTGCTCACCATGCCACCCCAGTTTGAACCCAGCCATATGCAAATCAGTCTTGACCCTGTTCCACATGGGAACAGTCCAGCCCAAACTGCCAGGCCAGGTTCTCCCTGGACCGGAAACAAGCATCCTGGGACCGGTTTCGGGGTTTCACCCCTCCTCAGCCAGGCTAGCTTGAATCCAGTGGCACAGTGAGCCCGGGACCCTAGTCTGGGCATACCCGGCGCACTTAGGGCGGCAAAAGCAAAGCAAAATACAAACGCTGTGGGATAGCGTAACTGGATGGACGGAATGCGGAACCAATCAAACATTCACCCCCAGTCACAGATCTGGGTTTAATCCATCCGTTATTTTGCTCACCATGCCACCCCAGTTTGAACCCAGCCATATGCAAATCAGTCTTGACCCTGTTCCACATGGGAACAGTCCAGCCCGAACTGCCAGGCCAGGTTCTCCCTGGACCGGAAACAAGCATCCTGGGACCGGTTTCGGGGTTTCACCCCTCCTCAGCCAGGCTAGCTTGAATCCAGTGGCACAGTGAGCCCGGGACCCACGTCTGGGCATACCCGGCGCACTTAGGGCGGCAAAAGCAAAGCAAAATACAAACGCTGTGGGATAGCGTAACTGGATGGACGGAATGCGGAACCAATCAAACATTCACCCCCAGTCACAGATCTGGGTTTAATCCATCCATTATTTTGCTCACCATGCCACCCCAGTTTGAACCCAGCCATATGCAAATCAGTCTTGACCCTGTTCCACATGGGAACAGTCCAGCCCAAACTGCCAGGCCAGGTTCTCCCTGGACCAGAAACAAGCATCCTGGGACCGGTTTCGGGGTTTCACCCCTCCTCAGCCAGGCTAGCTTGAATCCAGTGGCACAGTGAGCCCGGGACCCACGTCTGGGCATACCCGGCGCACTTAGGGCGGCAAAAGCAAAGCAAAATACAAACGCTGTGGGATAGCGTAACTGGATGGATGGAATGCAGAACCAATCAAACATTCACCCCCAGTCACAGATCTGGGTTTAATCCATCCATTATTTTGCTCACCCTGCCACCCCAGTTTGAACCCAGCCATATGCAAATCAGTCTTGACCCTGTTCCACATGGGAACAGTCCAGCCCGAACTGCCAGGCCAGGTTCTCCCTGGACCGGAAACAAGCATCCTGGGACCGGTTTTGGGGTTTCACCCCCCCTCAGCCACGCTAGCTTGAATCCAGTGGCACAGTGAGCCCGGGACCCACGTCTGGGCATACCCGGCGCACTTAGGGTGGCAAAAGCAAAGCAAAATACAAACGCTGTGGGATAGCGTAACTGGATGGACGGAATGCGGAACCAATCAAACATTCACCCCCAGTCACAGATCTGGGTTTAATCCATCCATTATTTTGCTCACCATGCCACCCCAGTTTGAACCCAGCCATATGCAAATCAGTCTTGACCCTGTTCCACATGGGAACAGTCCAGCCCGAACTGCCAGGCCAGGTTCTCCCTGGACCGGAAACAAGCATCCTGGGACCGGTTTCGGGGTTTCACCCCTCCTCAGCCAGGCTAGCTTGAATCCAGTGGCACAGTGAGCCCGGGACCCACGTCTGGGCATACCCGGCGCACTTAGGGCGGCAAAAGCAAAGCAAAATACAAACGCTGTGGGATAGCGTAACTGGATGGACGGAATGCGGAACCAATCAAACATTCACCCCCAGTCACAGATCTGGGTTTAATCCATCCATTATTTTGCTCACCATGCCACCCCAGTTTGAACCCAGCCATATGCAAATCAGTCTTGACCCTGTTCCACATGGGAACAGTCCAGCCCGAACTGCCAGGCCAGGTTCTCCCTGGACCGGAAACAAGCATCCTGGGACCGGTTTCAGGGTTTCACCCCTCCTCAGCCAGGCTAGCTTGAATCCAGTGGTACAGTGAGCCCGGGACCCTAGTCTGGGCATACCCGGCGCACTTAGGGCAGCAAAAGCAAAGCAAAATACAAACGCTGTGGGATAGCGTAACTGGATGGACGGAATGCAGAACCAATCAAACATTCACCCCCAGTCACAGATCTGGGTTTAATCCATCCATTATTGTGCTCACCATGCCACCCCAGTTTGAACCCAGCCATATGCAAATCAGTCTTGACCCTGTTCCACATGGGAACAGTCCAGCCCGAACTGCCAGGCCAGGTTCTTCCTGGACCGGAAACAAGCATCCTGGGACCGTTTTCGGGGTTTCACCCCTCCTCAGCCAGGCTAGCTTGAATCCAGTGGCACAGTGAGCCCAGGACCCACGTCTGGGCATACCCGGCGCACTTAGGGCGGCAAAAGCAAAGCAAAATACAAACGCTGTGGGATAGCGTAACTGGATGGACGGAATGCAGAACCAATCAAACATTCACCCCCAGTCACAGATCTGGGTTTAATCCATCCATTATTTTGCTCACCATGCCACCCCAGTTTGAACCCAGCCATATGCAAATCAGTCTTGACCCTGTTCCACATCCACCACCACTAAGAAAGACTTCTTTCATGCCACTGAAGCATTTGTACGAAAAGGGAAGCTCCCACACCTCGTGTACATAACTATCTCTCAGCCTTTCATATCTGCCTACTGGAATGTGTTTCAAGCAGGATGTGAACTGAAGTGTTGAAATAGGCAGATTTATAACCCAGTGTATTAGCCATTCAGCAGATGGTA
This sequence comes from Pleurodeles waltl, assembly GCF_031143425.1. Taxonomy (NCBI): domain Eukaryota; kingdom Metazoa; phylum Chordata; class Amphibia; order Caudata; family Salamandridae; genus Pleurodeles; species Pleurodeles waltl. Next base: position 400,381,221 of record NC_090450.1, on the reverse strand, counting down.
TTTCAGCCACAGTAAAAGGCAACTTTTCTAATTTCTCGATATGTAGCATGACATAAGTCGCTTCCCTCTTAGCCATTATTTGTTGTTGTCGCGTTAAATTAAATGTTGAAAATACATCCCTTATGCTAACATATTGCCAGGGAACATAAAGTGTATAACCCGCCAGCCAAGGTGTTAATCCCATTATCTACAATGGCTAATGCTTTCTGTAAATTTTCATGATCAATTTGCCTTACACGGGCAGCCGCTTTTTGTTGGGAAACTTTCCAAATTTAATTATATACTGCATCTAAGAAGCGTTTTCTCTGTTGTGTTCTGGGGCCCAACAGGAAATCCTGCAAATCTGTCTCGTCAGACATGAGACTGAGATGTTCTTTTACAGCATCTAGTGAGGAATTTTTCAACCATTGTGGGCATAGTTTCCCTACGCTGTATGTTATTACTAGATCCTAATGTTCTGAGGACACATAACGAGGGTCCGGTCTAGTCATTATAAAACTCCCTGTAAAGTTTACAAAACATGTATGGCACCTATTAGTATCTACAGGCCACAATAACCACCCACCAGGACATGAAAGTGATGTGTTAAATGTTTCATTCTGGACCAATTCATCGAGCGGATCTTCAGATGCATTTATACTTTTGGCATTTGTAAAGTTTTGCAGGGGCAGGAATACTGAGCTCATTCAGTTCCTTAATTTTTGCTAAGCCTAAGCAACTTATCTGTTGTACAGTTTCATTCATAAATATCATTTGAACAGGTATTAGGCATGCTCTAAATAAAGCTTCCTTTCCCCTTCTTTGCCAATTTTTAGTTCTCCACACACTTTTCAAGTCTATTGACTTCAACCAATATTCATAGCCTTCTATAGCTAACTGGGAAACAAAAGAATCAGAATAACTCAATTGTGTATCGGTCAATAAAACAAGTTGACTTTCCATCACTGGCAATTTAAAATAATATGACTCAGCATTTTTAACATTGTGCCCAGAGAGATGTGCACATTTTTCAGTATACGTTTTAGAACTCCCCACTGGTGGAGTTGGACAGTGTTCCGACTGTGTGTAATTAAAAAAAGTCATTGGGGTACTTGCTCTGTGAATGAAATGATGTCCAAAATAATTATAACAGAACATTTCTCCATAATTTTCTTTGGATTGATACACATCCTCATTTTCAAATACAGTACAATATTGTAAATCAGACTTTATTGAATCAACAGTTTTCACATCCCAATCATCAGAAACTACTTCTGGTGTAATTATATAGTTCTTGGAAAGTTTGAATACATATGGAATTTGAATGACCTTCGTCGGTCCATACATATCAAGTAAGACTTTATCCCAAACAATCCCATCAGGAACTGGTATGGCAGAAATGTCCACTAGGGACAAGTCTCAGCGGACTTTATGCAAAGAAAAATGTGGTTTTAAGACTTCATCCACTAGTACAACTGTAGAGCGTTCAGGAAGGTAATGACCATGTATAAGTAAGAAGAAAACAATGACAAACCCAATCCAAAGGACAAAGGCAAGTGCAGTTAGTAATAGCCATAGATAGTTCCATGGAAGAATTACATAGTTAATTTTGTGCCAAATTATCAGCTTACGTGCTCCTGACAGTTCTGTTGCAGTAGAGGCAGATGAGTCAGTGAAAGTGTCATTGAAGTCGCCAAAATATCCAGAAGCAGTTCATGCAAAAACTGGAGCCGTGTTTGGAAGAGGAGAACTTGCAATAACTTCTTCAGTGGCTCGTAGTAGACTATGTCATCCGTTTGTGTATAAATTGAATAAAATCAATCAATAATTATGATGTTATTTGTTATAGAAGTTAGTAGAACCAATAGAAGCTCATTTTCCACCCCCCTCAAGCTCGGAGAGGTGACAGTGTTGCAGCTTAAAACCTGTAGAGAAACATCTGGTCTGTAGTGAGAGGGATGCAGGTACTACCCAGGAGTTCCCTAGGTCTGCTGTGCAGGATAGGCCATATGGTGTAGCTTGACATTGTCGATGGAGACTCCGCGATTTTCTTTAGAACCAGGCAGCGATAGTAAAATGACAGTTCTGGTGACGTTTATTCCCACGACTGGAACCGGTGCATGATAAGAAGGACCAATCTCCTTTTTCACAGGAATCCTTTCACACACTAAATCCCCAACTTTTGGAATCCAGCTGGTAGATGTTATTGGTACATCCATATTCCTAAGGTGGAGGCACTGGCAGATCCGTTATCGTCACAGAACTGTTGTAAGTCCTGCAAGACAGTGACATGTTCATTTATGTCAAAAGGTGTATCTGCCGCCTCCACACCAGGACCATCAAGATCTGGAACATACATTTGTGTTCCGAACAGGCATTCAGATGAAGTACATCTCCCCAGGGACCTTCTGGGCAGATTGTTAAGTGCTCTCTGGACTCCATACAGGTGTGTAAGCCAACTACAACCCGTGCCTAATACTCTTGCTGTTAAGGATTGCTTTAAATCTTGGTTTTGTCACTCCACGCCACTATTTCCCTCGGGATGAAATGGAGACAAGTAATGCAGTTGGACCCCTAACAAAGCCATGGCGTCCATGAAAGCCCTTGAGGCAAAAGCAGGGCCCTGGTCCAAGTGGAAAGCTGCAACAGCATATGTGCCGATAAAGACTCGCAAATCTTTAATAACAGTTTGAGCGTCAGCCGAACGTAGTGGCCAAACCCATAGAAATCTGGAACATGAGTCAACAGCGGCTATAATTTATTTGTATGCACTATCTGGTGTCAGGGGATCACAATGGTCCAAGTATACACATGGTAACGGTTTGTTGGAAATCAGGAGGGATGTCTGCAGTGGGCGTTTGACGGAGGACCCTTTTATTTGTAGGCAGATGTCACAACAAAGGATATACTGCTTAGTCTGTTTGTAGAGACCTGGCCACCAGTAACATGCTTGTATCAATGATATTATAGCCACCATACCAGCATGGGCAGAAGCAACCCTCTTATGCGCTGCTTTGATAAATTCTGGTCTGTGATCTTTTTGGGAATCACATGATTTCCACCCTTGGTATTACTGCTAGGGCTGTATTGAGGCAAGATATACGGTAGGAATATTTAGCACAATGTGCTTTTGGTAAGGGGATCCCATCAGTCAAAGCTTTCACAGCTGCCAGTGTTTCATCATCCAATTTCGTTTGAGAACAAGTTACTGCAGCAACAGAAGCTGTAGCTACTGCTGATTTGGCTGCTTCATCAGCCAAGGTGTTGCCTACTATGTGTATTCCAACACGCTGATGACCTAGTGTATGTACAACATGGACTTTGGGTAGCTTTTCTTTCAGATCCGCTACCTTCCCCCAGAGAAGTCTGTGTTTAATGGTGTTTCCTATTGAATCTCTGAACCCATTTGCGCTCCTGTAATGAAGCCACAAATTGAAGGACTGGACACAATAGTACGCATCACAGACAATCAGCATCATCTGCTCAGGATCCGTACGTTCCAGGGCCATAACCAGAGCTTTGAGCTGTGCAAGTTGTGCAGTACAGTCCATAAGTGTCTGCGTGTAAGTATATTGTGGATGGAACTTGCCATCTTTCATGTATCCACTCACGACTGCACAAGCGGCGGAATATTGATGTTTAGTGTCTATTGCTGGTTGGGCTGAAGTCTCAGTATAAAATATTGTTTGATATTGTTCAATAGGCAATGTGTTTGCTGGAACTGGACATTCAAGTTCGTACTGCAGAAACTCTTGAGTTTGCGATTTTCAGTCAGAAATATAATCAACGTCAGTGGCCAACAAAGATGATGTCCATTGGATCCAACGTGGATGTAATGCATTAGCGTTAGGAACACTAGCTTTGGTAACAGCCTCTAGGGCTTCTATGGAGGATACGACAATGATACTTTTCCCCTGGGCCAGAGGTCTCTCTTTAATGACTGCCATCTGAACAGCAGTGAGAATTTTCTCAGTGGGAGTGAAGCGTTGTTCAGCTGTAGAGTACAAATGTGATTTGTATGCTATTAGGATGGTCTCACCCTCATTGAACGTTACATAGGTGAAACCAATGGCACCAGCAAGTACTCTGATGACCAGATGTTTTTTGTTGTCCCATGTATGTAGGTGTTTTGCTTCAAGCGTGTCTTTTTGTAATGCTGTGCGAATGTGTGTGTCCAACTGTCCAGTGTTTGCTGGTAAAGTCAGGACATATTAAGGCCCTCATTACAACCCTTGCGGACGGTGGTATTTTGGAGAAAGGTGCTGCCAACAGGCTGGCGGTACCTTTCCCCAAAATATAACATTGGCAGTTTGGCTCAAGCCAAACAGCCAATGTACCACTTTGTCCACCAGGGCGGTAACAGACGCCAGGCTGGAGACTTCAGTCTCCAGCCAGGCGACCGTCACTGTCCCACCCTCTGGATTATGACCCCGCCTACCGCCATGGTTTTCATGGCATTCTTACTGTCACGAAAACCATGGCAGTAGGCACTATCAGTGCCAGGGAATTCCTTCCCTGACACTGATAGGGGTCTCCCCGTCCCCCTCCCTCTCCCCAGAGTCCTCCCCGACCCTCTCCTTCCCCCTCCCGAACCCCCATGACATATACGCACATTCATGCACCAACACACACATACATACACATACTCATACCCAGCTTCGCCCACGCATGCATACATACATTCACACACACATCCACACACACTGACATACATACAACCACACACGCATTCACACAACACCAAATACACGCACACTCACACCCATTCATGCACACACGCATTCCACACGCCACACCCCCCCGCATGCATGCACACACAAACATACACCCACACCCCTTTCACACACACACACAACACCCCCCACCCCCTCCCCCTCCCCTGTTGGAGTACCCAACTTACCTGCTTTCAGGTTGTCCTCCGGCAGGAGATGGGACGTGGCGCTGCTGCAAGGCCATATCATGGGTCATGATATAGTCTGCGGCGTTCTACTGGCGTGGCCTGGCGCTGCTGCTGGCAGCAGCGCCACATTACTGCCGTCCACCGCCATGACTGTAGCCAGAATTCCGCCAGCCTCCTGGCGGAATTCAGGCTATGGTCATAATTTGGCAGACGGTAGGTAGCCGCGGCAACAGTGTTTTGGCAGCCATCACCGCGGCGTAGGCGGTCATTACCGCCAATGTCATAATGAGGGCCTAAGTCATATAATGGTTTAATGCGTTGTGCATAGTGTGGAATTTATGTTCTGCCAAATTTTAAAAAGCCCAATAAAGACTGGAGCTTTTTATTGAGTTTAGAGGTTGTAACTGTGTGCAATTTTCCAAAAATTAGCGTGTAAGGCTCTTGCCTTCATCCGACTGTTCATATCTCAAGAACAGGACACTAAGGAAGACTATTTTTGTTTTTTTTAAATTAAATTTGTAGCCGAATTTGGCAAATCCCACAACACTGTGGGCTACCTGTCTTATAGGTTGCATGAGGTCATCGTCCATAAGGTAGATATCGTCCATGTATGTCAACATGGGTCAATGCCATGTAAAATAGATGTTACACAAGCTGAGAACAGTCCTGGACTGTTCTTGTACCCTTGTGGGAGTCTGCAGAATGTTTTCTGAGAGTGTAAGGCGCTGAAACTTGTTAAGTACCTACTTTCAGGTGCTATATTTTGGCAGGAAATCCCATTGGATATATCCAGGGTTCTTTTGTATTTTTTGAGCACTATATTGTTCATAAGTGCTGTGCTGTGACCATTTATTAGCAAATGTGAGTGTGTGACTGTTTAAATGTCTGCAGTCTAAAACTATTATGTAAGAAAGGTCGGATTTAGGGACAGGGAACAATGGACTGTTCATTGTTGAGACACAGGGTTCAATTACGCCCTGGTATTCTAATTGTTTGAGAATTTCCCTCACTGGTGCTTTAGCTTCATGTTTTATTGGATATTGGGGTTGAGGTTGAGGTTGGGATTTAATGGGTATTACATGATGACAGAATCTTTATCCCACCCTATGTGGTAGCGGTATAACGCAGGTGCCTGTGCCACTGCCCAATCAATGGTGTGTATTTCTACAAGCTTTCTGGGAACAAGGGGCAAGAAAGATTTTTCAATAATCTCTTCTCCTTAAGGGAGATCACAGACAAATTCTGGTGGCCAGTATTTTTGGGCCAGAAAATATAAATAGTGACGACGCGGTCCCAAAAGATATCGTTGATTGTGCGTTCAATGTCCCCCTCTAACTGTATAGTTACATTTAACACCCTGTCAGGTGTGGATACATGCATGTCCGCAGTCTCAACTTGTAAGAAGTCATCAGTTGCTTTCACCTCCAGATGCTCTTGAAGATCCCTGTGAACTATTTTGACCTCTGCTGCACTGTCTAGCAGTGCCAGTGCCAATTTCATGTTCCTCAGTGAAGCCCTGTTCCTGAGTGGCATGTCGTATTGCAACTGCTGCCACCTTTTTCTTTTTGAAGTGAGTTTTTTGTTAGGGAAGTTTCTCTTCTTTCTTAACAGAAACTTCAGTCGAGCGTTGTGAGTCCTATCTCGGTTTCACGCACTCTGTTCGCCGCTCGGACCGCCCACCTCTCTCACTGTGTTTTTCTGTTGAGTCTTGAAATGAACGAGATTGGCTTGTATCAGAATATTGATATCTGTCATGCATTTTTAAATTATCTCTATTTCTAGGATTATATCTATTTTGAGGGATGTCCGAATGCGGAGATTCTCCCCTTTCTTTTTTAGGTGTTTGTTGTTTTTTATCCCTGCACTTTTTAGAAACTTCAGGTGTTAGTTTAGTAGAATCTTTATTAGATCTAACTTGTAGTTGTGGTTTAATGAGTCTAGCGCCCAGACTATCCAGACCAATGCTGAAGTAGGTCTCAGCAATAATCTTTGGCAGCTCACGTTCTTGATCCTGTACAGGAACGTCACGGAGCCGCGTGCTCACTGCTAGTGCAACTGCTTCCCCTTTAAAGTTACTTAATATGATTGAAGACACAGTGGTAAAATTGCCCATTAATTGCATCCCCAAGTCCGGGGCCGGGGCAGCCCAGTATTCGTGTTGAATTTGTTTTAACACTTCCGGAAGATTGGCAAGTGTTGGTGTACTGTGTGCAGTAGTATAGAATGTGGCAAATACCCTTCCCCATGTGTTGCAGTTATCTGCTGTGGGGACCATCCCAAATGGCAAGCACATACTGAGGATTCTATGTTTGTCCTGAGGGCCTGTATAGGGAAAGACTGCTTCCAGCACATTTATTTTTTGAGCTACCCAAAGTGGAATTTCCTCCCGCTTGGCGGGTGCTTTACCCAGGATCAAATGTGCAGTTGCAGGATTAATGCCTGGTGTAACTGCATGTAGTTGTGCTGGGGCATCACATGCTGGGTTAGTATTTACTATTTGCATTACAAACTGTACTAACAATCTGTATATTCCAGTGAACTCTGTATTTAAGCAGTGAACCTCAGCTACTGCTAAGGTTGCTGCATCAGGAGCGGTGTATATGTGGCCAAGAAAGGCCAGGTCGGACTTTATTGCTCAGAGGACCTAACCTAACGTGTAATATTGTATGTGGTAGGGTGCCATCAAGCCACTTATTATGGTCTTGATAAGATCAAAATATTTCTAAATATGCATAAGCTCTGTATTGTGCATATATGTTTGCAGGTGTATAGTGATGAAATGTGTTTGTATTCCTATCAACTGCTTGAAAAGTGAACCAAGAATAAAATGTTTCTCTTCTGTAGGCGGGATGAGCCTCAACAATAATTGTGACTTGACCTCCCTGGGCCGTTAGGCCATTTGCCAACAAGTTTGCGATAAGGGGCAGCCGCATATTTACCGCAATTGCTACCAGTTGCGGGTTTGCCATGTTAATGGCAAAGATATTTGTTCAGAGAAAATGACACTGTAGGAAAGTACCATCTTCCTTGACATGTTACCTCCATTTTGGCCTGTATGTCAGCATGTTTTTGCCTGTCTCACTGGGATCCTGCTGGTCAGGACCCCAGTGCTCATAATTTATGGCCTAATGTGCATGCCTGTGTAGTGCCTAACTGTGTCACTGAGGCTCTGCTAACCAGAACCTTAGTGCTTATGCTCTCTCTGCTTTTAAATTTGCCACTGTAGGCCAGTGACTTCATTTACCAATTTCAATTGGCATACTGGACCCCCTTATAAGTTCATAGTATATGGTACCTAGGTACCCAGGGCATTGGGGTTCCAAGAAATCCATATGGGCTACAGCATTTCTTTTGCCACCCATAGGGAGCTCAGACAAACCCTTACACAGGACTACCATTGCAGCCTGTGTGAAATAACACAAACTTTATTTCACAGCCATTTTCACTGCACTTACAAGTCACCTATATGTCTAACCTTCACTTGCTGAAGGTTAGGTGCAAAGTTAGTTACTAAGTGTGAGGGCAACCTTGCACTAGAAAAGGTGCCCTACATAGTTCAGGGCCATTTCCCCAGACTTTGTCAGTGCGGGGACAACATTACAGGCATGCACTATATAGGGCAATACCTATATGTAGCTTTACAATGGTAACTCTGACTATGGCCATGTAACATGTCTAAGATCATGGTATTGCTTCCCCATTCCAAATCTGGTATTGGGGAGCCAATTCCATGCATCCTGGGGCTCCACCATGGACCCCCAGTACTGCCAAACCAGCTTTCTGAGGCTTGTACTGCAGCTACAGCTGCTGTCACCTCACAGTCAGTGTTCTACCCTTCTGGGGTCTGAGCAGCCCAGTCCCAGGAAGGCAGAACAAAGCATTTCCTCTGAGAGCAGGGTGTTACACTCTCTCCCTTTGGAAATAGGTGTTACAGGCTGGAGAGGGGTAGCCTCCCCCAGCCTATGGAAATGCTTTGAAGGGCACAGATGGTGCCCTCCTTGCATTAACCAGTCTACACCAGTTCAGGGACCCCTTCTCCCCTGCTCTGGCGCAAAACTGGACAAAGGAAAGGGGAGTGACCCCTCCCTGTCCATCACCACCCCAGGGGTGGTGCCCAGAGCTCCTCCATTGTGTCCCAGACTTCAGCCACCTTGCTTTGCAAGGTGTAGGGGCACTCTGGAGGCCTGTGAGTGGCCAGCAGGTGACGTCAGAGACCCCTCCCGATAGGTCCTTAGTTGATAAGGTATTCAATCCCCATCTCAGGGCTATTTACGGTCTCTCCTGTGGGTTCTCATCAGATTCTGCTTGCAAGTTTCCTTCAGGAATCCTCTGCATCAACTTCAGACTCTTCTGACCTAAGATCAACAGCAGCCTGCTCTAAGAAATGCTGTAACTGCAACAAAGTGTCTACAAGAGACACTTTTCTTCAGCAACCTCAGGTCCAAGTCAGCAACTGCAACAGTTTCCATGGTGTGCACACTCTGGGGACTCCCTGTCTTCATCCTGCACCAGAAGGAACAAAGAAATCTCCTGTGGAGTGATGGAGTCACTCCCCTGCTCCAAGCAGGCACCTTCCAAGATGACGACCGGTACTCTGGGGCCCCTCTCACAGCGACAAGCATGCTCCTTGGGACACAGAGGGTGGACATCATTGACATAGTCTGTCCTGAGGTCCTGCTAACACAATTTGGAGGAGGTAAGACCTTGCCTTCCCTGATAGCTACGGTACCCGGTGGTCTTTGTCTTCTTCACCTCCTGAGGCCACTGGGCTCTATTTGCAAAATTCCTTTGTTCACAGCCTGCCCTAGGTCCCAAGCACTCCATCCTGCTATGCTTAACTTGTTGAGTTGTTCTCCGGCGGCGTGGGACCTTCTTTTGTTGTGCTGCATCAACCGCATTTGCACCTCTTTTGTCCCCGGATCCTGCGACTCCTGGGGGTGCTGGCTGGCATCCTGTGGACTCTCTAAAGTGCTGAGAGCCCCCTCTTCCTCTTCACACAGAGTTGAGGGACCCAGGTCCCTCCTGGGCCCATCCAGCACCATTTTGATTCAAAACACACTTTTGTCATAGCCAAACCTTTTTGGCGACTTCCAACACGAAATCACATCTGCAACGATCTTCACGCCGTGGGACATCTTTTGCATTACACAGGAACCTGCTGGCATCTTCCTAGGGTGCATTTCTGAAGTCTTTGACTAACCATGGACTCTTCTTTGGCACCCTCTTCTGGGTTGGCAGGGGTGCCTGTCCTTTCTGGAACTTCTTTCGACTTCTGGACTTGGTCCTCTTCCTTTGCAGGTCTTCAGGTCCAGGAATCCAGCAGTTGTTCTTTGCAGACTTAGTTGACTGCTGCAAAATCCCAATCACGAGTTGTAGTGTGTCCTAAAGAAACTTGCAGTACTTTACTCCTGCTTTTCTGGGCTATGGGGTGGGGTAATTTACTTACCTTTACTAAATTCTTACTCTTCCAGCGATTCTACACACACTACACTTGTCTAGGGGGGAAATAATGATTCCCATTCCACTTTCTTAGTATATGGTTTGTGTTGCCCCTAGACCTATTTTCTCCCATTGCATTCTATAGCATTTCCTATTGTTTACATTGTTCTATGACTAGTTACTTGTCTAATTTTGGTGTCTAGTGTATATATTGTGTATAATACTCAGCCTAAGCTGCTCTGCTGTAGCTACCTCTATCAGCCTAAGCTGCTAGAACACTACTACATTTCACTAATAAAGAATAACTGGACCTGGTAGAAGGTGTAAGTACCCGAGGTACCCAATGCAAACCAGGCCTGCCTCCTACAGAGACCAAGTGGAGATTGATCCTTTTAAGGTTCAAGCTTGAACAACCTACAACATTAGATAAGTACTACCTACTTAGCTCAGGAAGAAATCCTCAATACCACAGACGTCTCTGTATATAGTATTGAGGTGTCTTTAGCCTTTTGTGAGACTGAGATACGTAGGAGGATCCGAATATTAGAGCCTGAACAAACATTGGCTGCGCCATGTGTCCTAGGTTCTCATTATCCTAATGACGCTACTGGATTTTGGCAGCAGAATCTCATAGATTGTGGTGTACTAAGTACAATTCCATAGCATGTGACGCCTCTCGGCCTGATCCGGGGTTTCCGGCTAACTAGCAGCGCCCCATCTCTGTCTAAAAACAGGGATGATTGTGGCAACTGGGCACATAATAAACAAGCATTTGCAATGCAGTGGGTCTCGCGTTTGCTGGAGTTAGAGCTATTAGCATTGTAAATTCCTAATTGGACTTTTCTTGACACATGATTTGAAAAATAAAACAGTTGACATAAGCAAGCCAATTCAAAGCGCCACGGTGGCCATGAGCATGAGCACCGAGGATAGTCATAAAAGGAAAAAGAAGTTCATTCGCAGTCAAACATATTGGCAAACGTGCAATTTTCCATGTAACAGGGTCGATGGCCAAGGTGGTAACAAAACCGCCCCAAGGAGTAACAAATGTAAAGCATTTACAAATGATAACAAAGCATTTTTGAAAGAGAAGTCCATTAATGAATGATAACAATGGGTTTGCGGTGGGTGTGGTTAAAAGCCCACAGATAGATTACAACAGGTCAGAGGGCTTGCGTGCTGGACCTAAAAATGCCAGGACAAAAGCAGTATAGACTCTGTACTTATACCCTGGAATCTGTGGTTCATTTAGTATATTGCTGCCCAGCACTGCTGGTGCTTTAATACTTGCATTGCTAGCCTGAGAACGTTAAAGATCCAAACGGTAATTCATCACTTTTACGAATATCTACTTGCAAATTATTTTATTTTGACAGCACCGCTTGAGTTGTGTGCAATTTCAATTATGAGATCTCATTGCTTCGAATCACCGGACATTGGGTTGATCGCACTGCACGTTGCACTTTTAGGGAAATGCTTTTGCACCTGTTTGAATCCTGTTAAATATACTATGAAAATATAATACCTGCATTAACTGCTTTGAAAGACTGGCCATTGGGTTCCCCCCACTGCACGTGGCACTTTTAGTGAAATGCATTTGCACTAATACTTGGAATGCTTTTGATACTGCTTCATGGAAGGTTCACGTGCATTAGACTGGTTGTAATGCTCGGCAGTCTTTGCTGATGTTTTAATGACTTAATATTCTTGTTTGATTCATTGGTTGACAACCTGGACGACTCGATTTTTATATTTATCACATTTATGAACATGCGGTCATAATGAAATGATTTTAACTTGACCGCTCCGCTCAATTTGTATGTCATGTTAACTATGATATAAAAATACAAAAACCGCATTAACTGCTTTGAAGCAATGGCCACACGTTGCACATTTTGTGAAATGCGTTTGCACTTGCTCAAATTATGTTAATTTTACACAACATAAAGATGCAATAACGGGATCAACTGAGTTGAAAGAATGACCATTGGGTTGACCGCATTGCAAAAACCTACTAATCAGTTGGAATTACAATTGCTATCTTTTTCTGCTGCCTTCTTCCAGATGTAAATCATCTCCTTAATCTTCAATCAGTTTTGGGAGTTTCAACTGCAAAGTGATTGAAAATACAGCTAAGGTGTTCTGCTTCTTCAAGATCCTACTTCTGGACAAAAATATGTGCAGAAAAAATACTTGCCGGTTTCTAAAGAAAACTTTAAGCACTAAAAACTTACGATAGATAATTTCGTGAGACAGAAATAATAGACAGTGTTTCAAAAATGATTACAATGCAACTAAAAGCAGGCGTCTGAGGAGAAAAGAAAAACAAACATTCTTACCCACGTTTTTAATTCAGGTGTTGTGCTTTCTGCAAAGACAGCAGATCACAGCAGTGACTGACCAGGAAATGTCCAGCGTTTGCATACACGCGTCAAGCTGTAGCCCCGTTGGAAAGGGGGAATGTCATATTAGACGGTTACAGAAGTAATGCCCTATATTTCATGCTTGACACTTACATTCCTAAAAATCGATGCCTTCTAAATTTGCAATAAATAAGACAAAACACCATCAACGGCGAAACCTTAAACAGAGAAGGAAGTGCAGAGGAAAGCCAAAATATCTAGTTAGAAACAAATCCTGTCATTGACAAATTTGGACAACAGAGGACATTCTACCTGATCGTGCCTTTAAGATTAGAGACGTGCAGTGAGCGTGAAGCAACGAAACTAAACAATGCAACGGGTCTCGCGTTTGCTCATGTTAGAGCTGATCGCGTTGTAAACTCCTAACCCGACTTTTCACCTATCGGGCAAAAGTGCATTTATGTACATAACCCGAAAAAGTGAAAATAAGTATATAAGGCGCTCGACTTCTGCCAAGCGAGATCGCGCTCATAAATTAGAGAAAAAAAAATCCACGAGCCCGATGGAAAACTGCGAGCTTCGCATGTTTTCTGTACTTGGTCGCTGCGCTGGAGGAGGGCTAGCCACCGGAAAAGGCATGCCATATGCATGCCTTAGACTAATGAAAGCAAGCAGATTTTATCAGGGAAGCCCACGAACCAATAAAAAGCACTGCCGTGAAGTTGACAGGGCTCCGAGCCCTTTTCTAAATACAAAAGAGTCTCACTGCGTTACGCATGCGCGAGCGCATGCAACGCAGGCTCAACCCTAAAAAGACTCCTCAGGGGAATTGTGGTCGATCAGATCTCCTCCCTTTCTCTCAGTTACATTATTCTCACACAGGCAAAGTCAAACAGAGGCAGAATGTAGTCCAATTAAGGTTTATTGAAGTAACTGCATCTTGGATAAAATGGCACGTATTGCAATAACTAGGATGATAAAACACAATAAAAGCAAGATTGTGAAAAGGAGAGTGAAACACAAAGATAGTCCCACCATACTGTCACTAGGAGTGATATATAGTTCTCCTACCTCAGCTATGTGAGAGCACATCATTATAAGCCTAATCCACCCTCCAGGTTTTTCCCCTGGAAAGACATCATCCCCCATACCTGAGTAAGGAAGCCTGTAGCCTAGAGAGACACCATCCCCATGTAGGCCAGGGGTTCGGCAGTCTAAGCAAGCAGCTGTAGCAAGGCAATCAGCAATCATCATGCAGCTGTGGCCATCTGGCTGGAATCTCCCTCTAACATGTATGGAACAAAGACATGTTTTTATAATAAAACAGTTGATATTCTAGGAAAGGGTCCCCACGTAGGAGTGTATATGTTTCTTTGAATGTTGGAAACACAGTGTACCACTTTTGACAGCAACCCTATCTGACTGTAGCCTTGAGGAATGCACAAAGTAAAATGAATGTCCTGCTAAGAACGTAATGCTTTCCTATGCGAAAGAACAATTAAATCGAGAAAATAAAACAACACCGCAAATATGGCTATTGCTAGAAAAACAAGGCAATGCTGAATAAAATGTTACTGGGCTAAAGTGCACAATGGCAGACCTAGTTTGCCCAAACAATGTGTCTAAAATATGTCTAAAATAGCTATACAACTGTGTCCTTGACGCATGTCACCCTGTGCAATCCATACCCTCAACCTTCTTAGTGGCTCGATTCTGGTTGTATGTAGCTGTCACTATGTTTACTCATTTCAGGCCACTGTGCATGTGTATCAAGATTGACACAGGTGAGTGGCATGTCTGATGATACCTGTCCATGGTAAGTGGAAGGTTCCATGATTGGGTGTATTTGTACAGAGCACTATATCACGGGGCATGCTAATTTGGGAGGTATGATGTGGGTATTTGATAAGGCTTTAGCTGATGAAACAGAGAACTAATCCGTTTGCCCATTTGGATAGTGAAAGACTGACATGTCTGTAAGGTCTATGTTCTGTTGGGTGTTAGTTATTCACACCTATGTTGAGTCCTTAAAGTGAAAAGCAGTACTTTACTGTGCAAATCTTTGCATTTTCCCAACCTATAAGTAGGAACATGCAAAGAAAGAGATGAGAAGTTTGTCCATCAGTATCATAAAATGCAAATTGAACCCTGAATAAACAGTACATGTGAGATGGGGCTTTAAAAAGTTGGTACATTTGTGTGCATCTTTCATGTGCAAGAGGTATTACAGTTAACAGTAACATATAGCTGAAAAATAACTCTCACACATGATCTGTGGTTTAGTAGTGTTTTTTAAAGAGTGCAAATTTAATTTGGTTGAATTGGATCAAATCAAGTGCTATCACAAAGTGAAGGTTTCAGTCATGGTGGAGGAAGTCACCAGGGTAGCTTCAACTACATTTGGAGTCTCAAGTCCAGTGTTCTTGTACCATAGGACAATGGAGATTGGTGGTAGGACAGTCAACAGGGGCTATCAGTGATGCACAAGGGGGAACATTCAGTAGAGGGTCATTTCCTGGCAGTAGTTGAAGTCTTGGCACCTGCTCCTCCTGGATGTTTAGGTGAACATCCATGTTTGGGGGGGTGGCTTGTCAGCTGCAGAGGCTGAAGTGTCTGAGGCATGTCCCTCCCCTGGCAGGGCCTCCATTCCACTGGCTGCTACAGATATTGAAGGGGCAGATGTAGCATTGCTAGTGGAAGGAACCAGCTGTTGTAAACATAACCTATTCAGGGTGGTATTCATGTCTCTCAGCACCCCTGCAATGGCAGCCAAATGGGCATTTTGGGCCTCCCACTGATGCATCAATTCCTGATGATTGTCCCTCTGCAGCTGCCAGCTGCTTGATCTCCCCATTGTGGTAAGTTCCTGGCCCATCACACCTTGGGATTGTTGATAAGCTCCCAAAACCTGGGAAATGGTGTCCTTGTCAGTTGTATCCCTTGCAGCCTCCATCCTTGGACCCACACTATCTCTCCCACATACCCTACCCCCACATGCCTGTGCCCTGGTACTATTTGCCCACTCCCACTGATGCCAGGTGTAGGAGGCTGGCCTGGCTTGTAGTGGGTACCAGAGGTACTTACACCTTGTGCCAGGTCCAGTTATCCCTTATTAGTGTAGAAGATGTGTTTCTAGCAGCTAAGGCTGATATAAGGTAGCTGTGGCAAAGCAGCTTAGGCTGAACTAGGAGACATGTAAAGCTCCTACTATACCACTGGTGTCATATGAACAATATCATAAGAAAACACAATACACAGATATACTAAAAATAAAGGTACTTTATTTTTATGACAATATACCAAAAGTATCTCAGTGAGTACCCTCAGTATGAGGATGAGAAATATACACAAGATATATGTACAGAAACCAAAATTATGCAGATTATAGCAAGAAAAGTAATGCAAGCAGTGTAAAGTTACAATAGATTGCAATAGGAGCACATACGTATAGGGGCAACACAAACCATATACTCCAAAAGTGGAATGCGAACCACAAATGGACCCCAAACCTATGTGACCTTGTAGAGGGTCGCTGGGACTGTAAGAAAACAGTGAGGGTTAGAAAAATAGCCCACCCCAAGACCCTGTAAGGTAGGTGTAAAGTACACCTACAACCCCCAGAGAGCACAGAAGTCGTGATAGGGGAACTCTGCAAGGAAAACCAACACCAGCAATGCAACAACAGTGGATTTCCGGACCTGAGTACCTGTAAGACGAGGGGACCAAGTCCAAGAGTTGCGACAGTGTTGAGAGTGGGCAGGAGCCCAAGAAATGCCAGCTGAGGGTGCAAGGAAGCTGCCACTGGATGGAAGAAGCTTGGTGTTTTGCAAGAACGAAGAGGACTAGGAACTTCCCCTTTGGAGGATGGATGTCCCACGTCGTGAAGAAGCTTGCAGAGGTGTTCCCACGCAGAAAGACCGCAAACAAGCCTTGCTAACTGCAAGGGTCGCGGTTAGGGTTTTTGGATGCTGCTGTGGCCCAGGAGGGACCAGGATGTCGCCACTTGGATGAGGAGACAGAGGGGGTGCCCAGCCCTCACAGAAGCAGGCAGCACCCACAGAAGTACCAGAACAGGCACTTAGAAGAGGAGTTGACTGGAGTCCACCCGAAGTCACAAAAGTGAGTCCCACAATGCTGGAGGACAACTCAGAAGGTTGTGCACTGCAGGTAAGAGTGTCAGGGACCCAGGCTTGTCTGTGCATGAAGGAAATCCTGGAAGAGTGCACAGGAGCCGGAGCAGCTGCAAATCACGCGGTACCTAGCAATGCAGTCTAGCGTGGGGAGGCAAGGACTTACCTCCACCAAACTTGGACTGAAGAGTCACTGGACTGTGGGAGTCACTTGGACAGAGTTGCTGAGTTCTAGGGACCACGCTCGTCGTGCTGAGAGGGGACCCAGAGGACCGGTGATGCAGTCTTTTGTTGCCTGCGGTTGCAGGGGGAAGATTCTGTCGACCCACGGGAGATTTCTTCAGAGCTCCTGGTGCAAGAAGGAGGCAAGCTACCCCCAGGGCATGCACCATCTGGAAACAGTCGAGAAAGCTGGCAGGATGAAGCGATACAAGGTTGCTAGTAGTCGTCTGGCTACTTTGTGGCGGTTTTGCATGCGTCCTGAGCAGTTGGCAGAAAGTGAAGAGGGAGATGCAGAGGAACTCTGGTGAGCTCTTGCATTCGGTATCTGAAGAACTCCCTAAATAGCCAGAAAAGGAAGTTTGGCTACCTAGGAAGGAGGATTGGCTACTTAGAGAGGTAAGAGCCTATCAGAAGGAGTCTCTGACCTCACCTGCTGGCACTGGCCACTCAGAGCAGTCCAGTGTGCCAGCAACACCTCTGAATCCAAGATGGCAGAGTTCTGGGGCACACTGGAGGAGCACTGGGCACCTCCCCTTGGAGGTGCAGGTCAGGGGAGTGGTCACTCCCCTTTCCTTTGTACAGTTTCACGCCAGAGCAGGGCTGGGGGATCCCTGAACCGGTGAAGACTGGCTTATGCAGAGATGGGCAGCATCTGTGCCCATCAAAGCATTTCCAGAGGCTGGGGGAGGCTACTCCTCCCCAGCCTTCACACCTATTTCCAAAGGGAGAGGGTGTTACACCCTCTCTCAGAGGAAATCCTTTGTTCTGCCTTCCTGGGTCAGGGCTGCCTGGACCCCAGGAGGGCAGAAACCTGTCTGAGGGGTTGGCAGCAGCAGCAGCTGGAAGTACAGTTTGGAAGTACCCGGGTTCTGTGCTAGAGACCCGGGGGATCATGGAATTGTCTCCCCAATGCCAGAATGGCAATGGGTTGACAATTCCATGATCTTAGGCATGTTACATGGCCATGTTCGGAGTTACCATTGTGACGCTATACATAGGTAGTGACCTATGTATAGTGCACACATGAAATGGTGTCCCCGCACTCACAAAGTCGGGGAATTTGCCCTGAAATATGTGGGGGCACCTTGGCTAGTGCCAGGGTGCCCACACACTAAGTAACTTTGCACCCAGCCTTCACCAGGTGAAGGTTAGACATATAGGAGCCTTATAAGTTACTTAAGTGCAGTGGTAAATAGCTGTGTAATAACGTGGACGTTATTTCACTCAGGCTGCACTGGCAGGCCTGTGTAAGAATTGTCAGATCTCCCTATGGGTGGTAAAAGAAATGCTGCAGCCCATAGGGATCTCCTGGAACCCCAATACCCTGGGTACCTCAGTACCATATACTAGGGAATTATATGGGTGTACCAGTATGCCAATGTGAATTGGTGAAATTGGTCACTAGCCTGTTAGTGACAATTTGGAAAGCAGAGAGAGCATAACCACTGAGGTTCTGGTTAGCAGAGCCTTAGTGAGACAGTTAGTCATCACACAGGGAACACATTCAGGGCACATAACTATGAGCACTGGGGCCCTGCCTGGCAGGGTCCCAATGACACATAGACTAAAACAACATATATACAATGAAATATGGGGGTAACATGCCAGACAAGATGATACTTTCCTTCACCAGGTCCATCATTGTTTGAGTTTACGACCGGTGACTCATGTGCCTGTACTGGGGGGCACATGATGGTTGACACAGTCCTTGAACCACAGAATTGGGGGTGAATGGTTGCCTGAGATGTTGCAGCAACATGACTGGGAGGAGTAGATGTAGGCAGGGTGAGGCTGACAGTTGTAGACTGACCAGGTGTTTCAGATAGGCCAGAGTTGTCCTCAGTGTTCACATATCCAGGGGTGATTTTCTCACTGAGGGCTTCATCCAGTTGGGAAGTGGCTGTCTCTGGTGTCCTTTGCATTGTCACAATGGGTAGGTTATCTGTAGGAGAAGTAGAACACACAGTTACTGAAAGTAATGCAACAAGTGAAATCAGACTGTGACCGGTAGATATGCTATGTAACATGCACACAAAGCCGTTACTTGATTCAAAATATGACATTGACATCTGCTTCCAAATCTTAGTTAGAGCTATATGGGACACAGGAGTTTCTTGGTGGTTAGATGTCTGTTCATAGAATCATTTCTTGTCTGCTAAATAACTTTACATTTTATAGTTATCTGCAAGTTAGGTGTATGACATAATTGAGTCAAATAGCAGTTGCACAATGTACAATGGAAACAGAGCTGGCCAATAGTGTGGGAGTAAGCATTATACCTGGGCATCTGTAAGCGTGCACTCCAGGTACATCCAGCTTCCTATATGTGTGTCCCTCCCAGGTGAGTACATTACATTGTTTGAATGGAGACCAAAATACCAGGTTAGCAGGGAACACAGATGTAACTGTGTGTTGGATGGTATTGTACTGGCAGATGCCCATAGCATTGCTGTCATTGCCATAGTCTGTACAATTGTTGAGCATTTGGGTGTGTTGAAGTGTTTGTTAATTTTGACACGCAGGTCAACTTTTACTTTTGTACACTGTTCTGGTTTTCTTAATGGTGGAACAGTGCCTGCTGGGAGTTGTGTGCTATCAGTCCCTGTACTACCCTTGCCATGCACAGAGACTGGGGAACCAGTTAAGTTAAATTTACATATATGTTGGCTGAGAGGGGTATTTGGACAGTTGGACACTTGGCTGTTACGTGGTTTGGCAGTAAAGATGTCTAAAGGTATCAGTGATCATGCAAGACAAAAGTTTTCGGTGACATCATAGGTGTTGTGACTTACCCCACTCCACTCCCCCAGGTATACCTGTCAAGCCCTCAGGATGCAGGCTATCCAAGACCTTCTCCTCCAATTATGTGAACTGTGGGGGAGGGGGTGGGTGGCCACCACCAGTCTTGCTGACCGCCAGGTGGTGTGAGGGAGCCATGGAGCGCACATTCTTCTTGAGGTCGTTCCACCTCTTCCTAAGGTCCTCCCTTGTACGTGGATGGTTGCCTACTGAATTGACCCTGTCCACTATTCTTTGCCACATCTCCATTTTCCTGGCGATAGATGTTTGCTGGACTTGTGCTCAATATAGTTTTGGCTCTACTCTGATGATTTTATCCGCCATGACCCTCAATTCATCATCTGTCAAATGGGGATGTTTTTGTGGGGACATGATAGTGGTGGATGGGACGGTAAGGATGTGAAAAAAACAGGAAATTCTAATTGGTGGTGAAGTATGGGTGATGTGATGTGAGTGGATGACTGACTGTGTCTAATGTGTGAAGTATTTACTGTTGTGTTGTGTGAGTGGTGCAGGTGTGTGATGTGTGCTATGTGAAATGTGTTGGGGTGCCTAATCTATGGATTCAGATATCGTAGTGCGGCATTTTTTGAGATCTGTATGGCGTTCTGGTTTGAAAAGTTTGTGGGGTGTGAATGGGTGTGTTTTATAGTGCAGTGTGTAGGTGTGTCGGGTGTGTGGATTTGTGTCAGGTGTGGGGTTTTCAAACTATCTAATTTGGTGTGGTGTTTTACTGTGGTGACCGCTGACCACTGCTGTTCGCACCGCCATTGGTGTTCACCCGTGGAAGAACTGCTATTGTGATTTGTGAGTCTGTAGGAAAGTACCATCTTGCCTGGCATGTTACCCCATATTTCACTGTATATATGTTGTTTTAGTGTATGTGTCACTGGGACCCAGCCAGGCAGGGCCCCAGTGCTCATAAGTGTGCCCTGTATGTGTTACCTGTGTTATGACTAACTGTCTCACTGAGGCTCTGCTAATCAGAACCTCAGTGGTTATGCTCTCTCTGCTTTCTAAATTGTCACTAACAGGCTAGTGACCAATTTCACCAATTCACATTGGCATACTGGAACACCCTTATAATTCCCTAATATATGGTACTGAGGTACCCAGGGTATTGGGGTTCCAGGAGATCCCTATGGGCTGAGGCATTTCTTTTGCCACCCATAGGGAGATCTGACAATTCTTAAACAGGCCTGCCAGTGCAGCCTGAGTGAAATAACGTCCACGTTAATTCACAGCCATTTACCACTGCACATAAGTAACTTATAAGTCACCTATATGTCTAACCTTCACCTGGTGAAGGTTGGGTGCAAAGTTACTTAGTGTGTGGGCACCCTGGCACTAGCCAAGGTGCCCCCACATCGTTCAGGGCAAATTCCCCGGACTTTGTGAGTGCGGGGACACCATTTCACGCGTGCACTATACAGAGGTCACTACCTATGTATAGCGTCGCAATGGTAACTCTGAACATGGCCATGTAACATGTCTAAGATCATGGAATTGTCACCCCAATGCCATTCCGGCTTTGGGGAGACAAATTCCATGATCCCCCGGGTCTCTAGCACAGAACCCGGGTACTGCCAAACTGCCTTTCCCGGGGTTTCACTGCAGCTGCTGCCAACCCCTCAGACAGGTTTCTGCCCTCCTGGGTCCAGCCAGGCCTGACCCAGAAAGGCAGAACAAAGGACTTCCTCAGAGAGAGGGTGTTACACCCTCTCCCTTTGGAACAAGGTGTGATGGCTGGGGAGGAGTAGCCTCCCCCAGCCTCTGGAAATGCTTTGATGGGCACAGATGCTGCCCATCTCTGCATAAGCCAGTCTACACCAGTTCAGGGATCCCCCAGCTCTGCTCTGGCGTGAAACTGGACAAAGGAAAGGGGAGTGACCACTCCCCTGACCTGCACCTCCCAGGGGAGGTGCCCAGAGTTCCTCCAGTGTGCTCCAGACCTCTGCCATCTTGGAAACAGAGGTGTTGCTGGCACACTAGACTGCTCTGAGTGGCCAGTGCCATCAGGTGACGTCAGAGACTCCTTCTGATAGGCTCTTACCTTTCTTACTAGCCTATCCTCTTTCCTAGGTAACCAAACCTCCTTTTCTGGCTATTTAGGGTCTCTGCTTTGGGGAATTCTTCAGATACCGAATTCAAGAGCTCACCAGAGTTCCTCTGCATCTTCCTCTTCACCTTCTGCCAAAGGATCGACCGCTGACTGCTCAGGACGCATGCAAAACCGCAACAAAGTAGCAAAGACGACTACTGCAACCTTGTATCGCTTCATCCTGCCTGCTTTCTCGCCTGTTTCCTGGTGGTGCATGCTCTGGGGGTAGCCTGCCTCCTTCTTGCACCAGGAGCTCTGAAGAAATCTCCCGTGGGTCGACAGAATCTTCCCCCTGCAACAGCAGGCAACACAAGACTGCATCACCGGTCCTCTGGGTCCCGCTCAGCACGACGAGCGTGGTCCCTGGAACTCAGCAACTCGGTCCAAGTGACTCCCACAGTCCAGTGACTCTTCAGTCCAAGTTTGGTGGAGGTAAGTCCTTTCCTCCCCACACTAGACTGCATTGCCGGGTACCGCGTGATTTGCAGCTGCTTCGGCCCCTGTGCACTCTTCCAGGATTTCCTTCATGCACAGCCAAGCCTGGGTCCCCGACACTCCAACCTGCAGTGCACAATCTTCTGAGTTGCCCTCCGGCATCGTGGGACTCCCTTTTGTGACTTCGGGTGGACTCCGGTTCACTCCTATTATAAGTGCCTGATCCGGTACTTCTGCGGGTGCTGCCTGCTTCTGTGAGGGCTCCATGACTTGCTGGACGCCCCCTCTGTCTCCTCATCCAAGTGGCGACATCCTGGTCCCTCCTGGGCCACAGCAGCATCCAAAAATCCTAACCGCTACCCTTGCAGCTATCAAGGCTTGTTTGTGGTCTTTCTGCGTGGGAACACCTCTGCAAGCTTCTTCGCGACGTGGGACATCCATCCTCCAAAGGGGAAGTTCCTAGTCCTCTTCGTTCTTGCAAAACACCAAGCTTCTCCCATCCGGTGGCAGCTTCCTTGCACCCTCAGCTGGCATTTCCTGGGCATCTGCCCACTCTCGACACTGTCACGACTCTTGGACTTGGTCCCCTTCTCTTACACGTACTCAGGTCCGGAAATCCACTGTTGTTGCTTTGCTGGTGTTGGTTTTCCTTGCAGAATCCCCCTATCACGAATTCTTTGCTCTCTGGGGGTTGTAGGTGCACTTTACACCTACCTTACAGGGTCTTGGGGTGGGCTATTTTTCTAACCCTCACTGTTTTCTTACAGCCCCACTGACCCTCTACAAGCTCACATAGGTTTGGGGTCCATTCGGTGTTCGCATTCCACTTTTGGAGTATATGGTTTGTGTTGCCCCTATACCTATGTGCTCCTATTGCAATCTATTGTAACTTTACACTGCTTGCATTACTTCCTTTTGCTATTACTACATATTTTTGGTATTGTGTACATATATCTTGTGTATATTTGGCATCCTCATACTGAGGGTACTCACTGAGATACTTTTGGCATATTGTCATAAAATAAAGTACCTTTATTTTTAGTATTTCTGTGTATTGTGTTTTCTTATGATATTGTGCATGTGACACCAGTGGTATAGTAGGAGCTTTGCATGTCTCCTACTTCAGCCTAAGCTGCTCTGCTATAGCTACCTTCTATCAGCCTAAGCTTCTAGAAACACCTCTTCTACACTAATAAGGGATAACTGGACCTGGTACAGAGTGTAAGTACCCCTTGGTACCCACTACAAGCCAGGCCAGCCTCCTACAGAGTCGTAATAGGTTCTGTGATTTTCTGGTGGGCTGGCAGTGCTGGTTTGTTGGACCACCTCTTTCCCGCCCTCAAGAGGCCTGGCAGTGATGTGCTTCTGGTTGTCTTTTGATGGGCTTGGCTGTGTAACTTGTAGTACGACGGTCTGTATGATTGCCAACATGGCAGTCTTACTGTCAGATCGGCAAACTCGTAATGACGACCATAGTCTCTCCTGCGAAATTGAGGAGTACAGAAAATAGTCTGTAACAACACACTGAGAAACCTGCATCAGCCCTGAATTTTATCTTTTGGAGGAACAAGGTCAATGGGAGAAGTCAGTATTGTTTTGTGTAGGATGGACACAGTTATATTTATGTTCTGTTTCCAATGGGGCATCACAAAAAGTAATCTGCCTGTACTTCCCCATGCGATGGTGTGGCTTCACAGTCTTTGCTGTATTTTTTCTTTTGTTTGCAAATGTTTTTCTATTTTCAGCAAAACAATGTAATCTCATTATACACCCTATAGGTGCGGGTGTTGGTCAATGGCCCAACATTGGGGAGGTATGTAAAGGCCCCTCTAGTGCTCTGCACCAAAGGGTGTCCTTTATTATTTTTTTGGGATCAGGCTGTTTGGAAAGAGCTTCCTGTGCAGCCCGAATTGTTTTTTTTAAATGTAATGATAAGGGGCTTGCAGGGCATACTGATGTCATTACAGTAAAAGTGAAAGTAAAACAAGTCGAAGAACTCATTTTACTTTCACTGAATCAGTGCTTGGGGGCTTATTTCAGCCCCCAAGCCCTGATTCTAACTGGAGCTGTATTGTTGGAAAGGGGAGAATCTCCGTCTGCCCAGTGGATCCCTCGGTGGGGATGGCCGCAGGAGTGCAATCCCCAAGCTGGGATCCACCTACTAGACAGCAGGGAGAGGGTGAGTGGTCCCTTGGGCAAGGATTTGTGCTCCCCCTCACTGTTTAAAAAAAAATATAATGCAGTCTTTTTGCTCCCCCTGGGGGGGCAGATGTGGCAATTACACCTGATCTGCCCCCTTGGGTTGGTTTGCTTCACATGCATCCCACACTATGGGGGTCATTCCAACCCTGGCGGTCGGTGTTAAAGCGGCCGCTAACCCGCCAACAGGCTGGCGGTTTAAAAAATGGAATTCTGACCCTGGCGGAAACCGCCAACAGAGACCGCCACTTTAACACTCCGACCGCCACGGCGGGACAAACAAACAGCACGGCGGTCACCGCCAACAGACAGGCGGGAGTCAATGTACCGCCCACCCTATCACAACCCACCAATCCGTCACCTTTTCCCGGGCGGTAGCCCCGCCGATAAAAACACGGCGGAAACAGACATTTCAAACGGAAAACGCTCACCTCCATACACCCCACGAGGAATCTGGACAGCATGGAACCCGAACTACACATCCTACCAGCTATTGTATTCCTGCTCCTCTACCAGGAGCACGAACGCCGGCGCAGAAGACTACGGTGAGTACTGCACCTACGACACAGGGGAGGGGGGAGGAGAAAATATTACGGGCACACATACGCTACACACCCACCACCACCCTCACCCACTACAACACACACATCAATGCATAGCAATACATCACTGTTACAACCCCCAAACCCCCCGGAAGAATGCAAAGACAAAATGAAATGATCATAAACAGTCAAATATATTGTATTATCGGCATATAAAAATATCACACATTTAAAACTAATATATACATACATTTTAAAAGTCCGATAATTTTAGCTGTCATTGTCCGTGGACCACTGGGCCCAAATCACATGGGCAAGGCCCACACAGGATACCTGACACCAACGGAGAGAACACTGCAGGGGCATCAGATAGAAAAACTACAGGCACCTCAGGGGGAAGGGAAGGGGGGGCACCTCAGCCACATGAGTACACAACGCCAGATCCACGAGGGGCCTCCATGGCCACTGTCCCATCCTGGGGAGTGCAAAGCCACAGTCTCTCAAGTCCATACAGTGGGTGGTTTGCCCACTGTACCATCCTGGGGAGTGCAAAGCCACAGTCTCTCAAGTCCATACAGTGGGTGGCTTGCCCACTGTACCATCCTGGGGAGTGCAAAGCCACAGTCTCTCAAGTCTCTACAGTGGGTGGTTTGCCCACTGTTACATCCTGGGGAGTGCAAAGCCACAGTCTCTCAAGTGGATGACAGTGTCCACTGGTTCTGGAGGGGGACTGGTGCCCAGAGTGCTTCGTGCAGCCCTGCCCGACACAGATGCGGCACTGCCCCTTCCACCAATGGGCCAGCGGTGCTTGAGATGAAGGGCCCAGTTCAGCGGTGCTTGTGACGGCGGTGCCCAGCAGAGCGGTGCTTGAGATGAAGGGCCCAGCGGAGCGGTGCTTGAGATGAAGGGCCCAGTGCAGAGGTGCTTGAGATGAAGGGCCCAGTGCAGCGGTGCTTGAGACGGCGGTGCCCAGCGGTGCGGTACTTGAGATGAAGGGCGCAGCGGAGCGGTACTTGAGATGAAGGGCCCAGCGGAGCAGTGCTTGAGATGTGGGGCCCAGCGGAGCGGTGCTTGAGATGAAGGGCCCAGTGCAGCGGTGCTTGAGATGAAGGGCCCAGTGGAGCGGTGCTTGAGATGAAGGGCCCAGCGCAGCGGTGCTTGAGATGAAGGGCCCAGCGGAGCGGTGCTTGAGATGAAGGGCCCAGCGCAGCGGTGCTTGAGATGAAGGGCCCAGCGGAGCGGTGCTTGAGATGAAGGGCCCAACGGAGCGGTGCTTGAGATGAAGGGCCCAGCGGAGCGGTGCTTGAGATGAAGGGCCCAGCGGAGCGGTGCTTGAGATGAAGGGCCCAGTGCAGCGGTGCTTGAGATGAAGGGCCCAGCGGAGCGGTGCTTGAGATGAAGGGCCCAGCGGAGCGGTGCTTGAGATGAAGGGCCCAGCGGAGCGGTGCTTGAGATGAAGGTCCCAGTGCAGCGGTGCTTGAGACGGCGGTGCCCAGTGCAGCGGTGCTTGAGACGGCGGTGCCCAGCGGAGCGGTGCTTGAGATGAAGGGCCCAGCGGAGCGGTGCTTGAGATGAAGGGCCCAGTGCAGCGGTGCTTGAGATTAAGGGCCCAGTGCAGCGGTGCTTGAGACGGCGGTGCCCAGCGGAGCGGTGCTTGAGATGAAGGGCCCAGCGGAGCGGTGCTTGAGATGAAGGGCCCAGCGGAGCGGTGCTTGAGATGAAGGGCCCAGTGCAGCGGTGCTTGCCCTGTTCAGCGGTGCATGCCTTGGCGGTCCTTGCCCTGTTCAGCGGTGCTTGCCTTGGCGGTCCTTGCCCTGTTCAGCGGTCCTTGCCCTGTTCAGCGGTGCTTGCCCTGTTCAGCGGTGCTTGCCTTGGCGGTCCTTGCCCTGTTCAGCGGTGCTTGCCTTGGCAGTCCTTGCCCTGTTCAGCGGTCCTTGCCCTGTTCAGCGGTCCTTGCCCTGTTCAGCGGTGCTTGCCCAGTTCAGCGGTGCTTGGGTTGGCGGTCCTTGCCCTGTTCAGCGGTGCTTGCCCTGTTCAGCGGCGCTTGCCTTGGCGGTCCTTGCCCTGCTCAGCGGTGCTTGCCTTGGCGGTCCTTGCCCTGTTCAGCGGTCCTTGCCCTGTTCAGCGGTGCTTGCCTTGGCGGTCCTTGCCCTGTTCAGCGGTGCTTGCCCAGTTCAGCGGTGCTTGAGTTGGCGGTCCTTGCCCTGTTCAGCGGTGCTTGCCCTGTTCAGCGGTTCTTGCCCTGTTCTGCGGTGCTTGAGTTGGCGGTCCTTCATTGCCCAGCTGGGCTGTGGCTGGCGCTCCTTCATTGCCCAGCAGGGCTGTGGCTGGCGCTCCTTCATTGCCCAGCTGGGCTGTGGCTGGCAGGGCCCTCCTGGGCAGCTGGGCTGTGGCTGGCGGGGCCCTCCTGGGCAGCTGGGCTGTGGCTGGCGGGGCCCTCCTGGGCAGCTGGGCTGTGGCTGGCGGGGCCTTCCTGGGCAGCTGGGCTGTGGCTGGAGGGGCCCTCCTGCACACCTGGGATGGGGCTGGTGGGGCCCTCCTGGGCAGCTGGCCTGCTGCCGGACTTGTCGGGCGTGCTGCCCTTCCCACCCTTCCCTGGTCGTCTGTGGCCCTTTCCCACCTTTGGCGGTATGCCAGGTGGCACCCCACTTCCAGCCGGAGCCAGGGTAGGGATTTTGGTCCCTGGTGTCCTTGGCCTCTCGCGCCGGGCACAGGTGATCTTTGGGTGTTTTTCCGGGGGTGGGCTGGCCGTGCCTTGGCTCCTACCAGAACTAGTTGCCCTTGAGGGTGGGGGACTCCACAGTCCTTGGACAACAGTCCTGATAGGTCCTGGTTTGGTGGTGGCTGAGGTGCTGATTGCAGTCTTATTCGATGGACGGTGTGGGGGAGTTGTTGGAAAGAGGTCAAGTTTGGAAAGGAAAATCAATTTGGAAAGAGAGGGACGGCTAGGTGTAGTGGGTATGGGAGTGGAGGAAGAGGATGTGGTTGTAGGAGTGTGAAGTCTGGTGTCTTTGGGTGCAGGTGCTTGGGCTGGAGGTTGTCGTGACGTGGATGGCTGTTGGGTGGGTGGCTGCCTGCGTTTGTGTGGTTTGGAAGAGGGGGTGACAGACACACTGGGAGAGGACACAGGGGACATGTAAATGGTAGTGGGGGTGGTGACTGCACGTGTGCGGAGTGTTCTGGTGGGTATGCTGGTGATGGACGTAGTGGCTGAAGATGTTGTGCATGCAAGTGTGAGTGGAGGCGTCACAGGGAGGGAGGAGGGAGACGAGGAGGAGGGGGACACAGTGGAGGCAGTGGGTGTTGGTGTGTCTGCATGTGGATGTTGCTTGTGTGAATGCTTGTGTGAAGTGTGGTGCTTATGTCTGGATGAGCTTCCCTTGGGTAATGAGGTGTGTGCAGGCTGGTCTGTAGGTGTGTCTGGGATAGGCAGAGGTACAGGGGATTGGGTCTGGGTGGAGGAAGTTGGAGGGGGGAGGCTAGAGACAGGGACAATTGCTGCCGTCAGTGCTGAGGCCAGAGCGTTGAACGATCGCTGATGGGCAACCTGACCCCTCCAGGTATGCATTACTCCGGTGCACCTCCCTTTCTACACCCTGGATGGCATTCAAAAGGGTAGACTGCCCAACAATGATGGTCCTCAGGAGGTCAATGACCTCCTCACTGAGGGCAGCAGGGGTGACAGGGGCAGGGCCTGAGGTGCCTGGGGCGAAGGAGATGCCCACCTTCCTGGGTGAGCGGGCACGGAGCAAACGCTGAGGGGCTGCTTGAGGGCGGTGCTGGTGCGCTGGGTGGCGGCTGTACCTGTTGTTGCGGGGGGCACGGATGTTGCCGCCACCACAAGGGAGCTCCCTTCAGAGGACGAGTCGCTGCCACTGACATCAGCACGAGTCCCCGCTGTGGAGCTCCCCTCGCCCTCCATCCCACTGGTGTACTCAGAGTCTGTTGCATGGCCCTCCAGGGCCATGTGGGATGCAGCTCCCTCGTGCTCCGATGCCACTTCTCCTCCGCCAGATGATGCTAATGCACACATGAACAGGAAGACCACAAAAAAGGGGAGGGGGAGAAAGAAAGACATGTTGAGTGCATGGATTACTGCTACCGTTGGCGGAGAGGACAGACACAGAAGCCCCCTGCACCACGCTGCGCACTTGGGGTCCACTACTCAATCAGTGGGACATGGCCTACAAGCCTATGGACGACAACTGCACACATAGATGACACAGGGCCATGAATAGTTGTACTTGGCACCCTACAGAGGTGGGGGCACAGGGCCATGCCTTACGGAGGGGCCTAGCCTACAGAAATCGCCCTGGCCTAGAGATACCCACAGCCCACCTCCCCCACCCAGACACCTCCACTGCGCGCAAAGTCACCAGAATGAGAGTGTACTCACCCCCTTGTGTCTGCTGTGATGTCCTCACGCGCCCATCCAAATCGGGGTAGGCCACCGCCAGGATCCGGGACATCAGGGGGGTCAATTGACGACTGGCACCCCTCCTACGTTGGGAGGCCATCCCCAGCAGAGCCTCCGCCGTCTTCCTGCTCCCGCGTCGGATGTCCTCCCACCTCTTCCGGCAGTGGGTGCCCCGTCTGTTGTGGACCCCCAGGGTCCGGACATCCTTGGCGATGGCACGCCAAATAGTGATTTTTCTGACATGTACAGGGGGAGAAAAAAATTCATCACCTTCTGCATGCTTGATGTGAGTGGCCCCCCATCCCCACCCTTGCCATGTGGCCAATGCTCTCATCTGTCGTCTGATGCATGCCTCAATCGCTCCCCTCCCCACCATCTTTCATCCACTCGACTCAACCCAGGCATTGCCCACAAAGGATGGTCCCACTGTACTTACCTGTTGGTCTGGAGGACCGTAGAGTAGCGCACACTGGGGGAGGACCCCATCCACGAGTTTCTCCAATTCTTCAGAATTGAAGGCAGGGGCCCTTTCCCCAGTCGCAGCAGCCATTGTCTCTTCCAGACCGAGGTCACAGCAGCACTTGCAGTGTAGGTCCTCTCCTGTGGAAGATCAGGTATCGAGTGATTGAGTAGATAGAAAATGGCGGTCACGCCCGCGGCGGTGCGTACCGTGGCGGTGCGTACCGCGACCGCCGGCGCACATCGACATTGGCTCGTGAAACCCATAGGATTCTATGTTAACCAATGCGGCTTTGCGCCGCGGTCTTCAACCGCCTACCGCCACGGTGTGCCACGCCAGCGCATTGACCTCACATCCCATTGTCATACTTCACAGGTCAGGCAGCCGCCATTTCAAGGGCCCACATGGCTTAATTTCTACTGCGTCACACATACCTAGGCCTTTCCTCAACACTCATACAAACCATTCAATGCATAGTGAATCGTGTTGTGTGCCAGCTGTGGGAACGTACCTGTGGGTTGATTGACTCTGTGCTCGCTGTTGTCCTTCCTAGGCACCGTCCGCTGGGCAATGCGAGGAGATGGAGGAATCTTCCCGTGTACAGACCGCTGGTGGACCTGTCGACAATGGAGGAAAGACATGTCATACTGACATACAGGCTTGACCGAGCCACTATACAGGAACTGTGTGCCCAGCTGGAGGCAGACCTGATGTCACCCATCCGCCAACCCACAGGGATCCCCCCTCTAGTGCAGGTGCTGTCAGTACTCCATTTCTTAGCAAGTGGGTCATTTCAAACAACAGTGGCCATATCATCAGGGATGTCTCAACCTATGTTTTCTAAGGTGTTGTCCAGAGTGTTGTCTGCCCTGCTGAAACACATGAGGAGCTACATCATTTTCCCTGAGGTGGGGGATTTGCCTACAGTGAAGGGTGAATTCTATGCCCTTGGACATATCCCCAACATCATAGGTGCCATTGATGGGACACATGTGGCTTTGGTACCCCCCAGCAGGAGTGAACAGGTGTACAGGAACAAGAAAAGTTATCATTCGATGAATGTACAGATGGTCTGTTTGGCTGACCAGTACATCTCCCATGTTAATGCCAAGTTCCCTGGCTCAGTGCATGACGCCTACATCCTGCGGAATAGCAGCATCCCGTATGTGATGGGTCAACTCCAGAGGCACTGGGTGTGGCTATTAGGGGACTCTGGTTACCCCAACCTGTCCTGGCTACTGACCCCAGTGAGGAATCCCAGGACCAGGGCAGAGGAACGCTACAATGAGGCCCATGGGCGGACTAGGAGGGTGATTGAGCGAACCTTTGGCCTCCTGAAGGCCAGGTTCAGGTGCCTCCATATGACAGGTGGATCCCTAATGTACTCACCAAAGAAGGTGTGCCAGATCATCGTGGCCTGCTGTATGCTTCACAACCTGGCTTTGCTCCGCCAGGTGCCTTTTCTGCAGGAGTATGGTCCAGATGGTGGTGTTGTAGCAGCTGTGGAGCCTGTGGAGAGTGAAGAAGAGGAAGCCGGAGAGGACGACATAGACAACAGGAACACAGTAATAGAGCAATATTTTCAGTGACACACAGGTAAGAGTACACACCAGCATATTACATTTACTTAAAGACTCCTACCTCTCTACTGACTGACGTTTTCCCCCAGTGAATGGTAACTGTGTTGTGACTTTCCCTTCCGTTTTCAGAGCTGTGGGCCCCACTGCGTGACATCTGCTTTGTTTCCCCATGGACTACAGCTGTGTGACAGCGGTTTGTTGGCATCACAATGTGAATAACAATTTTGGCACTGTCATGTCTAATACATTTGTTAAACTCACAGACTCCAGATTGCTTATGTGCAATAAGTGTGTTTATTCAAGTGCTCTAATTTGGATGGGTGGTTGCAAATCGGTGAGGGGTGATGGTGGAGGATTGTCCATGGCAGAGTCCAGACTATCAGGTTCACAGGTGCATTGTCCAAATGCCTGTGGGATGTGGAGCAGGGGCAGTTTAAGGTTGGACAGGGTGACAATGTGGGACAGTGGGATGACAATCAGGGCGGTATCCTTTG
Source organism: Pleurodeles waltl (assembly GCF_031143425.1). Lineage (NCBI taxonomy): Eukaryota > Metazoa > Chordata > Amphibia > Caudata > Salamandridae > Pleurodeles > Pleurodeles waltl. The sequence goes on along the minus strand of NC_090450.1, from coordinate 400,349,161 downwards.
CTGGCGGGGGTCTTGACATGTCTTCTTCCTGGATCTCAGGGCCCGCTTGCGGGGTGGTTCTCCTTCTGCAGGGGGTGGGGTTCTGGTGGCCTGTTGGTCTTCTGTCGGGGCCTCCTGTCCACTAGCGCCGGCGGAGGTGGTAGCCAGTTCTTGGTCCATGCTAGTGTCAGGGGCCCTTTGAGGTGCCACAGTGGTCCGCAATGTGGAGATTAACTCATTCAGGGCCACTACGATGGTACCCATGGCGGTACTGATGTTTCTCAGTTCCTCCCTGAACCCCATATACTGTTGTTCCTGCAGAAGCTGGATTTCCTGAAACCTGTCCAGGACCGTCGCCATCGTCTCCTGGGAGCGGTGGTATGCTCCCATGATGGAGGAGAGGGCCTTGTGGAGAGTGGGTTCCCTGGGCCTGTCCCCCCCCCTGTCGCACAGCTGCCCTCCCAGTTCCCCTGTTTCCTTGGGCCTCCGTCCCCTGGACCGTGTGCCCACTACCACTGCCCCCAGGTCCCTGTTGTTGTTGGGGTGGTGGGTTAGCCTGGGTTACCTGTAGTGGTGGACACACCGCTGATTGACGTGTCCTGGGGACAGAGGTATGGGCCCGCTGGGTGGGTGCTGTGCTGGTGTTTCCAGAGGGGGGAAGGTCTGCTGTGGCCTGTGCCTGTCTGAGGGGAACCGACTGTCCCGAGGTCCCCGATGGACCGGGCTGGTCATCTAGATCCAGGGAGACAGAGCTGCTGTCATCACTGTGGGCCTCTTCTGGGGGTGGAGGGGACATTTGTGGACCCTCCTGCGCGGTGACCTGGCGTTCGGGTCCTGCAGGGATATAAAAGTATGGTTATTGCTTCTGTGTGTGCCAATGGCGTGCAATGGGTGGGTGCCCGTGTACCCTAGTGCTGGCATTCCTTTGTGGGGGTTGTTGTGACGGTATTTTGGGGGGGGTGATGGGTATGTGCATTGGGCATTCCTTGGTGATGGGTGTCCATGCTTTGGGGCCGCATGCAGGGCTAAGTTTTGGGATGGGTGGGTTGTGATGGTGAGACATTTGCAAGGGGTAGTTGTGATGGGGGTAAGGGTGAGGGTGGGGGTATGAGTTGGCATGTAGGTGGGGTGGGGGGATGAAGTAGTAAAGATGAGACTTACCAGAGTCCATTCCTCCACCGACTCCTGCGAGGCCCTCAGGATGCAGGATGTTCAAGACTTGCTCCTCCCATGTTGTAAAATCTGGGGGAGGAGGTGGGGGTCCGCCGCCAGTCTGCTGTACCGCGATGTTGTGCCTTGATACCATGGAACGCACCTTCCCCCGTAGGTCGTTCCACCGCTTCCTGATGTCGTCCCTATTTCTTGGGTGCTGTCCCACAGCGTTGACCCTGTCGACTATTCTGCTCCATAGCTCCATCTTCCTGGCAATGGTGGTGTGCTGCACCTGTGTCCCAAACAGCTGGGGCTCTACTCGTACGATTTCCTCCACCATGACCCTGAGTTCAGCATCTGAGAACCTGGGGTGTCTTTCAGGTGCCATGGGGTGGTGTGGATGATGTGTGGGGTGGAGTGTGTAGTGATAGGTGGGGTGCTATTTAGTGGTGTGTTGTGTGAGGTGCGTGGAAGTTCTGTGGGTATTGGTATTGTGTGCCTGTGGATGCTTGGTAGTTGACTGTGGTGTCTCTCTCTCGCCTTCTCTCAGAATTTCTGGTCGTAGGGGTTTGTGGGTGATGTGGGTGTGTGTTTTATATTGTATTAGGTGTGTGGGAGTGGTGTGTGTATGTGTATCAGGTGTGTGTATTTCGAATAGTCCAATGTGGTTGTGTTTTGTACGAGTATGTGTATTTCGACCGCGGCGGTGTGTACCGCCAATAGAATACCGCGGTTGAAAGACCACCGCGTTGATTCGTGGGTCGTAATGGCATGGGCGTATTTCTGTTGGCGTGACGGTGGAGGTTTGGTCATCGCCAGTTTATCGCTGACCTTTGGTGTGGCGGACTTTTGTGGATGTCGGTATTTTGGCGGTTTGCCTGTTGTGGGTCAGAATGACCGTGGCGGTTTACCGCGACCGCGGCGGTGTTATGGCGGTCTTCTGTCTGGCGGTAAGCGCCTTTTACCGCCGAGGTTGGAATGACCGCCTATGTTCTTACCCAGCAATTGCCTGCTATCCTCAAATGTTGACCTAAAGCGCATATTTTCCTCACATTTTGTGAGGGAAACTTCTGGAATCTGCAAGGAGCCTCATATTTCCTGCCATACAGCATTCCCCAGGTCTCCTGATAAAAATGGTACCTCACTTGTGTGGGTGGGCCAAGAGACCTTCATACAAAAGGCCCTAAAGTGCTGCATGGAGATATAACCAAAAGGGGTAGCTGTGGAATTCGGGGCCATGCCACGCATGGGAACCTAACAACCACAGACATTTTTGAAAAATAGACAACCAAAAGATTCCATGGTGGTGTTCCTTGGGTGAATCCCATGAGGTTTTCTTACCCATAGTGCCTTGCAAACCTTAAACTTTGCCTGAAATCACACATTTTCCCTAATTTTCTGTGATGGGAACTTCAGGAATCTGCACGCATCCACAAACTTCCTACCTCCCAGCATTGCCCCACTTGTGCTGCTAAAAATGCTGTTCCACCTGTGTGTTTGGGCATGTGTCAGCAACAGGCATGGATCCAACTGAGATCAATAGGAGTCCCCATGCAAGGACTTCCATCGAACTTGGTTTGATCCATTCCTCTTGAGGAATGTAAGAAGTATAAGGTAAATACATGATTTGAGGCACAGTTTGAGGTTTGAAAGGCACTATGGGTAAAAAAACCTTATGGGATCCACACAAGTCACCTCATCCTAGATTCCCCTAGGTGTCTAGTACTCCTTAGGTGTTGCTGCAATATGCTCAAAATCCAAAGCTAAGCACTATGCAAAAAAGGGATGAGTTTTGAATGGAAAAATGTGAAGTTATCCATGTTGTGTTTTGGCCTGTTTCCTTTAACGGGCACTAATCCTATGCACATAAGTGAGGTGCCATTTTTATAAGGAGACTTAGGGGAATGCTGGGTGGAAGGAAGTTTGTGGCTACCCACAGATTCCAGAACTTTCCATCAAAGACATATGAAGGAAAATGTGTTTTTAGTCAAAGTTTGAGGTTTCCAAGGGATTCTGGGTAAAACAACCTTGTGAGAGACACACAAGACACCTCATCCAGGCCTCCCCTATGCATCTAGTTTTAGAAAATGTACAGGGTTGCTAGTTTTCCCTATCTGCTGTCTGAGCTAGGGCTCAAAATCCACAGCTACACAGTTGGCATAAAATGGGTCAGTTTTGAGTAGAAATATGTGATGTATCCATGTTGCATTTTGGGCCGTTTCCTGTCACAGACACTAGGCCTATCCACACAAGTGAGGCACTGTTTTTATCAGAAGACAGGTGGGAGCATAGAACAGTAGGATATTGAATTTCACCAAGGTTATGCATTCTTAAGGTAAGCCAGTGTATAAGAAAGAAGATATTTAGAAAAATACTCTCCTAATCATATGCTAATACACAAATTCAGAGATGTACGAATAACCACTGCTCCTAAACTCCATATTGTGCGCCCTTTTTTTAAATATAGATGTTTCCATGATACCTATTTTTCACTCTACATATTTCACCATATGAACTCGTCTACAAGAAGCACACAATGAAAAGCCTTTGTACGGTGCAGCTCAGTTGTTGGCTCAGCACTTTGGGTTCTTAAATAACCTACAAATCCTATACATAACTGCAACCAGAAGGGCCTAGGAGACATATTGTCCCATAGGACAGGAGGACTCTCGTTCCCCTACCTCACAGCCACCGCCTGGCACGCCCTACCTATCCACATCAGAGAACGCACCTCCCTCCCCAGCTTCACGAAGGAACTGAAAACATGGCTTTTTTAACCCCACCTCACCGGTGGGGTCTCAAGGAGCTGGGGGGGGAGTGTAGCGTGTACCGGTGAGGTGGATTAAAAAAGCCATATCTTCAGTTCCTTCGTTTTATAAACACGGATTGATTGATTGCTTTTGTAAATTGGCCATCGCGACAAAAAGTTACATATGAAAATGTTGTCATAAACTGCCGTTTTTTCCTACTCATT